>NC_080458.1:3539983-3839983 GCF_028018845.1 Melospiza georgiana | reverse complement strand
AGGCACTGGGTGGGATTCTGGGATGTCCTGTGTGGGGCCAGGAGTTGGAGTTGATGATCCAGGTGGGTCCATTCCAACTCTGGATGTTCCATGACTCTGAGATCCTCACAAGTCCCCTTCAGCTCTGGATATTCCATGATTCTGGAGGTCTGGCCATGTCTGGACAACTTGGGCATCGGGATTTTGGGATTAGTGGGATTTTTTTGGCATGTCCTGTGCAGGGCCAGGAGTTGGAGTTGATGATCCAGGCGGGTCCCTTCCAACTCTGGATGTTCCATGACTCTGAGATCCTCACAGGTCCCCTTCTGCTCTGGATATTCCATGATTCTGGAGGTCTGGCAATGTCTGGATAACTTGGGCATCGGGATTTTGGGATTTTTTTGCGATGTCATGTGCAGGGCCAGGAGCTGGACTGGAGGATCCTTGTGAGGCTGCTCCAGTCAGGACATTCTACATTCCCTAGGGCCTGTTCCCTGGCATTCCAGGAACAGCAGCACTGTCTGGCAGGGTGGGTTTCAGGTGGGATCAATAATTCACCTTGGCTGGGCCAGGTGAGGCCACACCTGGATCCAGGGCATGCCTCTGAGGGACTGGAATCCCAGGGAATATTCTTGATACAAGTGGAAAGCATATGTAGGAACTTGGATTCCAGGAACACTTCCTTGAACAACCTCCCACCCCACAAAATTGGTGCTCCCTGAGCACCTGGAGTGGATCCCCCATGTGGCAGCAGCTCTGTGGCCACACAGAGAGGCACAACCTTGCCAGGCACGGCTCTGGGGAAGGCTGTGAGAAGATAAGAATGAGAAACAACTCTTATCTCCACTCGCTGCACCTGCTGTTGTGAACATATGGAACGGTTTGGATGGGAAGGGACCTTAAAATCCATCCCATCCCATCCCCAGGGACACCTTCCACTCTCCCAGGCTGCTCCATGTGGAATGTGTTGTGGAGATCTGTTTATCAAATGGCGCTTTCTTAACCAACCATCCCAAAAATTCACTCCCAGACATTCCTTGGCCCAGATTCCCACAGGAAGCCAAGGTGCAGTCCCAGCAGGGATTTGGTGTGGGATCTCAGCACCTCAGGACTGATGTGCAGAGTGACCGAGATCACCCTTGGGGGGCTCGGGAGTCCTGGAATGTTGCCAGAAGTGTCTGGTGGCTGGACTTTGATCCTACATGGGAGACAACACCTGTATGAGGATGGGAGGATTTCACTGGGTGAATGGTGAAGGGATAAGTTAATTAGAGTGTAAGACACAGGGTTTAGGATTTCTGTACAGGGGGGTCTAAAGAAGTAAGATGGAGGAATTGGGGCGTGTCCTGTTCTTCTTCTTCTTCTTCTTGGCCTCCATCTTCTGTGGTGATGTTGGCACTTTGGGATTGGTCTTTACTAGAAGTGCACCGGTTAATAAGGGTAGAAGGTATTGGGGAAAAATGATAAATATTGTACACGTAACTTCGAGTATAAAGATAAGTGACCGCCCCGGGGACTCTCAGTGTGCTCATGGCTGGCTGCTGTGCAGACCTCTGTCGGGCCAAAAGAAAATCTTTTAGATAAACAATTAATAAACACCGAGACCGAGAAAAGATCTGAAGTCTCTCCTCGTCCTTTGGAGCGCCGGGCTGTCCAAGGCCACCCCGGGCCTTTCCAGGTCACCCAAACAGCCGAGAAACCGACAATTTGGGATTTCCCAGCCCTGCCCCGCTCAGTCAGAGCCCTGGGCACGGGCAGCCGTGGACCTGAAGAGCAGCAGGCTCCTGTCCCACGAGGTGCTGCCGAAGGAGCGGACGAGCTCCATGGCGCACTCCTGGGTCAGGATGCGGGTGACGCTCTCGGCCATGTCCCCGTTGATCCGCAGCGACCGGAAGTGCTCGAAGTCGCGGCGGCCCAGCCTGCGCAGCCGGCGCGCGGCCGCCCGGTAGCACCTCCAGGGCTGGGGCTCCACCAGCAGGAAGGTGCACAGCGAGGCCAGCAGGGCCAGGAAGTCCAGCAGGCCCCGGTCGCCGTGGTTCAGGTGGATCCACATGGTCACGGACATGCAGAAGCCGATGTCGAAGGAGGAGCGGCCGAAGCGCTGCAGGAAGGAGCTCAGGAAGGGCTCCCTGGCCCCCGGGTCCATGATGTCCAGGCTGGCAAAGGAGATGGAGGCAGGGAAGGGGCTGCTCTGCTGGGCCCTCCGGATCAGCTCGGGGTCGATGTCACAGCACAGCAGCTTCAGCTCCTTGTCGGCTCCTGGTGGCTCCGGGCTGGAACTGCCGTCCTGGAGCCCCAGCAGGTGCTGGTACAGAGCCACACTGAGCTCCTGCAGGAGGAAAACAGGGGTTCAGGGAGCTCCCCAGAGCTTCTTCTCACGGGTGTCCAAAGGAAAATCTGACCGAGATCTGTCCTGGGAGCCCTGAGGACCTGGAGTGAATCCCCCATGGGGCAGCAGCACAGAGAGAGGCACAACCTGCCCAGGCATGGGAGAGGCTGTAGGTGAGCTCCTGCAGGAGGAAAACAGGGGTTCAGGGAGCTCCCCAGAGCTTCTTCTCACGGGTGTCCAAAGGAAAATCTGACCAAGATGTGCCCTGGGAGCCCTGGGAGCATCAAGAGTGGATCCCCCACGGGGCATCAGCTCTGGCCACAGAGAGAGGCACAAAAGTGTGAGAAGCTGAGAGAACAGAATAAGAAACAATTCTTATCTGTTGTAAATATGTGCAATGTGTTGCGGAGATTTGTTTACCAAAGGGTGGTTTCTTAATTAACCAATGGTGACGGTATTTTAATTAGAGGATCAGTTAGGTACCCCTGTAGTGAAGCAGGGTATGAAAAAGCAATGGGTTTCTTAATAAAGAAATAAATGAATATATAAATAAATGAATATATATATAAATGTATATGTAGCTAAATGTACATATAAAGAAATGAATATATAAAGAAATGGATCTTTAACCTTCTGTGAGTGCATGGAGTCTGTGTAACTTATCACAGTTATTATTACAGGGGATCCCCCAGTGCTGACACCCCCACAGTGGGGCCCTGCTCCAAAACCAAAATCCTGGGATGCTCTGGGCTGAGGAACCCAGCTCATCCCCTCCAGCCCTGCCATGGGACACCTTCCACAGAGCAGGAGGCTCCAAGCCCCTGGAACGTCCAGGTCCCCAGCCTGGAACCTCTTTGCATAGTGCATACTGATGGAAAATTAATGAATCCTTAATTAAAGGAGATCCCATGGAGCTCCTGGAGCTGCAGGCCTCCAGGAATGTCCTCTGCTGGTGGCAGGTGCCTCTCACTGACCTGCTCACCCAGAATGGGATCTGGAACTGTCCCCTGGCAATGCCTCAGGGAATTCCCAGCCCCGGGAGCAGCAGCACTGTCCCAGCAGGGTGGGATCAATAATTCACCTTGGCTGAGGCCACACCCGGACCCAGGGCAGGCCTGCAATGTGTGTGGAGCTGGGAACGGAGCTGGGAATGGAGCTGGGAAAGGGCTGCAGCACCAGCCAGAGCTGGAGATCTCTGAGGGGAGCTGGGCTCTCATGTGGGACCTCCTCACCCTCCAGCCTGAGCAGGAGGTGGGGCAGGAGGGGTCAGGAGCTGCTGCTCCCAGGAGAGAATGAGAGGAGGCAGAGCCCAGGGCAGGTTTGGGTTCGATTTTAGGGGAAATTCCTCATGGAAAGGGCTGGGCAGGGGAGGAGCCCCCATTCCCAGAGGGAATTACACACCCAGGACAAGGATTCTTCCCAGCCTGCCCCACTCCTGCCAGTGACTGTCCCAGTGCTCCCAGTCCTCCCAGTGCTCCCAGTACTCCCCACCAGTGCCCCCACACCATTCCCATCTGCCTCCCAGTACTCCCCACCAGTGCTCCAAGCACTCCCCACCAGTGCCCCCATCCCTCCCAGTACACCTCACCAGTGCCCCCATCTCTCCCAGTGCTCCCAGTACACCTCACCAGTGCCCCCATCTCTCCCAGTGCTCCCAGTACTCCTCACCAGTGCCCCCACACCATTCCCATCTGCCTCCCAGTGCTCCCCACCAGTGCTCCAAGCACTCCCCACCAGTGCCCCCATCCCTCCCAGTACACCTCACCAGTGCTCCCCACCTCTCCCAGTGCCCCCAGCACTTCCCAGAAGTGCTCCCACACCATTCCCATCTGCCTCCCAGTGCTCCCCACCAGTGCTCCCCATCCCTCCCAGTGCTCCCCATCTCTCCCAGTGCTCCCAGTGCTCCCCACCAGTGCCTCCCCACCATTCCCATCTGCCTCCCCGGGCTCCTCCATTTCCCCCAGTCTCTGCCTTTCCCTGCATTCCCAGTTTGGCCCATTGCCCTCCCTCATTCCCCACCAGTGTTCCCAGTCTGCCCCAGACCAGACCAGTGCCTCATCCCAGCCTTTCCCATGGTTACACTGGGGGTGCCCAGGACCCCACAGGCTGCAGCTCAGAGAGGTTTTAGAGCCAAAAAAAAATGCAAGTTCCCAGTTCAAGGGGGGGTTAAGAGGAGGGGAGGTTCAGGTTGAAGGCCCTGGTGCAGGTTTGGGGTTGGCACGGCAACTGGATTGTCCCCCAGTGCCCCCCAGTCTGTCCCAGTGCCCTCCAGTCTGTCCCAGTGCCAATTTGTGCCCCCAGCAGTGCCTCCCCAGTGCGTCCCAGTGCCCCCAGTACAACCCCCAGTCTGTCCCAGTGCCAACTTGTGCCCCCCAGTGCGTCCCAGTGCCAACTCGTGCCCCCAGCAGTGCCCTCCAGTCTGTCCCAGTGCCAATTTGTGTCCCCCAGCAGTGCCTCCCCAGTGCATCCCAGTGCCCCCAGTACAACCCCCAGTGTGTCCCAGTGCCAACTCGTGCCTCCCCAGTGTGTCCCAGTGCCCCCAGTACCCCCCAGTCTGTCCCAGTGCCTCCAATCCTCCCCAGTGTGTCCCAGTGCCCCCAGTGTGTCCCAGTGCCCCCAGTGCCCCCCAGTGTGTCCCAGTGCCCCCAGTGTGTCCCAGTGCCAACTCGTGCCCCCCAGCAGTGCCATCCCAGTGCCCCCAGTACCAGGGGACTGCCAGTCTGCCCCAGTGCCCCCACCAGTGCCTCCCAGTACCCCACACCAGTCTGTACCAGCGTCCCCCAGGACCCCACGCCACGATTTCCCAGTCTGTCCCAGTGTCCCCAAGACCCCAAACTGGGCTGCTGTCCCCACCCCGTTCCCCCCGGGGCGCCCCAAACCCGGCTGCGTGTGGCGCCCTCACCCCGGAGTTGCAGCCCACATCGAGCCCGAGCAGCGGGCGGGTGGCCGCGGGGAAGAGGCTGCGCAGGAGCCCTTGGGGCAGGAGGCTGATGCGGCCCTCGGGCGGGTGGAAGCGGGAATAGTTCGGGAAGTTCCCGTACGGAGCCGCGCCGGGCTCGGGGCCGCCCCGGCTGATGGGCGCCGCCATCTTGGCACCGCTCCCCGCGCCCGGCGGGAACCGCAACCGGAGAGAAACGTTCCGGGGCAGAAACGTTCCGGGGCAGAAATGTCCGGAGTTGGGACAGGGACAGGGGACACAGGGACAGGGACAGGGACAGGGACGGGGACAGGGACAGGGACTGGGGACACAGGGACAGGGGATGGGGACAGGGACAGGGACAGGGACAGGGACAGGGGGTGGGGATGGGGACAGGGGACACAGGGACAGGGACAGGGACAGGGACGGGGACAGGGACAGGGGACACAGGGACAGGGACAGGGACAGGGGGTGGGGATGGGGACAGGGACAGGGGATGGGGACAGGGACAGGGGACACAGGGACAGGGACAGGGACAGGGACAGGGGGTGGGGATGGGGACAGGGGACACAGGGACAGGGACAGGGACAGGGACAGGGATGGGGATGGGGATGGGGACAGGGACAGGGACAGGGACAGGGACAGGGACAGGGACGGGGACAGGGACAGGGACAGGGACAGGGACACGGGGTGGGGATGGGGATGGGGATGGGGACAGGGACAGGGGACACAGGGACAGGGACAGGGACAGGGACACGGGGTGGGGATGGGGATGGGGATGGGGACAGGGACAGGGGACACAGGGACAGGGACAGGGACAGGGACGGGGACAGGGACAGGGACAGGGACAGGGACAGGGACAGGGACAGGGGGTGGGGATGGGGATGGGGACAGGGGATGGGGACAGGGGATGGGGATGGGGATGGGGACAGGGACAGGGACAGGGATGGGGACACAGGGACAGGGACAGGGATGGGGACAGGGGATGGGGATGGGGGTGGGGATGGGGACAGGGACAGGGGATGGAGACAAGGGACAGGGACAAGGACGGGGGCAGGGGACAAGGACAGGGGATGGGGACAGGGAACAGGGACAGGGACAAGGGAAAGGGACAAGGGACAAGGATGGGGACAGGGACAGGGGACAAGAACAGAGGACAGGGACAGGGGACAAAGATGGGGACAGGGCCAGGGGCCAGGGGCCAGGGGACAGGGGACAGGGGACAGGGGACAGGGGACAGGGGATGGGACAGGGACAAGGACAAGGGACAGGGGCAGGGGACAGGGACAGGGGACATGGGACAGCGCCACCAGGGCAGCCACAGCCCCTTGGGGGGAAAAGGAGAGACTTTTGACATTTTGTGTAAAGAACCCTGTGAAAAATGCCACTCATTTGTTTTTAAAAATGTAAAAGTTTAATAGTAATAAAATGGTTATAAAAATAGTAATACATTTAGAGTAATAATAATTTGGACAATTTGAATTGGGACAATATGAGACAATAGAGACAAAGAGTTACAGACAGTCCGGGTACCTTTTCTGGACAAAATAAGCCCAAAAAGGACCCACGTTAGCAGAGAATTAACCCTTAAAAGCAACAGCCTGTTGCATACTCATACACCTCATCCATGATGCATAAATTCCATTCAAACACAGGATTGTGTCTGGGCAGTGTCAGCTTCTTCCTCTGAATCCTGACAGCACCTTCGAGCCTGAGCAAGGTGGGAAGAAGTTCGTTTCTCCTGATAATGGAGCAATAAATTCTCTTTCTCTGAAAGATTTTAGTGTGCTGTGGCTGCTATCTTGCTCTCTTTAGAAAAAAAGTATCTTACATAGCATAGTTTCTATTTTAACAAGATGTTATAACCTAAAACTATGTTTAACACAGTACTTAAGAGAATTAATACAGCATCACTTTCCAGCACAACACGTATAATATTCAATTTAATATTTGCAAAAAGCCAATCATAAAATATATGCATTTTTCACAACCCTGCGAAAAACGACCAGATAATATTGGCTTTCACATTTACATATTAGCCTATGCATGCTGTTAGTGATTGTAACTATTTAGAAATAGTATCAATTTTTAGCTGCATGTTAGTGTAATATAATCTATCAGCTGAAGTGTGCTTTGAATTGCTCATGGACATAGTAATGTAATGAAGTCTGTGTATCACTTGTGGAAATAATAGTGTGATGAATGTGCTGTGTTACAGGCCCTAGCAAAACATGAGATGTTGTGAAAAATGCGTATTTTATGATTGGCTTTTCGAAAATATTAAATCGAATATTATATGTGTTAGAAAGTGATGCTGTATTAATTCTCTTAAGCAGTGTGTTAAATATTGTTTTAGGTTATAACAAAATGTTAAAATAGAAACTGTGCTATGCAAGATATTTTTTTTAAAGAAAGGACCTGCAGCGAGATAGCAGCCACAGGACCCCTGAATCTTTCAGAGGAAGAGAATTTATTGCTCCATTATCAGGAGAAATGAACTTCTTCCCACCTTGCTCAGGCTCGAAGGTGCTGTCAGGATTCAGAGGCAGAAGCTGGCACTGCCCAGACAGAATCCTGTGTTTGGATGGAATTTATGCATCATGGATGAGGGGTATGAATATGCAACGGGCTGTTGCATTTAAGGGTTAATCCTCTGTTAACGTGGGTCCTTTTTCAGGTTGATTTTGCCCAGAAAAGGTACCCAGACATCCATAACTCTTTGTTTTTGTTGTCTCATTTTGTCCTAATTCAAATAGTCCAAATTATTATTACTCTAAATGTATTACTATTTTTTATAACCATTGTACTACTATTAAAATTTGTTACTATTTTACTATTAAAATTTATTACTATTTTAAAATTTTAAAAAGAAGTGATTGGCGTTTCTCACATTGTGGAAAAGGCTTTTGTGTAACTAAACCAGTGTAAGATCATCCACTGACCAACCTGTCCAAGTGATAAGATAACCATGACACAAACTAGAGCACTGGAGGACAATTAGAGAATACCATGCTAAAATTAAGGAGAAAATACTAAATCCTTACCAGAGGATGTGAAACAGCAGGATGGAGACATAAAAGGAATAAAATATATTGACCCAGCACCCAGGATGTCATGCAGATAAACCAGAGTGTGAAGAAGTCAAACAAAGGAGTTCCCAAAACATCAGAAAGTTCAAAAGAACGTTTGAATAATGCATGAAACACATGAATATGCATTTACCTCAGCAATGTGACCCTATAAAGATAACGCTGGCTGTGTACACCAGGGTGTTCTTTGCTCTTGGTCAGCAGCACCCCAGCGCTGGAAATTTTGTCCTTAGTTATTGTTATTGTTATTGCTATTTACTTTTATTATTTTATTTTATTTTATTTTATTTTATTTTATTTTATTTTATTTGAATTATTTTTATTTCTATTAATTTTAACATTTATATTATATTATATTATATTATACTATACTATATTATATTATACTATATTATATTATACTATATTATATAATATATATTATATTATTTATATTTTAATTATTTTTATTATTTATTATTTTTATTAATTTTAATTTTTTTTTTTTTTTTTTTTTTTTTTTTTTTTTTTTTTTTTTTTAGTTTTAAACTTTTATAAACTCTAAGCAGTGAGTTCTGTTTTTCAGAGCCCTGTCTGTCCCTGCCAGGCTGCAGAGGGACAGTGACAGCCACCCTGTGTCCCCTGTGAACCTCACCCTGCATTGCCATGGCGACGGTATCAGGCCTTGGCGGAGTTTGGCGTTTAAATGACACGTACATGTTAAATAGTCAATATAAAAATCATATTTTATCAGATAAAACATATGAATTTTGTTCAAATAAATAGCGTGCAAATGCTACTTATGGCAGCGTTATTGAAAGCATAATTGAATAATATAAACTGATGTTATAAAATAAATACTGTATAGATATACTATATATAATAATTGATAGAATAGAATAGAATAGAATAGAATAGAATATACCGTATAATATAGTAATATACTAATATAGTAATATAGTGATATAGTAATATAATAATACAGTAATAAAATAATAATACAGTAATATAATAATAAATTAAATAATTATAAATAAAATATAAATAAATAAAAAATAATAAATGAAAAATAAAAATTAATAAACTTAATAATAAACAAAATAAAAATAAGAAAATAATAAGATGAAAATATTAAATAATAACTAAATTTAAAAAGAAATAAATATTATTATAAATAAAAACAAGAAATAGAATTTAAAAATATAAAACAATAATATAATAATATAGTAATATAATAATATACCGTATACACATCAATAACAAATTCAAGTTATTTAAATCACAATTAAAGACATGATTGAGCTGGGGGTGGCCGGGACCCCACAGGCTGCAGCTGAGAGAAGTTTTAAAACAGAAGAAAATGAAAGCTCCCAGTTAAAGGGGGGTTTAAGAGGAGGGGAGGTCCAGGTTAAGGGCCCTGGTGCAGGTTTGGGGTTAATGTGACAAATGCATATTTTATGATTGGCTTTTTGCAAATATTAAATTGAATATTAGACATGTTGTGTTAGAAAAGTGTGCTGTATTAATTCTCTTAAGTAGTGTGTTAAATATAGTTTCAGGTTACAACAAAATGTTAAAATAGAAACTATGCTATGTAAGATAATTTTTTTTTAAGAGAGGAATGAGGTACTCGCACTGAGATAGCAGCCACAGCACACTAAAATCTTTCAGAGAAAGAGAATTTATTGCTCCGTTATCAGGAGAAACGAACTTCTTCCTGCCTTGCTCAGGCTCGAAGATGTCGTCAGGATTTAGAGGCAGAAGCTGACACTGCCCAGACACAATCCTGTGTTTGAATGGAATTTATGCATCACGGATGAGGTGTATGAATATGCAACGGAATTTATGCATCATGGATGAGGGGTATGAATATGCAACGGGCTGCTGCTTTTAAGGGTTAATCCTCTGTTAACGTGGGTCCTTTTTGCCCAGAAAAGGTACCCGGACTGTCTGTAACTCTTTATTTCTATTGTCTCATATTGTCCTAAATCTCAATTGTTCAAATTATTATTACTCTAATGATATTACTATTTTTATAACCATTTTATTACTATTAAACTTTTAACATTTTAAAAACAAGCGATTGGCGTTTTGCACGGTTAAGCTGGCACAGCAGGCTGGGTTTCACTTGCTGCTGGTTTCAAGCACAGCGTGAGGAGCAGAGGGCGCCTGCAGCTCACAAACGCAGGTGAAGGGCTCCAGCTCCCTGCATCGGCCCTTCTGTGTTTTCATGGGAATGGTTTGGGTGGGAACGGACCTTGAAATCCATCCCGTAAATCCCATCCCATCCCAACCCATCTCATCCATCCCATCCATCCCATAAATCCCATCCCATCCCACCCCTGCCATGGCAGGGACACCTCCCACTGTCCCAGGTGGCTCCCAGCCCTGTCCAACCTGGCCATGGGCACTGCCAGGGATCCAGGGGCAGCCACAGCTGCTCTGGGAAACCCATCCCAGCCCTTCCCACCCTCCCAAGGAACAATTCCCAATTCCCAATCTCCCATCCATCCCTGCCCTCTGGCGCTGGGAGCCATTCCCTGTGTCCTGTCCCTCCATCCTGTGGAATTTGCAGGCAACCTCGACAAGGGAAGAGATGAGAATCTGAACTCCATGTTTCAGAAGTCTGATTTATTATTTTATTATATATATTATATTAAAAATGCTATACTAAATCTACACTAAAGAAAGAGAAAGGATTTCATCAGAAGGCTAGCAAAGAAAGGAATAATAAATTCTTGTGACTGCTCAAGAACAAACAAAAAATATAGATTGTAATTTCACTTGAAATTGAAATGCCACCATATACTTGGCTTTTGGCATGGATAATGGGGCCATGGCTTTAAAAGGTTTTATTAAATTAACAGAAGTTCTAATTGCAATCATAACCTCCCTGCCTGGACTGCTCACAGCCTCCACACAGCTGGCTGTCATTGGTCAAGTAAAGACAATTCACATGCTGGCTAAACAATTCTCCACATCACATTCCAAAGTGGCAAAACATGGAGAAGCTGAAGCTTGCCAGCTTCTCATGAGAAAAGATACTAGTGAAAGGGTTTTTTCAGAAAATATGTCTGTGACTGTGTCCCCAGTCCCTCTCTAGCTCTCCTGGAGCCCCCTTAGGCCTGGAAGGGGCTCCAGGGTCTCCTTTCCCTTCTCGTCCCCAGGTGAGCACCCCCAGCTCTCCCAGCCTGGCTCCAGAGGGGCTCCAGCCCTGGAGCATCTCCACGGCCTCCTCTGGGCTCATCCAGCTCCTCCTCATCCTCCCTGTGCCACAGAAGAAAGACAGAAAAAAGTGCAAAAATAAATACAATTTCCCCCCTCCTCCAAGCAATGGAATTCAGGGGTTTGAAGTCTCCTCTGACTCTCTCTGGCTGGATTTAGGACTCTCAAATTTTTGTTTTCAACAGGCATGGGAAGCAGCTCCATCCCTTCCTCCCTCCAGCATCCCCCACACCCTGACCCATCTTCCCCTTATCCTGCATCCCTCCATCCTTCCTTTCTTCATTCCAGCCTGGTTAATCCAAATTTTTGCCTGAACAACCAAAAGCCCAGAGCTGAAATTTGATGGAATCATCAGCCTTTCATCACGTCTGTGGTAATTCCAGGGAACCCTGATGATGCCTCATCCACCTGCTCTTGGACATCTCATTACCTGTGTGGGAATGTTCCAGAATAATTCAGTCCAGAATTTGGACACCTGATTATCTGTGTGGGAATGTTCCAGAAAAATTCAGTCCAGAATTTGGACACCTCATTATCTGTGTGGGAATATTCCTGAATAATTCTACAGAAAATGCAGGGAAATCCCTCCTAGGTGTTCAGCATCACTTCCCAGGAACCAAACTTCCCACATTTTGGGTTTGACTCCTTCCCAAAAGCACAGACTGCTTTTGGGAAGGATCCAATCCCTGCTGCACTGGGAGTTCTGTCCTGGACAACCATCCCTTCAGAGCTGAGGGAGTGAGATGGAGTTTGCCTCTCTCAGTCCAGTTTGCAGTTTACCTCTCCCAAATGGGAATTTACCTCTCGTTTTGGGTGGTGAATTGTCCCTGGAGGATTTTTTTTTTCCTCCATTTACCCTTGGGAAAGCTCCAGCACAGCAGAAAATTCCCTTGGAGCTGGAGCTCTCTCCCACTCACTGAATTTTGAATCCTGTGGCCGCATAAATGGAGTGGGAAAGGGAGCAAATCCCTCACTCCAGGAGACGTTTCCTCCCTCAGTTCCCAGCTGTTCCTCACCCATGACACCTGTTCCAGATCCTTGTGCTTTTATTGCTCTGTGGTGGTGAATTGTCCCTGGAGGAATTTTTTTTCCCTCCATTTACCCTTGGGAAAGCTCCAGCACAGCAGAAGATTCCCTTGGAGCTGGAGTGCTCTCACAGCTTATCCCCACTCACTGAATTTTGAATCCTGTGGGAAAGGGAGCAAATCCCTCATTCCAGGAGCCCTTTTTTCCCTCAGTTCCTCACCCATGACACCTGCTCCAGATCCTTGTGCTTTTATTGCTGTGTGTGGGATGCTCTCCTTACTCATAACCAGGGAAGAGGTGACTCGGGCTCCGTTAAACCTCTGGGCCATGCCAGGGCCTTGTTGACATCTCAAGGGGTGAAGCAGCACCTGCACAACCAGAGCAGCAACAGGCACGGGAAGAGTTTTGCAACCATTTATTAGCAATAGTCAGAGAAGATACAAAATCCTATGTACAGTGAAATCACAGCAACAACCTCTCCAGAGGACTGGGATTTGGAGCTGGATGAGGACTTGGGGTGGAGGACACAGGAGGAGGGGGAGCAGCCTCCACATCCCACCCCAAATCCTGCATCCCTGACCCTCCTGAGGAGCTCCAGCTCCACGAGCAGGACAGTGCTCAGCGTCCACCAGGACTGGCGTGGAAAAGGGACCAGGAATTGTGCAAGGGATGCAGGAGGGCAGAAATCCCCCCCAGCCAGGTGCCTGGAGCGGGGTCATGCCAGGTGTTCCCAATAGGAGCAGAAAAGCCAGGATATACCAGCAGCAAAGCCAGGATATATTAGCAGGAAAGCCAGGATATTTCAGCAGGAAATCCAGGATATACCTGCAGAAAGCCAGGATATATTAGCAGGAAAGCCAGGATATTTCAGCAGGAAATCCAGGATATATCTGCAGAAAGCCAGGATATATCAGCAGCAAAGCCAGGATATATCAGCAGCAAAGCCAGGATGCAGCAGCAGCAGCAGCAAAGTTTCTCCACAGCAGAAGGAACAAGAACAATTCCAGAGGGGGCTGCAGGTCCCTGTGTTCCTCCCCAGCTCCCAGCAGGGCATTTTGGAGGAGTTTTGGGACTATTTCAGAGCCAGAGCTCATCATGGAGCTCCACACTCCTCCCTCCAAGCCTGGAAAGCACAAATCCCTACAGGAAATCACTGTGAGCAAGGAAAGGCTGCTGAGGGCTGGGAAATTCCCTCCTGGAACTCCAATTCCATCCATTTTTAGGGTTCCTCCCGTGCCATTCCCAGCCCTGCCTGCTCAGCAATCCAAGAGTTTGGGTCTCCTCAGCAGGAACCAGCAGGGCATGAACTCCCTGCTGCCATCACCTCGTGCTGTCCTTCATCCCAAAAAGAATTCAGTTTTGGTTGTGGGGTTTTGGTCTGGTTGGGTTTTTTTGTCTGGTTTGGTTTTTTTTGGTTTTTTTGGTTTTTTGGTTTTTTTGTCTGGTTGGGGTTTTATGTCCACTCAGAGATTTTCTGGTCTGGTTGTGGGGGTTTTGGTCTGGTTGGAGTTTTTTGCCTGGTCAGAGATTTTTTTGGCCTGGTTGTGGGGCTTTTGTCTGGTTGGGGGTTTTTATGTCTGACTGGGGTTTTTGGTCTGGTTGGGTTTTTTTTTTTTATCTGGATGAGATTTTTTGGTCTAGTTGGTTTTTTTTTTTTTTATCTGGTTGAGATTTTTTGGTCTGGTTGGGGTTTTTTGTGTCTGACTGGGGATTTTTGGTCTGATTGGGGTGTTTTTTTGATCTGGATGAGAATTTTTTGGTCTGGCTGGGGATTTTTTTGCCTGGTCAGAGATTTTCTGGTTTGGTTGTAGGGCTTTTGGTCTGTTGGGGTTTTTTTTGTGTCTGACTGGGTTTTTTGGTCTGGTTGGGGTTTCTTTGATCTGGTTGAGATTTTTTGGTCTGGTCGGAGTCTTTTAGTGTGACTGGGGTTTTTTTTTTGTCTGTTTGGGGTTTTTTGTGTCTGACTGGGGGTTTTTGTTCTGGTTGGGTTTTTCTGGGGGTTGTTTTAGAAAAGAAGGAAGACAAGGGGAAGGCATCACTTCTGCTCATCACTGCAGCCGCAGAGGGGCCAGAGCGTTTCCCTTCCCTGCCCAGTAACTTTCCCTGGGCACGTGGGGCAGGAGGACAGCACATGTGTGGGGTAAAACCCAGGGCAGAAGGAGCAGGAACGTTCCAGCGCCCTGGCAGAGCCCCTGTGCAGCAGGAATTGCTGGAGGCAGCTCCTGACGCAGCACTCGCGGCATTCCCAGCGAGATGGGAGATACCAGCTCCTATCTGCAGCACGGATCACTCTTGGAATGAGAGCAAAAGGGCCCTTATCTCCCTGGGGAGCTTTACAGCCCCAGATCAGCCAGCTGAGCCCCGGACAGGGAATGTGAGCGGGGACGGTGGAAATTTACCTGAGCACATCCAGAGCCCGCGCTGACATTCCCCTTTGGGAGAGGAGAAAGGGAGAACAGCCAGGGAGGGCGACCTTGCTGCTCCAATGGCCTCAGCCCCTGCAAAGAACCCCTTAGGAACCCAAATTTGGAGCAACCAGGACGGTTCTGTGAGGGTGTCACAGCCTCAGGGAGGGTCACAGGATCCCACATGGAATGGCATTTCCCAGCATGGAAACTCAGCCTCCTCCAGCCCTTCTCTGCCATTTCCTGAAATGTTCCTTCCCTGGGATCCCAAATCCCCCCGTGAGGAGCCACAGTCCAAAAAGAACCAGCACAGTCCCCTGGGGGGGAGCCATGGATCAGGGAAGGGAAGGGAAGGGAAGGGAAGGGAAGGGAAGGGAAGGGAAGGGAAGGGAAGGGAAGGGAAGGGAAGGGAAGGGAAGGGAAGGGAAGGGAAGGGAAGGGAAGGGAAGGGAAGGGAAGGGAAGGGAAGGGAAGGGAAGGGAAGGGAAGGGAAGGGAAGGGAAGGGAAGGGAAGGGAAGGGAAGGGAAGGGAAGGGAAGGGAAGGGAAGGGAAGGGCACTCAGCCAGATGCAAGGGATCCAGGGGAATTTTCCCCGCAGTGGCACCAGGGATGACCTCAGAGAGCTGCACGTCCTGAACAAACAGGTTCCCTGTGCCTGGAGCACTGAAATCCAGCTACGTGATCCCACACTCCACCTTTCCAACAGCAGGAGTCACCAGGAATAGCACAGAGGCCACCGAGCTCCAATGGATTGTGGGGAACAGGGCAATGCCAGGATTCCCCAAGGCTTTTCCTGCCAGGATCTCACCAAACTCCCTGCTCTGCTGCCCTCTCTGCTGCTTGGTCACAGCTCTCACCCCGTGATGGGCAGCACTCAGAGGGCACCTCCAGCAGCCCCTGGGGCTGGGAAGGTCCCAGTCTCTGCCCCAGCCTCTGCACTGGGCTGGGCGGGACTGGGGGGAGCAGAAGGGACACGACACTGAAGCCCTGCTTTGCTCTCTGGGTCACAAAGGCCTGGCAGCAAATGTACAAAGCTGCAGGAGGGGCCTGGGGCCCCTCAGATGGACCAGAAAGGGAGGGATTGGGTCAGGCTGGCGGGTTTGAACCCTTTCACCTCTGCTTTTCCATTTAACCCCTCACATTTGCCAGCACGGGGAGCATCCTGCCCCGCTGCCCTCACTCCTGGCTGGAGCCAAAGAACTGCAGGAAGAAGGAGAAGATGTAGATGATGTCCAGGTAGATGTTGAGGGCTCCAAAGATGTATTCCTCGGGGCTCAGCGAGTAGCGGCGGTTCCCCATCAGCATCTGCGTGTCCAGGGCCAGGAACTGGAAGGGAAGGGAGGAAACCCCGGGACAGTGACAGGGAGCTTTGGCCCAGGGAGGCAAGAAGGGCCCTGATGACAGGAGAAATCCCCTGGATTGGGGTGCAGCCCTTTTTATGTGCTGTAGCCACAATTTAGGAGCTCAGAACACGGCACTGAATGAGCTGCAACTTTCCCCTTCCCTCATTTCCCTCCCGACAATCAAACCCCGAGTGCAGATCCCACCCCAGGCCCTCTTCCCTCAGGCTTCCTCCATCCCAGGACCAGCTCTGGAGCCACCCTCCCTCCTCCTCCTCCTCATCCCAGAGCCCATAACTTGTTAATCCCACACTTCCCTCGGGTGGGAAACAGCAGCCAGGGAATGAGATGGTCACAGGGTGGCCTGGCCCCGACAGGATACGGAGCAGCACTGCCAGAAATATCAGGCGTGACTGAAATCCACCATTTTCTCCTCCCTCCCTTTCCTCCTTCTGCCATCCTGCTGCCCCTCACGGGCCCAGAGCTCTCCAGGGCTGCACCATCCTCCAGAGCTGCTCTTTTATCCCCCCAGAACAAATCCCAGCCCAGCTGCCCCGGCAGGGCCAGGCCCAGGCTCTGACTGATGTTTACAGGGTAATTATCAGATGTTGAAGCCTCCTTGTATTTTACAGAGGGATCTTGAGCCATGAATCAGCGCCGAGCTCCCCGCGCTCCCTCGGAGTGACTTTTATGGGTGATAAAGGCAATTGCTCAACTGCTCCCATTCCCAACGTGCCCAATGGGCACCGCCTCGGAGCCAGGGCAGCACCGGGAGCACCGGGCACCTCCACAGGCACTGCCCCAGCTCCAGGAGCACCGGGCACTCTGCGGGCACCGTCCCAGGAGCACCGGGCATCTCTCCATGCACTGCCTCAGCTCTGGGAGCACCGGGCACCGGTGGCACCTGCACTGGCTGGACCCCAGCGCAGGGACCGGGACTCGCTCGGGAAGGAGCTCTGGGGATGGACCCCTGGGAGCTGCCCAGGCCTCTCCTTGGAGGAGCTGCCCAGCTCTGGGCCTTTCCCGCCTGTGTAAACCCTGCTAATGCCTCCTAATCCCCAGTCTCAGCCTTCCCTGGTTTTCTGCACCTCTGTGAGCCAAACTTATCCCGAACCTTGGCTCGCTCTCACCCAACCAGCCCCGACTCGACCGTGCAGCCTCATCCCTGCATCCCCTCGCTCCCGGGGCTCAGCTGTGCCTGCTCCACTCCAGAGGCACCTCTGGCCTGTCCCTGAGCCCTGCAGAGCAACCCAGCCAGGACTGCTCACCCCGCACAGCTTGGCACTCACACCATGCCCTGCGCTGGCACCGGCATGGGCACCGGCACGTCTGCGGCACCTTCTGCCGGGATTGCTGCTCCGGGGCCACCCCGAGCTCTGCAATCCCGGCCCCAGCGCCCTGCGAGGCTTCAGACCCTGCCCTGGCTCCCGGCCAGGCTCCAGCTCCTGCCCCGGCTCCAGCTCCTTTCCCTGGTTCCCTGCCCCGGCTCCATCCCTGCCCCGGTTCCCGGCCAGGTTCCAGCTCCTTTCCCTGATGTTTTCCCCACCAGGCTCAGCTCCTTTCCCTGATGTGTTCCCCGCCAGGCTCAGCTCCTTTCCCTGCTGTTTTCCCCACCAGGCTCAGCTCCTTTCCCTGATGTTTTCCCCACCAGGCTCAGCTCCTTTCCCCGCTGTTTTCCCTGCCAGGCTCAGCTCCTTTCCCTGATGTTTTCCCCACCAGGCTCAGCTCCTTTCCCCACTGTGTTCCCCCCAGGTTCCAGCTCCTTTCCCCGATGTTTTCTCGGCTCCTTTCCCTGCTGTTTTCCCCACTGGGCCCCAGAAGCAGGCACTCACCATGGTGAAGATCCCAGCCCCGAGCAGAGCGTAGATCGCGTGGAGCCACGGGACCTGCAGGACACGGACACAGGGACACAGGGACACACGGACACAGGGACGGGGATACACAGACATAGGGACACAGGGAAACGGACACATGGACACACGGACATGGATACACGGACATGGACACATGGACACATGGACATGGACAGGGACACAGGCATGGACAGGGACACAGACACAGACAGGGACACACAGACATGGACGGGGACACGCAGACATGGACACATGGACACAGGGAAACAGACAGGGACACACAGACATGGACACACGGACAGGGACACACGGACACAGCCGTCAGAGCCGCACAGAATGGGCTGTGCAGGATTTCCCTCCCCAGGCACTCGGCTCCCAGCTGGAGGGGGAAGGTGGGAGAGGCCCCAAAAGCCCAGGCTGGGTTTGCAGCACCTCCAGCTGGTGCAGTGCCTTGGGAATGTTTGTGTGGCACAGAGCAGGACATGGGGGCTTGGACCTTCCCTCCCTGAGCCATTTCTGTCCATTTAGCTCCTGAACTTCTCCATCAGCTGTGGCCCCAGCACCTGTCCTGTGGAAGTCATGGGATCCTGGAATGGTTTGGGTGGGAAGCAACCTTAGAGCCCATCCCATCTCACCCCCACACCTCCCACTGTGTCCCTTCTTGAGGTCCCTTCCAACCAATATCATTGCACGATTCCACCACCAGGAACAGCAGGAAACATCCCCAGCCCTGGGCCAGCTCCATCCTTGTATCCCGCGATCCATCCCAGAGAATGACCCTGCTCTCTGACCCCTCCATGGGGGTTCCCACCCATTGTCAGGGAGCTGGGCCTCCCCTCCCAGCACGCCCAGTTTGGCCCAGTTTGTCCCAGTTTGGCGCGGTTATCACTCACGTATTGGTAGGGCAGGATGACAGCCAGGACCAGCCCCCCCAGGAACAGCACCATGAGCAGCACGAAGAGAACGCCCTGGTACGAGGTGAAGTCGAACTGCAGAGGGGAGGGAGGGAGGGAGGGGGTTCTGTACCAGGGGCTGCACCAGGAGAGCCCCAAATGGCACCCCCGAGCTGGGCCCAGACCCTGAGGAAGGATTTCTCTTTCCCTGGAAAACGGCCTCCAACTGCGGCCACTCGCACTCGCCAATAATACAGTGCCAAGATAGAAATGGGAAAACTTTGCTGGATTTCTCCAAAACTAAACCTGCCAGCAACTAGGACCCTGCGAGTCCTTCGAGCCCCAAATGCCACCTTTCATCTGATACCCAGATCCTGTGGAAATGACTTCTTTTCCCCTTGGAAAATGGCCTCCGTTTGTGCCACTCGCACTTGCCAATAACACAGTGCCAAGATAGAAATGGGCAAACTTTGCTGGATTTCTCCAAAACTAAACCTGCCAGCAACTAGGACCCTGCAAGTCCTTCGAGCCCCAAACGCCACCTTTATACTGATACCCAGACCCTGGGGAAATGACTTCCCTTTCCCTGGAAAATGGCCTCCAATTATGGCCACTCGCACTGTCAGACTGTGTGGTGCCAAGCCAGAAATTTGCAAACTTTGCTGGATTTCTCATAAATAAACCCGCCACCAAGGAGGACCCTGCAAGTCCTTGGAGTCCTAAATGCCACCTCCGAGCTGATACCCAGACCCTGGGGAAATGACTTCTTTTCCCCTTGGAAAATGGCCTCCGTTTGTGCCATTCGTACTTGCCAATAACACAGTGCCAAGCTAGAAATGGGAAAACTTTGCTGGATTTTTCCAAAACTAAAGCTGCCAGCAACTAGGACCCTGCAAGTCCTTCGAGCCCCAAATGCCACCTTTCATCTGATACCCAGACCCTGGGGAAATGACTTCTCTTTCCCTGGAAAATGGCCTCCAATTATGGCCACTCGCACTGTCAGACTGTGTGGTGCCAAGCTAGAAATTTGCAAACTTTGCTGGATTTCTCATAAATAAACCCGCCACCAAGGAGGACCCTGCAAGTCCTTGGAGTCCTAAATGCCACCTCTGAGCTGATACCCAGACCCTGGGGAAATGACTTCTTTTCCCCATGGAAAATGGCCTCCGTTTGTGCCACTCGCACTTGCCAATAACACAGTGCCAAGCTGGAAATTGGGAAACTTTGCTGGATTTCTCCAAAACTAAACCTGCCAGCAACTAGGACCCTGCAAATCCTTTGAGCCCTAAAGGCTACCTTTTCATCTGATACCCAGACCCTGGCAAAATGACTTCTTTTTCTCATAGAAAATAGTGATTATTCCCACACATCAGCATCTTCCAGTCCCATGTGCACCTACCTCAATCCACAAAAAAAAATCCCATTTTATTCCCATTTATCAGCATCTTCTAGCCCTCACCCCAATCTATAACAAAATCTCACTTTATTCTCATATATCACCATCTTCTAGCCCCCCACCTCAATCTACAAAAAAAAAAATCTCATTTTATTCTCATATATCACCATATTCTAGCCCCTAATCCACCAAAAAACTCTCATTTTATTCCTATATATCACCGCCTTCTAACCCCCACTCCAATCCATAAAAATCCCATTTTATTCCCATATGTCAGCATCTTCTAGCTCCCACCTCAATCTATAACAAAATCTCATTTTATTCTCATATATCACCATCTTCTAGCCCCCAATCCACAAAAAATCTCATTCCCATAAATCAGCATCTTCTAGCCTCCACCCCAATAAAAAAAATTCTCATTTTATTCCTATAAATCAGCATCTTCAAGCCCCCAATCCACAAAAAAAAGTCATTTAATTCCCATATATCACCATATTCCAGATCTCACACCAATCTACAAAAGAATCTTATTTTATTTATTATACACATATCAGCATCTTCTAGCCCCCACTCCAATCCACAAAAAAATCACAATTTATTCCCATAAATCACTATCTTCTATCCTCTAATCCACAAAAAACTCTCTCCTTTTATTCCTGTATATCACCATCTTCTAGCCCCCACTCCAATCCACAAAAAATCCCATTTTATTCCCATATATCAGCATATTCTAGCCCTCACCCCAACCTACAAAAAAAAAATCCCATTTTATCCCCATTTATCACCATCTTCTAGTCCCCAATCTACAAAAAATCTAATTCCCATATATCAGCATCTTCTATCCCCCACCCCAATCCACAAAAAAACCCCTCATTTAATTCCCATTTATCACCCTCTTCTAGCCCCTAATCCACAAAAAAATCTCATTTTATTCCCATAAATCAGACACTTCTAGCCCCCACCCCAATCTACAAAATCTCATTTTATTCCTATATATCACCATCTTCTAGCCCCCACCCCAATCCATAAAAAATCTCATTCCCATAAATCAGCATCTTCTAGCCCTCACCCTGATCCATTAAAAAAAAAAATCTCCTTTTATTCCTATATATCACCATCTTCTAACCCCCACCCCAATCCACAAAAAAATCCCATTTTATTCCCATAAATAACCATCTTCTAGCCCCCAATCCACAAAAAACAAATCTCATTTTCTTCCCATAAATCAGCATCTTCTACCCCCCACCCCAATCTACAAAAACAAAATCTCATTTTATTCCCATTTATCAACATCTTCTAGTCCTCACCCCAATCTACAAAAAAATCTCATTTTTTCCCACACATCAGCATCTTCTAGCATCAATCCACAAAAAATCCCATTTTATTCCTATATATCACCATCTTCTAGCCCCTAATCCACAAAAAAAATCTCATTTTATTCCCATAAATCAGACACTTCTAGCCCCCACCCCAATCTACAAAATCTCATTTTATTCCTATATATCACCATCTTCTAGCCCCCACCCCAATCCATAAAAAATCTCATTCCCATAAATCAGCATCTTCTAGCCCTCACCCTGATCCATTAAAAAAAAAATCTCCTTTTATTCCTACATATCACCATCTTCTAGCCCCCACCCCAATCCACAAAAAAATCCCATTTTATTCCCATAAATAACCATCTTCTAGCCCCCAATCCACAAAAAACAAATCTCATTTTCTTCCCATAAATCAGCATCTTCTAGTCCTCACCCCAATCTACAAAAAAATCTCATTTTTTCCCACACATCAGCATCTTCTAGCATCAATCTACAAAAAAATCCCATTTTATTCCTATATATCACCATCTTCTAGCCCCTAATCCACAAAAAAAAAAAAAAAATCCCATTTTATTCCCATAAATCAGACACTTCTAGCCCCCACCCCAATCTACAAAAAAAATCTCATTTTTTCCCACACATCAGCATCTTCTAGCATCAATCCACAAAAAAATCCGATTTTATTCCTATATATCACCATCTTCTAGCCCCCACCCCAATCCATAAAAAATCTAATTCCCATAAATCAGCATCTTCTAGCCCCCAATCCACAAAAAAAATCCCATTTTATTCCCATAAATCAGACACTTCTAGCCCCCACCCCAATCCACAAAAACAAAATCCCATTTTATTCCCATTTATCCCCATTTTCTAGCCCCGCTTCCATCCCAGCCCCGTCCCTCCCTCGCACGCGTCCTGATCCACTCCAACCTCCTGGTGCCATCCCCACATGCCCGGGGCTGGCCCCGCTCCCAGACAGCCCCAGGCCCCCCTGTCCTGCCCCAGGGTCCCCTCCCCAGGGATGTCCCCACCTTGCTCTGGAAGCTGAAGATGGTGACAGACAGACAGACCAGGGCCGTGATCCCCAGGCACAGCAGCACCGACTTGGTGTTGTAGTAGCTGCAAAACGACCAGGAAAAGAAAACCGGGGTCATTCCCGGGGATGGGAAAGGGGATTCAGCTGGGCAAGGAACCCTGCAGGCACAAACGGCGCTGGAATCGTCGACATTCCGCACTAAGGGTGGAAAAGGAAGGATGGAAAAAAGCTTGGATGGGCTTTCTGTCACAGACATCTTTTATGGAAAATCCTTTCCTTAAGATTTTCCCTGCTGAGAAGCTGAGAGGCCTCAGGAACAAAACGTAAACAATGGTTATCTGCTGCTGTGGAATGCAACAAGCAGATCTTTAATTAGTCTCATGTGGTGGTTTCTAATTAATGGCCAATCACAGCCCAGCTGGCTCGGACAGAGAGTCCAAACCACAAACCTTTGTTATCATTCTTTGCTATTCTATTCTTAGCCAGCCTTCTGATAAAACCTTTTCTTCTATTCTTTTGGTATAGTTTTAATGTAATATGTATCATAAAATAATAAATCAGCCTTCTGAAACACGGAGTCAGATCCTCATCTCTTCCCCAATCCAAGAACCCCTGTGAACACCGTCACAGTTTTTCTGCTCTTTTGAAGGATGGAGGGAAGGCAGGAGGATCCATCTGGGCCTCCCAGAGCAGCTCCAAGGTCACCAATCCCACTGTCCATGGACAGACAGGGAATGGAGAAGGTCCTGACTGGGAGGTGGCAAAAGCAGGGTGACAAAAGTGCCCCCAGCATGGGGGGAAAGCAAAGGAGCAGCCCCGGGCTCCTGCCCAGCGTGGCTGTGGGAAAAGGAGGGGCTGGAGCAGGGACAGGGGCTGCAGGCTCAGGAATGGTTTCCAGGCTGGATCGGGGCTCTGGCTGCAGCGCCAGGCTCAGCCCTTGGGAAAGCCAGCCCTGCTCTCCCTGGGGGATTTGTGTGGAGTTTTCCCCTGAAGCTGCTGAGGCCAGGGATTTCTTTGTCCCCATGCATCCATCCCTCACCCAGCCAGGATCATGGCTCTCTCTCCAGGCTCCCACGTGATTTAGGAGCACATTTCAGATTTCCTGGGTGTGAATGAGCAGAAGGGAACAGGCTGGGGGATACAAACTCCTGAAACTGCTGGAACAAATCCCTTGGTCCCCCCTGCCTGGGACCTGCCCAGTGAGAAATGGGGGATCTCTGAGTGGTCACCTGCAGCCCCTCCAGGTGCTGCCCCTCCAGGGCTCTCCTGCAGGATTTGGGATGTGGGATCCCCCAGTGCTGCCTCCCTTGGCACAGGGACAGCCCTGGGAACCTTCCTTGTGGAGTTTCACAGGGAAGCTCCAGCTTTGTGTGGCTGCTGGGAGCTCAGGAACAGGGAATGCTTTCAGGAAGAGACAGGACACAGGGCAGTGCCCAACCCACCTGGAGAGCATGGCAGTGAGATAGGCCATGGACAGGGTCTGGGGGAGAACACAGACTGGTTAGTGCCCCCCTGCCCCAAGCAGACAGCAGGAAATCCCACAGGAAATCCCTCAGTCCCAGGGAAAGGGGCACGGGAGCCTCCCAGGCTCTCAGGAGAAGGAGCCTGGGCAGCATTTGGAACCCTCCAGTGACTGATGGGCACAGGAGAGGGCAGAGGGAGGGCAAATGGCACTGGAGGAGCCCCTGCTCCTGCATCCTTCCCACACAGGAGCCAGCTCCCATCCCAGCTTCCCTTCCACATCCCTGCTCCCATCCCACATCCCAGCTCCCATCCCAGCTCACATCGCAGCTCCCACCCCAGTTCCCATCCCAGTTCTCCTCCCAGCTCCCATCCCAGCTCCAATCCCACTTCCCATCCCAGTTCTCCTCCCAGCTCCCATCCCAGTTCCCACCTGAGTTCCCATCTCTGTTCCCATCCCTGTTCCCATCCCAGTTCTCCCCCCAGTTCCCATCCCAGCTCCAATCCCACTTCCCAGCCCAGTTCTCCTCCCAGTTCCCATCCCAGTTCTCCCCCCAGCTCCAATCCCAGTTCCCATCCCTGCTCCCACCCCAGTTCCCACCAGACCCCACAGATTATTTTTTGCAGTTTTTTAACAAACAGAGGCTCCCTTTTTATCCAGCTCCTCCCATCCCAGTGCAACCCCAGCTCCGCAGCCCAAGCCCAGGACAAGAAGGGGATGAAATTCCCACTTTTCCCCAGGAATTCCAGCCTTGTGCTGGGAGCCACCCTGACCCCAGGGCAGATGTTGGCCAGATGTTGGCCAGACTCACAAAGATGCTGAGCAGGATCAGGTTCCATGGGAAGTATCTCCTGCAAAGCAAACAGGGGTTAGTCAGCTGGGGCTGTGCCAGGGAACCCCTGACCATGGGGTAATTAGTGATTGTGAGGGTAATTAATGGCCATTAATGGGTAATTAATGTCCATGCTGGTAATTAGTGCCCTGTGCACAAGTGCTGGGGCAGTGCAGGACACAGTCACCAGGGGCATTTGGGGTCCTGCCGGGCCAGCAGGACAGAGGTGCCCAGGATATTCCTGCTCCCCTGGGAGCTGACAAGAGCATCCTCTGGAATGGTGTATTCCCAGAGCATCCTCTGGAACGGTTCATTCCCAGAACCCAGCAAGAGCATCCTCTGGAATGGTTCATTCCCAGAGCATCCTCTGGAATGGTGCATTCCCAGAGCATCCTCTGGAACGGTTCATTCCCAGAACCCAGCAAGAGCATCCTCTGGAACGGTTCATTCCCAGAGCATCCTCTGGAAGGGTTCATTCCCAGAACCCAGAGCTGCAAACAGGGCGGTGCTGCCACATTTCTCTGCACAGAGAAAAGCAAGGCACAATTCTTCCCAAGGATTTCTGGGCTTCACATTCTCTGAAGCTCAGAGAAAGGGGAAACACAGCTCTCATCACTTGCTGTGCCTGTGTAGAATGCAATATGGAGATTGCTTACCCAAAGTGAGGATGTTTTGTTCCCTTGGCCTGTCAGGGCCAGGTGTGTGTGTGACTGTGACAGTCACGGGATTCTGTGCAGTGTGTGCAGAGTGAGTGCTTGGCAGATCCAGTTTAGATGAAATGTACATAGTACAGTATAATAAAGTCATTAATATGTACATAGTACAGTACAATAAAGTCATTAATTAGCTGTCCATGGAGTCAGATGCACCATTCCTCCTCCATCAGGGCCCTCACAGCATTGCTGCAGGGCAGTTTCTGCTGAAGCCACAGCTGCAATTGGACTCCTGAGCTGCAGCAAGCCAAGGCCTGGAACAGCTGTTTGCAGCATCTGGAACAGGTTCCCAGAGCAGCTGTGGATCCCTGGCAGTGTCCAAGGCCAGGACAGTGCAGCACCCTGGGACAGTGGGAGATGTCCCTGCCATGGCACGGGCTGGGATTTAAGGTCCTTTCCAACCCAAACCATTCCACGATCCCATGGAAACACAGCAGCTGCATCCCTGCCCCACAGCAGGGCAGGAAACCTGAGGAGAACATTCCTGCTGCCTTCCCAGGCTGTCCCAGACCCCAAAGCATCCCCTCCTCACCTGGGCCCGGAGCAGCAGGCGAGGATCAGGTAGGTGACGAAGAAAACGGCGCTGCAAGGGGAGAGAGAGAGAGAGGGAGAGTCTGGGGGGGAAAAACAGCCTGGGAGGGGGGTGCAGGGGGGAAATCCCTCGGATGGAATTGCCTGGAAAACCAGCCTGGAATGGTGGTGCAGGGGGGAATTCCTTGGGATGGAATTCCCTGGAAAAGCAGCCTGGGATGGGGATGTTGGCCATGCAAGCACCCAGCAGGTCGGATCAGGCTGGTTCCCACCCCTGGTCCCTCTCACTGAGCTCCTTCCTGCCCTAAGGAGCCTCCTCTGCCTGTGCTCGAACCCAGGGTGGCACAAAACATCCCTGGGGAAGCTGAGGGCAGGATCTGGAGCAGAGCACCCAAATGTGTGAGTGACAAACACAAATCCACCGAGTTTGTGCTGGCTCTGGGGAAATGTTCCTTCATGGAAAGGGAGGTGGGGCTCTGGGAGGGGCTGCCCAGGCAGTGGTGCAATCCCATCCTTGGAAGTGTCCAAAAAGCCTTTGGAAGTGGCACCGGGGGACATCCAGATCTGAGCACTGATTGGTTTGACCAAAATCTCCCAAAAAACTCACTTATCAACCCAGCACACCTGGTCAGTGGTGAGGGGAGGGTTGGTGGTTGGACTCCATGGTCTCCAGGGGCTTTTCCCACCTTCATGATTCCAGGATTCCTTGGTTCTGGGAGTTTCTCACACGGAGGTGCCAGGTTTGTTATCATTTCCAGGTTTGCCCCTCATTTCCAGGTTTGCCCCTCATTACCAAACCCTTTCCAGCCTGGGGGTGTCAAGGCTGGAGGTTCTTAAACCAAGGGCTGGCAAAGTGACCAGGCTCAGGCAGGAAGGGCTGTGCTGGAGGAGGGAGCTGCTCCCATGGCACATCCCCTCCAGGAATGGGAATTTTTGGGCTTTCCCTTTCTGGAAGTGCACAAGGCCAGGCTGGACAAGGATTGGAGAAACCTGGGACGGTGGGAGGTGTCCCTGCCCATGGCAGGGGTGGCACTGGGGGGACTTGAAGGTTCCTCCAACACAACCCATTGCAGGACTCCACTGCTGGAGAGCTTGAGGAAGAACCCAGGACAAGAGGAGCTGCTCAGGGAAGGGCTCAGGGCACAAGGATCCATTCAAAGCAGGGTTCAGGGACAAGCCCAGGGCAGGAGGATCCATTCAGAACAGGGCTCAGAGCAGGAGCATCCATCCACAACAGGGCTCAGAACAAGATCAGGGCAGGAGGACCCATCCAGAACAAGCCCAGGGCAGGAGGATCCATCCAGAACAAGCCCAGGGCAGGAGGATCCATCCAGAACAAGCCCAGGGCAGGAGGACCCATCCAGAACAAGCCCAGGGCAGGAGGATCCATCCAGAACAAGCCCAGGGCAGAAGGACCCCTTCAGAAAAGGCTCAGGGACAAGCCCAGGGCAGGAGGACCCCTTCAGAAAAGGCTCAGGGACAAGCCCAGGGCAGGAGGATCCCTTCAGAAAAGGCTCAGGGACAAGCCCAGGGCAGAAGGATCAATTCAGAAAAGGCTCAGGGACAAGCCCAGGGCAGGAAGATCCATCCAGAACAAGCCCAGGGCAGGAGCATCCCTTCAGAAAAGGCTCAGGGACAAGCCCAGGGCAGGAGGATCCATCCAGAACAAGCCCAGGGCAGAAGGATCCCTTCAGAAAAGGCTCAGGGACAAGCCCAGGGCAGGAGGATCCCTTCAGAAAAGGCTCAGGGACAAGCCCAGGGCAGGAGGATCCATCCAGAACAAGCCCAGGGCAGGAGGATCCCTTCAGAAAAGGCTCAGGGACAAGCCCAGGGCAGGAGGATCCATCCAGAACAAGCCCAGGGCAGGAGCATCCCTTCAGAAAAGGCTCAGGGACAAGCCCAGGGCAGGAGGATCCATTCAGAACAAGCCCAGGGCAGGAGGATCCCTTCAGAAAAGGCTCAGGGACAAGCCCAGGGCAGGAGGACCCTCCTGGCTCAGCAGAGCCCACGGTGCAGTGGCTGCCCAGCCCCACCCAGGCCCTGGCAGGTTTTGGGTTTTGCCTGCCAGCATTTGAGGCTCCCCAAGCACAGCAGCCCCGGAGCTGCAGGAGGCAGGGCTGGGGGAGGCTCTGCTGCCCTCCTGCCCGTGGCTGGGTGTTTTTCCAGGCTCTGCTCCCTGCTCCCCCCGGGGCAGCAGTGCCGATGGCTCCGATAGCCACTGACCCTCGGCCAGGGCAGGGAGGGGACGGCAGAGCCCAGGGCACAGAGATAAAGGCAGGCCCAGCTCTCCCACTGGGAAAGCAGGAAAGCCCAGTGGGAGCGGCCTGGACACGGCTGAGCAGCTGGGCAGGGACTGCCAGAGCACAGAGCCAGCAGGGCCCTCCATCCCTGCCTGCTCTGGGTTTATTTATTCCCACCGAGGGGCCATCCCAGCAGTGGGAAAACGTCCTGGGGCTGCCAGGTTTTATTACAGAGGTGTCTGGTTGGGAAGGAGACCCAGGCACAGAGCTGGAAAAACATTTGGAGGCACTGGGATGAAGGGAAGGGCTTGGCTCACTGAGCAGTGAAAAAACACAAAATTAAAGTCATGGAATGGCCTGGGAGGGAAGGGACCTTAAAATCCATCCCATTCCATTCCATTCCATTCCATTCCATTCCATTCCATTCCATTCCATTCCATTCCATTCCATTCCATTCCATTCCATCCCATCCCATCCCATCCCATCCTATCCCATCCCATCCCATCCTATCCCATCCCTCCCATCCCTGCTGTGGGCAGGGACATCTCCCACTGTCCCAGGTGCTCCAGCCTGGCCTTGGGCACTGCCAGGGATCCAGGAGCAGCCTCAGCTGCTCTGGGACATCCATCCCAGCCCCTCCTCACCCTCACAGGGAGCAATTCCTGCCCAATCTCCCATCCATCATTGCCCTCTGGAAGCCATTCCCTGTGTCCTGTCCCTCCATCCCTGTCCCCAGCCCCTCTCCAGCTCTCCTGGAGCCCCTTCGGGCCCTGCCAGGGCTCTGAGCTCTCCCTGCAGTGGGGTGAGCACCCCCATCTCTCTCCAGAGGGGCTCCAGCCCTGCAGCAGCTCCGTGACCCCCTCTGGGCTCCCTCCTCATCCTCCCTGTGAGGACCCCAGGGCTGGAGCAGCTCTGCAGGTGGGGTCTCACCTGGGCACAGGGGGACAATGACCAGGGGGAATTCCTGCAGGACAGAACCCCCCCAGCTGCCCCAGGGGTGTTTCTAGTGGGAAACAGGAGGGAATGAACCCCATCTGGGCAGGGAGATGGAGAGGGTTCCCCAGAGGCCAAGGTGGGCACCCGAGCAGGGCTGGGGCTCCTCCCCCTGTCCCCTGGGAGGTGACAGTGCCTCCCCAAGCCCAGCTGCCCTCTGGAGCACCTTTGGTTCCCTCCTGGTGCCCCGGAGCTCCCACTGCTGCTGTTTGGAGGGTTCTCCCAGGTTACATAAGCTGTGTCTCATCTGCTGATTTGGGTGTGAACTCATTAAAGCTGAGTTCACCTCACACTCAATGAGCAGCACTGACCCCGCCAGCAGCCTGGAAACCACGGAGCCAGGAGGTGCCAGCACCTGGGAGCCCCACTCTGGGCTGGGTGAACCAAGGAGTGGAATCCCAGCTTCAGGGCTCTGGGATGGAGCCCCAGGAGTGACAGCCCCACCCAGACATGGCCAGGAACATCCCAACACCTCCAAATCCACCCCACTGGGTATTATGTAGTGGAAACCCCAACAAACACCAACAGGAAAATCCCAAAGTTCAGCACCCATGGTGCTCTGAGCATCCTCCCAGGTGTCAGATATGGGGCTCTGCAGTGTTTTCCTGAATGCTCTGCAAGGAGGCCTCTGGAGCTTTCCAGAGGACCTTCCCAAAGTGAGCCCTCTAAGGTACCCTGGACATCCCTCCAGGTCTCACTAGGAGTTTCTGTTTCCCTGGAAACTCCCCAGTTTTATATGGCCTTCTGCAGGAAATACTCGGGTATTTATTTCGACTCTGGTTTCTAGAGCCATTCTTGGGGAAGTGTTTGGGGTCTCTTGCTCATTCAGGTGAGATTTCCCACCTCAGGCTCAGCCATGGATTGGTGCCCGAGGCAGGGCCAGGCTGGACACTGGGGCTGGGAGCAGCTGGGATGGTGGGAGGGGTCCCTGCCATGGCAGGGGTGGCACTGGGTGGGCTTTGAGGTCCCTCCCAACCCAACCCAACCCAACCCAACCAACCCAACCCAACCCAACCCAACCCAACCCAACCCATTCCATGGTTCCATGACCTTCCCCAGCTGCCTCTGGACACTTTGGAGTGATGCTTCACATGCAGGACAGTGTTGGAGACCCTTCCCACATCACCACATCCCCACCCAGGCTGTGTGGAGCACACAAGGCCGCAGGAAAAGCCAGGGATACTCACTAGGAAGCCCAGTACCAGGCAGAGTGGGTCTGGATGTAGCCCTTGACTGGTTCACTGCAAGACAAGGAAAGATCCTGAGCAGGGAGAGCCCAGTCCCTCAGAGCTCCCTGCTCAATGAACCCAGGAACAGCCCGAGCAGGGGATTAAAGCCCAGCCCTGGGTGAATCCTCAGGCAGCCTGAGCCTGTGGAGAGGAATTCCAGCTCCAGGTGGGAAGGGCAGTGCTGCTCCCCCAGCTCCACACCGGAGCTGGCTGGGAATGGCTCCCACAGGGGATTAGGGAGCCCAAATCCTCAGGCTGGCACTGATCCATTATTTATTCTGGAGGCAACATGAGCCACACACACCCAGAGCGCTCGGTCATCCGAGCTGGAGAGGGGGATGAGCAGGGGAGGGAAGGCAGCCCCTGGAGCTGGGATCTGGTGACTCCCACAGGGAAAACCCAGCAGCCACTGCCAGGGGCAGCAGCCCTGGGTGGGTCCAGGATGGGGGATCCAAACCTGAGCGTGGGTGGGAATGGGGGCAAAAGGAACCTCTGGGTGTTCCCTCAGCTTTGCTTTTCTATTGGAACAGTCAGAAAGGATCCAGGTGTGACACAACCCCCAGGAACCTGCCCAGAGCCCTGTCCCAGGTGGCCCAGGACACACCCAGCACCCACCAGAAGGTGAAGAAAGCCACGATGACAACGGTGACCAGGAGCTGGACCATCAGGATGGCGTACACCTGCGGGAAGAGGTGTGATCCATGGATCCCAGAATCCAGCAGAGCCAGGCCCTCCAGGGGTGGGGGTCCAGCTCTGCCAGCCCCGAGGGCGAGGGACGCGTCCCTGCCTCACCTTCCTGATGAACACCCTGCGCACGTTGCGGTCGTCCCAGCTGAAGGTGGTGAGCAGCTCCGTGTCCCCCGGGTACCCTCCGCTGCCGTAGCTGGGGCTGCTGCCTGCAGGGAGGCCAAAGGAGCAGCTGCCACCCCAAAATTCCCCCCAGCCATGGGACCTGGGCCCAGGGAGCCACCACAGTTCAGTTTGGTGCCCCAAATCCCCAGAGGTTCCTTGTGGCCAAATTCCAAATCCCCCCCAGCTGTGGGACCTGAGCCCAGGGAGCCATCACAGCAGTTTGGTGCCCCAAATACCCAGTGGCTCCTTGTGGCATTCATGTTCTCTGAAAAAATCCCTTCACCCGGGATTTTTCTCCTGGGAAGACGAGAAGCCTCAGAGAAAAGGAAAACAATTCTTATCTCATTTGCTTCTCATGCGTTGTGCTCATGTGGAATGTGTTTGGAGACTGTTTACCACAGGGGATTGTTTGATTGGATTCTGCTCTGAGTTGTTTTGACTCTTTGGCCAATCAGGGCCAAGCTGTGTCGAGACTCTGGAGAGAATCGCAAGTTTTCATTATTATCTTTTTACCATTTAGTAAGTATCCTTTGTGTATTCTTTAGTATAGTTATATTATATACAATATAATATAACTAGAGTATTCTTTAATATAATATATTAAATGATATTATTATAAGAATAATAATATTAAAGAATATTAAATACATTATTCTTTAGTGTAGTTATAGTATATAAAATTACAGTATTCTTTAATATATTAATATATATTATTAATATATATGATTAATATATATGATATATGATATATGATATATGATATATATGATATATGATATATGATATATGATATATGATATATGATATATGATATATGATATATTATATATTATATATTATATATTATAGAATATTAATATAAGGATATTAATATTAAAGAATGTTAAAGATATTATTCTGTAGTATAGGTATATTATGTATTATATTAAGTTATAATAGTCTTTACTATAATATATTAAAGAATATTAATATACGGATATTAATATTAAAGAGTATTAAATATATTATTCTTTAGTATAGGTATATTATATTAAAGTATAGTATTAATTAATATAATATAGTATTATAAAGTAACAAATTAGCCTTCTGAGAACATGGAGTCAGATTCATCATTCCTGCCTTCACTGGGACATTTCCCTGCAAATACAAAAGTTCTGCTCTCTTCCCACTCCTGCTGCTCCTTAGGACCATCCCTGGGAGCAGAAGGGGAACATTCCCACAAACCATCCCAACACCAGGGGACACTTCTGAGTGTTCCCTCAGCTTTGCTTTATCCTTGGCTGAGGAAACACCAAAGCTTTCACAGCAATGGGAGGGCTGCAATCATCCCTTGCTCTCCTGTCATTGGATGTTAAAGCATCCCCAGAGCAGCTGTGCCTCAGCATTCCCAGGGGAGCAGCTGTGATTCAGCACTCCCAGCGGAGCAGGAGGAGTCCCTCGCTGCTCTCCTGAGCTGTGTTTGCATCCTGGCTTTGTCAACAACGCCTCAGCTCTGAGAGCAGCTCCTGGCAGCTCCCTGAGTCCATCCCTCAGCCCCATTTCCATGCAGGGACTCAGGGAACAGTTAAGCACCGAGCCTAAAAAAGGAGGAAACAGCTCCAATGCTCCCAGTGAGAAAAACCTTCCCCCAAACCCTCAAATCCCTGCACAAGTCATCTCTGCTGAGCCAAAACTGGAACAGCAGCTCCTGTTGCTGGTTTTCCTTTCCCCATCCCCAGCAGTGTCCCAGGCCAGGCTGGATGGGCTTGGAGCAGCCTGGGACAGTGGGAGGGGTCCCTGCCATGGCAGGGGTGGCACTGGATGGGCTTAAATGTCCCATCCCACCCAAACCACTCCATGGCTCCATGACCATTCTGTGCCCTCTGCGCTTCCCTCCTGTGTCACTGAAGTCCCCCCTGCTGGGTTTCACAGAAGGATTTTTGTGTGATTTTCCTGCTTTACATTCTTGTCCCTGCCTGGTCCACAGACACCCCCCCTCCTCATAAAGCTTCTGAGCTCAGGGATGCCCAAATCCTTCAGGAGATGGAGCAAAGACCCTCTCAATCCCAGAGCAGACACAAGGAGAGCCAAACTCAAGGTCCTGATCCTGATTTTCTCCTGTTCTCCTGGTTAAAGTTGCTCATTCAAAATGCAGGAGCCTCACTCAGGTGAGGCTCCCTGTTTCCCCCGCAGGAAACAAGTCCCTGGTGCTGTTCTGTTATCAGTAAATCCCTTGGTCCTTCCTTCCTTCCTGCCCCACTGGAGCTGAACCTCCTCCTGTGTGTTGTCCTGGATCCCTCATCGGTCCCAAAGTACCTGGGCAGGGAGAATTCCTGGGAATTCCAGGCTCCTGCACCAAAGCAGTCCCAGCTCCTAAACAACACCCAAGCTGACCCCTAAACACCAAATTGGCCCCTAAACACCAAATTGTCCTCTAAACACCCAACTGGCCCCTAAACACCAAATTTGCCCCTAAACACCAAATTTGACCTTAAACACCAAGTTGGCTTCTAAACACCCAACTGTTTCCTAAACACCCAAGCTGGTCCCTAAACACCCAACTGCCTCCTGAAAAGCAAATTGGCCCCTAAACTCCCACCTGGCCTCTAAACACCCAATTGTCCCCTAAACACCAAACTGGCATCTCAGTGCCCCGAGGAACTGAAGGGTTTTACCCTCCTCCCTCCCTCCATGCCTCCCTCCCTCCCTGCCAGCATCCAGAGGGTTCCATCCTCCTCCTTCCTGGCGTCCCCACATCTGTCCCCCCGTCCAAGGCCACAGCAGGACAGTGTGTCCTGAGTTCATGGTCACAGAAACAACCCCAAACCCACACCCCTTCTCTCCAGGCACTCCCAGTCAGGTGTGAGACATCCCATAGAGTGGGACTGGCTTCCCACCTGGAGCCCCCAAATACCCCATCCCACCCCCTAAACCCAAATACCCCATCCTACCCCCTAAACCCCAAATACCCCAGAGACCCCCTAAACCCCAAATACCCCAGAGACCCCCTAAACCCCAAATACCCCATCCCACCCCCTAAACCCCAAACACCCCATCCCACCCCCTAAACCCCAAACACCCCATCCCACTCCATAAACCCCAAATATCCCATCCCACTCCATAAACCCCAAATACCCCATCCCACCCCCTAAACCCAAATACCCCATCCCACTCCATAAACCCAAATACCCCATCCCATCCCTAAACCCCAAATACGCCATCCCATCCCTAAACCCCAAATATCCCATCCCACCCTCTAAACCCCAAATATCCCATCCCACCCCATAAACCCCAAATACCCCATCCCACCCCCTAAACCCAAATACCCCATCCCGCTCCATAAACCCCAAATACCCCATCCCACCCCTAAACCCAAATACCCCATTCTCACCCCTTAAACCCCAAATACCCCATTCTCACCCCATAAACCCAAATACCCCATCCCACTCCATAAACCCCAAATACCCCATCCCACCCTCTAAACCCCAAATACCCCATCCCACCCTCTAAACCCCAAATACCCCATCCCACTCCAAATACCCCATCCCACCCCCTAAATCCCAAACATCCCCTATACCCCAAATACCCCATCCCACCCCTAAACCCCAAATACCCCATCCTACCCCCTAAACCCAAATATCCCAATCTCACCCTCTAACCCCAAATACCACATCCCACTCCCTAAACCCAAATACCCCATCCTACCCCCTAAACCCCAAATACCCCATCCCACCCTCTAACCCCAAATACCACATCCCACTCCCTAAACCCCAAATACCCCATCCCACCCTCTAAACTTCAAATGCCCCATCCCACCCCATTTAGGCCTCACCCCCCCTAATTCATTGCAAGAGAAGAAAATCCCAGATGATGCCCAGAGGCACCTGGGGGTTTTGTCCTGTTCCTCAGGGCAAAGGCTGAGAAACCATCAGAATGTGCAGCACAGACACAGCAGGGGAGGTTCTCCCTCCTTCCCCCTCCCCAAGCTTCCCATCCCCGCAGCTGGACAGAACAGGCAGCAAAGGATGGAGCAGGGCAAGAGCTCAGGAGTCCCTAAATCCCATCATCCCAGCGTTTTCTCTGGCTGGAGCTGTGCTGAGTGAGCACTTGGGCACCCTCAGGGTCACTCCCCAGGCTCCAGCCCCATTTCCAAGCCTGCAGCCATTCCCTGGGCTCTGTCCTTTGCTGCAGCCCAGCAGCAGCTCCAGGAAGCTTCTGGGTGTTGGGAAAACTGCTGGTCTGCCCAGGAACGGCCACGAGGATGCTGGAACAATCCAGCCTTTGGCCCCAGCCGTGTACCAGCCTCCCTGGCTCTGCCAGCAGCTGCCAACAGCCACACTGGGGGCTGTGACACCACTTGTGACACCAATTGTGCCACCTCAGCTGCTCTGGGAGCTGAGCAGGAGCTGCAGGAGGGGGTGGGGGATCCCTGCAGCCGAACCAGGACTTTCCCTCCAGCCCCAGGAGCTGGGATCTCCCAGGACAGCAAGCTGGGAATGGGGATTTCTCCCGCATGGGACTGGGAAGGAGTTTAGTCCCTTGTGAGGTTTCTGGGATGGCTGGAATGGCTTTTATTCACAGATTTAGACTTTTATCTGCAGATGGAGACTTTTATGTGTAGATAGAGACTTTTACACGTTGAGAGACTCTCCTGTGCAGACAGAGGCTCACAGGTGCCAAATTGGGCACCACATCCCTGCTCCTCCTCTTATCCCTGGTCTTCCTCTTATCCAGATCCCCCTCTTATCCCTGCTCCTCCTCTTATCCCTGGTCTTCCTCTTATCCCTGCTCCTCTTCTCATCCCTGGTTCCCCTCTTATCCCTGCTCCTCCTCTTATCCCTAGTCCCGCCTCTCATTCCTGCTCCCCCTCTTATCCTGGTTCTCCCTCTTATCCCTGCTCTCCCTCTTGTCCCTGCTCCCCCTCTTGTCCCTGCTCTCCCTCTTATCCAGATCCCCCTCTTATCCCTGCTCCCCATCTTTTCCTGGTTCCTCCTCTTATCCTTGCTCTTCCTCTTATCCTGGTCGCCCCCTCTTGTCTCTGCTCCTCCTCTTATCCCTGCTCTTCCTCTTATCCTGGTTCCCTCTCTCATCCCTCGTCCCCCCTCTTGTCCCTGTTCCTCCTCTTATCCTGCTCCCCTTCTCATCCCTGCTCCCCCTCTCATCCCTGCTCCCCCTCTCATCCCTTCTCACCCTCTTATCCTCGTTCCCTTCTCATCCCTGCTCCCTGTCGCATCCCGGCTCCCCCTCTCATCCCGGCTCCCCCTCTCATCCCGGCTCCCCCTCTCATCCCGGCTCCCCCTCTCATCCCTGCTCCCCCTCTCATCCCGGCTCCCCCTCGCATCCCGGCTCCCCCTCTCATCCCGGCTCCCCCTCGCATCCCTGCTCCCCCTCTCATCCCTGCTCCCCCTCTCATCCCGGCTCCCCCTCGCATCCCTGCTCCCCCTCTCATCCCGGCTCCCCCTCTCATCCCTGCTCCCCCTCTCATCCCTGCTCCCCCTCTCATCCCTGCTCCCTGTCGCATCCCGGCTCCCCCTCTCATCCCTGCTCCCCCTCTCATCCCTGCTCCCCCTCTCATCCCTGCTCCCCATCTTATCCCTGCTCTTATTCTTCTCCCTGCTCCCCCTCTTCTCCCTGCTCCCCCTCTCATCCCTGCTCCCCCTCTTATCCTCGTTCCCTTCTCATCCCGGCTCCCCCTCTCATCCCTGCTCCCCCTCTCATCCCGGCTCCCCCTCTCATCCCGGCTCCCCCTCTTCTCCCTGCTCCCCCTCTCATCCTCGTTCCCTTCTCATCCCGGCTCCCCCTCTCATCCCGGCTCCCCCTCTCCTCTCCATCCCGGAGGATCCCTGCCCTTCTCCCAGGGCTCCCCCAGCCCATGCAGGCAGGACTTACTGGGATCCACGTATGCCCAGCTGGGGTGGAGCGGGGCCGCGGGCGGGGCAGGGAAAGCCCCGGCTTTGATCCCTTCTCCCGCCGTGGCCTCCTCGTAGGACGGGGGCGCCGGGGGGGCTGAGCCATTGTCCTTCTTGTCCCCCTGCCCCTCAGAGCTGGGGGGTTTGCTGTTCACAGAGAGCTGCACAGAGAGGGGCAAACAGAGAGAGAGCGATGAGTAAAAGCATCCCAGAAACTGCCCTGGAGGAGAAACTGCACGGATGGGCTCTGGAAAAGGAGTCAGGAACTGGGAGACACTGGAACTGGGAGCTAAAGGAACTGGGAGCCATGGGAAATGGGAGCCACAGAACTGGGAGCTAAAGGAACTGGGAGCCACCGGAACTGGGAGCCACGGGAACTGGGAGCCATGGGAAATGGGAGCTAAAGGAACTGGGAGCCACGGGAACTGGGAGCCACGGGAACTGGGAGCCATGGGAAATGGGAGCAATGGGAACTGGGAGCCATGGGAAATGGGAGCCATGGGAACTGGGAGCAATGGGAACTGGGAGCCATGGGAAATGGGAGCCACAGAACTGGGAGCCATGGGAACTGGGAGCCACAGAACTGGGAGCCATGGGAACTGGGAGCCACAGAACTGGGAGCCATGGGAACTGGGAGCCATGGGAACTGGGAGCTAAAGGAACTGGGAGCCATGGGAACTGGGAGCCCTGGGAACTGGGAGCCCTGGGAATTGGGAGCCATGGGAACTGGGAGCCATGGGAACTGGGAGCCATTGGAACTGGGAGCAATGGGAACTGGGAGCCATTGGAACTGGGAGCCCTGGGAACTGGGAGCTACGGGAACTGGGAGCCATGGGAAATGGGAGCCACAGAACTGGGAGCCATGGGAACTGGGAGCCATTGGGAACTGGGAGCAATGGGAACTGGGGTCCCTGGGAACTGGGAGCCATTGGAACTGGGAGCTACGGGAACTGGGAGCCCTGGGAACTGGGAGCCCTGGGAACAGGGAGCCATGGGAACTGGGAGCCCTGGGAATTGGGAGCCACGGGAACTGGGAGCCATGGGAACTGGGAGCCATTGGAACTGGGAGACACTGGAACTGGGAGCTAAAGGAACTGGGAGCCAAAGGAACTGGGAGCCATGGGAACTGGGAGCTAAAGGAACTGGGAGCAATGGGAACTGGGAGCCCTGGGAACTGGGAGCCAAAGGAATTGGGAGCCAAAGGAATTGGGAGCCCTGGGAACTGGGAGCCATGGGAACTGGGAGCTAAAGGAACTGGGAGCCACAGAACAGGGAGCCATGGGAACTGGGAGCCCTGGGAACTGGGAGCCCTGGGAACTGGGAGCCCTGGGAACTGGGAGCAATGGGAACTGGGAGCCATTGGAACTGGGAGCCAAGGGAACTGGGAGCCATGGGAAGTGGGAGCTAAAGGAACTGGGAGCCATGGGAACTGGGAGCCATGGAAACTGGGAACCATGGGAAGTGGGAGCTAAAGGAACTGGGAGCCATGGGAACTGGGAGCCATGGAAACTGGGAACCATGGGAAGTGGGAGCTAAAGGAACTGGGAGCCCTGGGAACTGGGAGCCATGGGAACTGGGAGCCCTGAGAACTGGGAGCCCCGGGAACTGGGAGTTAAAGGAACTGGGAGCAATGGGAACTGGGAGCCATGGGAACTGGGAGCCCTGGGAAATGGGAGCAATGGGAATTGGGAGCCATGGGAACTGGGAGCCCTGGGAAATGGGAGCAATGGGAATTGGGAGCCACAGAACTGGGAGCCACTGGAACTGGGAGCCACGGGAACTAGGAGCTAAAGGAACTGGGAGCCCTGGGAACTGGGAGCCATGGGAACTGGGAGCCAGGGGAACTGGGAGCCATGGGAACTGGGAGCCAGGGGAACTGGGAGCTAAAGGAACTGGGAGCCCAAGGAACTGGGAGCCCTGGGAACTGGGAGCAATGGGAACTGGGAGCCACAGAACTGGGAGCAATGGGAACTGGGAGCCACACAACTGGGAGCAATGGGAACTGGGAGCCATTGGAACTGGGAGCCATAGGAACTGGGAGCCCTGGGAACTGGGAGCAATGGGAACTGGGAGCCATGGGAACTGGGAGCTAAAGGAACTGGGAGCCACGGGAACTGGGAGCCACAGAACTGGGAGCCACGGGAACTGGGAGCCCCGGGAACTGGGATCCCCCCAGCCATTCCTTGGGCTGGGCATGGGCCCATCCCTGCACCCCAGGAAGGGCATCCATGGCTGAGGGGAGATGGGAAAGCCCTGGAGGCGCTCGTTGGGATGAGAAGTTCCAGGCAGGGAGGGCTGAGGGGAGACCCGGAGCCCCCGCGGTGCCTCAGGCTCAACGTGACACCAAAAACATCCAAGGAATTCCCTGTTTCTCATCAAACTTCCTACATTGCTCCTTAAAAAGAGCCTTCAGCTCCTGGGCAGAAAACCCTGAACTCTTCATTCCGATTTACCCCATTGGGGATCAGCTGCTCCCAGGAATGCTCTGGCTTGGCCCTCCAGAATTTTCTCCCCGTGCCCGTGAGGAGGCTCAGCTCTGCTGCTTCCCAGCGTTCCAAGGAGCCGGGACTGCAGCAAGGAGCCAACCTGGGGCCACCTGAGCACTCTCCTCTCCTTGGGAACCTGATCCCTTTAACCTCCCAGCTGGGCTGGGGTGGATAAAGTGCCAGGATATCTCTGCTGCCGTGGAGGAGCCAGCTCAGCCCAGGAGCGGCGTCCCCACAGCCCGGGGGGCTGCAGAGGCAATGAACCCCAAAACAGAGGGGGGCGTTAACAGAGCAGAGTGAGGAGGAATGCAGCTGAAGGGGCCACGGGCCCTGAAAACCCAGCAGGGCCGGGCTGGGATGAATCCCACGGGCAGATCGGCTGTGCCACCTCCCCTGGCAGCCCCAGGGACTGCCCTTCCGTGCCCTTCCCTGCCCTTCCCTGTCCTTCCCTGTCCTTCCCTGCCCTTCCCTGCCCTTCCCTGCCCTTCCCTGTCCCTCGGGTTTAGGGGTGTGAGATCCTGCGAGCCCCCTCCCCACCCCCCCGATATCCAAGGAGATCCAGAGGGATGGAGCTGCATCCAGAGCGTTGCCATGGCGATGGTGCATGAGCTGGCAGAGGATCCACAACCCCCCCTCCTCGGTCTGAGAGCATCGGAGAGCCCCAAAACCCCCAAAATACCAAAAATCCCCAAAATCCTGAGTACCCGGGCTGGGCAGGAGGTGCTGCCAGGTGGGGACGGGGGTGGGACAGCACGAACAGCTCACAGAGCCCCCTGGCACCCGGGATGTGGGGGGCACAGGGGGGTAAAACGGCCACAGGTCCGGTCCAACGGGGTTCCAGCTGTGCATCCATCGCCCCTAAACCAGCCCGACCCCCAAACCAATCCCAAACCAGCCTCCAATCCCAGAACCATCCCAAAACCAGCCCCCAACCCCCAAACCAGCCCCCCAGCCCGTTCCACCCCCATGGCTGGTTCCGTGCACGGGCACCCCGCTCCCTTGCACCCATCGCTCTGTTCCTAAATCCCCTCCTGTTCCCAAACCCCTTCCCCGCGCTCTTCCCCGCCGTTACGCAACAGGGACGGGCCGGCCCTGCCCGCCCGGCCTCGCTCGTACCTTCCCCTGGGTCATGGCTGCTGCCTGCCCCGGGCTCGGATCGGGATGGGGACGGACCTGGGGGCGCCTCCAGCCCTTGTCCCGCGGGTGTGGGGCCGGACGCGGCCGCCGCAGCCCCCGCAGCGCTGCCAGCAGCGTCCCCGAGCAGCGGGCGAGGCAGGCGGGGATGGAGGGAGGGAGGCAGGGATGTACCACTGCCAGCCCGGAGAGCAGGGGAGCCGGGAGGGGAGACAGGGAGGGATGGAAAGGGATGGGGAGAGGGTCGGGATGGGGAGAGGGTCGGGATGGGGAGAGGGTCGGGATGGAGAGAGGGTCGGGATGGAGAGAGGGTCGGGATGGAGAGAGGATCGGGATGGGGAGAGGGTCGGGATGGGGAGAGGGTCGGGATGGAGAGAGGATCGGGATGGGGAGAGGGTCGGGATGGGGAGAGGGTCGGGATGGGGAGAGGATTGGGATGGGGAGAGGATCGGGATGGAGAGAGGGTCGGGATGGGGAGAGGGTCGGGATGGAGAGAGGATCGGGATGGGGAGAGGGTCGGGATGGGGAGAGGGTCGGGATGGGGAGAGGATTGGGATGGGGAGAGGGTCGGGATGGGGAGAGGATCAGGATGGGAGAGGGATGCAGAGAGGGTCGGGATGGGGGAATGGAGAGAGTGTTGGGATGGAGAAAGGATCAGGACGGGAGGGATGGGAGAGAGGGTTGGGATGGGGGGAGTGAGGGTCAGGATGGGAGAGGGCCGGGATGGAGACAGAGTCAGGATGGAGAGAGGGTCAGGATGGGGAGGATGGAGAGAGGGTTGGGATGGAGAGACGGTCAGGATAGGGGAATTAAGGCAGGGTCAGGATGGAGAGAGGGTCGGGATGGAGAGAGGATCAGAATGGAGAGAGGAGCGGGATGGAGAGAGGAGCGGGATGGAGAGAGGAGCGGGATGGAGTGATGCAGGGATGGGCTCAGGGATGGGGAGTGTACAGAGGGGTGACAAGGAGGATGCAGGGATGGGATGGGATGGGATGGGATGGGATGGGATGGGATGGGATGGGATGGGATGGGATGGGATGGGATGGGATGGCATGGCATGGCATGGCATGGGATGGCATGGCATGGCATGGCATGGCATGGCATGGCATGGCATGGCATGGCATGGCATGGGATGGCATGGCATGGGGAGAATGCAGGGTTGGGGTGTTGAAGAGGATGCAGAGTTGGTTAGGGAGGATGCAGGGTTGGGATGGGCAGGATGCAGAGTTAGGGAGTATGCAGGGTTGGGGTGTTGAAGAGGATGCAGAGTTGGTTAGGGAGGATGCAGGGTTGGGATGGGGAGGATGCAGGGTTAGGGAGGATGCAGGGATGCAGAGCCTGGGAGGATGGGATAGGGAGGATGCAGGGTCGGATGGGGAGGATGGACAGACACAGCACCCAGGAGGGTGAGGGGTTGGGGCCAGGAATGGGGAGGGTGCAGGGATGGGGAGGATGTGGAGATTCAGGAACAGGGATAATCCAGGGTTAGGGAGGATGTGGAGATCCAAGAATGGGGATGATCCGGGTTTGGGGAGGATGCAGGGACAGAGTCCCACTCCAGAGCGGGGGTCAGCTGCCCCAGAGCTTCTGAACCTCAGGACTGGGATTTGCAAAGGGAGGGGGGCTCTGAGGAACCTTTTTCTGCTGCAGCCTCAAACGCAGCAGCTCCCAAATATCCTGGGGGCGCTCTGGGGGCTGGAGGCTCCAGCGGGACAAGAGGGGACGGCACAGGGCAGGAGGGAGGAACCCCACACCGGGATTCCAGGGGGGAATCCCACACTGGAGGCTCCCGTGTTCCACCCTTGTCCCCTCGGGCTGCTGCAGCCCCAGGGGGCACAGGGAGGGTCTGGAGCAGCCCCAATCCCAGAGCAGATTATTGATCAATGTTATTGATCCAAGTCATTGATCGGTGTTATTGATCCATGGGCATGGGCAGCCCCACCCCCAGGGCAGATTATTGATCAGTTATTGATCCAAGTTATTGATCAGTTGTTGATCCAAGCCCATGGGCAGGAGGACAATGGGGATCTCCCAGCCCAGGTAAAGGGGCACTGAGGGAATCACTGAGGGTTTTCACTGCTCTTACAGAGCCCGGGGATGGGAAATACAACCTCAGGGCACAGAGAGATGGGGACATCTGCTCTTGTGCCACGGGACATGCTGGAAAATTGTCTCTTTTGAAGGATGAAGGGGTTCCCATGGGCCCAGGACAGAGGAAACACAGCCCAGGCTCCACCTGCAGCCCAGGAGAGGGGCTGGGGAGGAACGGGAGCTCTCAGCAGAGCAGCCGCACGCTCTGTTCCCCGAAAATGAGAACAATTTGGAGCAGAGCGCCTCCACCCCCGTCCTGTCCCTCCCCAGCCCCTTCCAGTCATTCCTGAGTGTTCCAGGTCGATAACAGAGGTACAAACAATAAATCAGCTGTTCTGAGCAATCTACCGGAAAAAAAAAATTAAAAAAACCCAAACCAACACAAAAAAAAAAAAAAAAAAAAAAAAAAAAAAAAAAAAAAAGCAACAAACCACAAAAAACCAAACTAAAACCCCAGCAAAAAAACCCACAAAAAACCGTGACAAACTGCAGGCCTAGCATAGAGAAGGTGAGGAATCTTTGCAGGGAAACGGTGGGAAAACCCTCCCCGCTCCTGGATTCTGCGGAGAAGTCGGGAAAGGAAGGGTTAAGAGGAAAGCACGAGCTGGGAGGGCAGGAATGCAGCCAAGCAAAGCAGCCTTGGCATCCGCACGGACCCAGCCCGAGCCATTGAGTCGGAAAGGGGCGATTCCGCAGGACCTGTCAGGATTATTCCGAGTCAATTCAGGGCCACTTCACCCGCGGCTCCTCCAGGGCTCCCCGGGGCTGGGCAGGGGCTGAGAGCTGGGCAGGGCCCACGGGAGGGAGAGAAACCGAGCCCGGGCTGGTGCCCCGATTGTGCTGCCCTGCCAGGATGAGCATGGACTGAGACCGCGCTCACAGGGGTCTGAGGGTGAGGGAAGAGACGAGGATCTGACTCCGTGTTTCAGAAGGCTTGATTTATTATTTTATTATCTATATTATATTAAAATTATACTAAAACAATAGAAGAAAGGATTTCCTCAGAAGCCTAGCTAAGAATAGAATAGCAAAGAATGATAACAAAGGTTCATGTCTCAGACAGAGTCTGAGCCATCTCACTGTGATTGGCCATTAATTAGAAACAACCACATGAGACCAATCCCAGATGCACCTGTTGCATTCCACGGCAGCAGATAACCATTGTTTACATTTTGTTCCTGAGGCCTCTCAGCTTCTCAGGAGGAAAAATCTTAAAGAAGATTTTAAAAATAAAAGCTGTCTGTGACAGATGGACAAACAGCTGAGAATGAGGATGGATAACAACCACGGGTAAATTAGTGAGCACAAGGATGGGTAAAGAACCTGCAACACTCTCCAGGCAGGGCTCCAGGGGCTTGGGAACAGGAGCTCAGGTGCTTTGTGAGCCCAGTTCCTCAGGGAGCCCCAGTGTCGCAGACACCTTTTATGAAAAATCCTTTCCTTAAGATTTTCTCTCCTGAGAAGCTGAGAGGCCTCAGGAACAAAATGTAAACATTGATTATCTGCTGCCGTGGAATGCAACAGGTGCATCTGCGATTGGCCCATGTTGGTTGTTTCTAATTAATGGCCAATCACAGTGAGCTGGCTCAGACAGAGAACCCGAGCCGCAGACCTTTGTTATCATTCTTTGCTTTTCTATTCTTAGCCAGCCTTCTGATGAAATCCTTTCTTCTATTCTTTTAGTATAGTTTTAATGTAACATATATCATAAAATAATAAATCAAGCCTTCTGAAACATGGAGTCAGATCCTCGTCTCTTCCCTCACCCTCAGACCCCTGTGAACACGGTCACGGCCCAGGGCTCTGCTGCTCAGCCAGGGCAGGAGCCTCGGAGCCTGAACTCCAGATCCCACAGCTCCATCCCAGGCTACAAAGGCTCCAAGAGGGGAAATGTTTGCTCTGGGAGGGGAAAATCTCACAACAAAGCCACAACCCCAGCAGCTCCTCCTGGATAAAACAGCAGGGAAGAGACTCCAGCCCCTGCCCTGCTCTGCTCAGGGAACACCCTCAGTGGGAAGGTGTTGTCGGAACTCAGCACATCCCTCCGGGTGTCCAGAGTCCACCGGGGGGCTCGGAGACCTTGACATGCTGCCCAGAACACCTGGGGATTTGATTGTGACCCCTGGAGCAACTTACCAGCTTTGTATGAGGACCTGGAAGTCACAGAAGTTAAAATAGTATAATAATATAATGATCACAGGGTGAAAATGCAGATTTTAGGATTTTTGGTATGAGGGTTGTGGGGACAAGATGGAGGAACTTGGGTGTGTTCAGTCTTTCTTCTTCTTCTTCTTGGTCTCCATTTTCTTGGTGATCTTGACACTTTGGGATTGGTTTAGAGTAGAAGTGCACTGTCTAACACAGGTGATAGGTATTGGGCATTAAGTGTAAATATTGTACACGTAGCTTTTAGTATAAAAAACTGACACCACCCCAAGGGCTGGAAACAATCACCAGCTTTGTGTGAGGAGTTACAAGCCACGAGAGTTTGAGTAGAATGATAGTGAATTAATCACAGGGTGAAAATGTAGAATTTTGGGGTTTTTAGAACGGGAGTTCAGGAGGCAAGATGGAGGAATCTGGGCATGTCCTGTCCTTCTTCTCCCTCTTCTTGGTCTCCATTTTCTGCAGTGATGGTGGCACTTTGGGATTGGTTTAGAGTAGAAGTGCACTGTCTAACATAGGTGATAGATATGGGGCATTAAGTGTAAATATGTTATACGTAGTTTGCAGTATAAAAAGACAACACAGAGTGCCTGTGGCTGCCCTGCTGAGCAGATCTCGGCTGGGCAGAAAGAAAATTTTATAGATAAGAATTAATAAACAACCTCAAGACCGAAAAGTGAAGAGTCCAAACTCGTTCTTCAGTTCCGAAACAGAGACATCCTGCACATCTTGGAGCAGCAATTAACAACAGCAACCTGAGAAGGTGTCATTAGATGACACAAAATAGATGACACATCATTAGATGACACAAAACAGACATACTGTTGTTTTCAAGGTAAAAAAGGGAAGTTTATTTTTTGACTTCAATATTTATAGATTTCCAAAAGTGACAGTGGATTGGAGGGGGAAAGTGCCACCTCTCCAATGACACTGGATAAACTAGCAGTCTATTAAATTTCTCTTTTCCCATAAAAGAATGCAAAACAATAAGTTATTTACAAAAAAAAAAAAAAAAAAAAAGTGTGAGAAAGTTCGTTACAAAAATGTAAACATCAGAAGGCTTAAAAAAAATCTTTAAAACTCAGGGTGACAGGAAGGAACCCAAGGATCATCCAGTCCAACCTCTTGCCCTGCAGAGACACCCCAGATCCCACCCTGTGCCTGAGAGCGATGTCCAAAGGCTCCAGGGGCTCTGGCAGCCTTGGGGCCACGACCAATCCCTGGGGAAGCTGTTCAGCACCCAGCACCCTCTGGGGACAGCCCTGCCTGATCCCAGCCTGATCCCCCTGGCCCAGCTCCAGGAGTGGCCAAGGTCCATCCCTGTCACAGACATCTTTTATGAAAAATCTTTCCTTAGGCTTTTTCCTCCTGAGAAGCTGAGAGACCTCAGGAACAAAATGTAAACAATGGTTATCTGCTGCTGTGGAATGCAACAGGTGCATCTGGGATTGGTCTCATGTGGTTGTTTCTAATTAATGGCCAATCACAGCCCAGCTGGCTCGGACTCTGTGTGAGACACAAACCTTTGTTATCATTCTTTCCTATTCTATTCTTAGCCAGCCTTCTGATGAAACCTTTTCTTCTATTCTTTTAGTATAGTTTTAATGTAATATATATATTACATCAATATTAATATATTACATATATAGTATTATTACATATATATTATTACACTATTATATATTATATATTGTGTATATATACAATATTATATATTATTATTATGTATATATTATTACAATATATCAATATATATTATATTATATATATTATATATTATATATTATATATACATAAAATAATAAATCAAGCCTTCTGAAACATGGAGTCAGATCCTCGTCTCTTCCCTGATCCAAGAACCCCTGTGAACACCGTCACACATCCCCACCCAGGGCAGCTCGGCCTCCCCTCCTGGCCCAGCCTGGCACCCAATCCAGCCCCACCAGGCACCAGCCCCGTGGGGCTCTGAGGAGCCACCAGGACCTTACAGAGCCAGGAAAAGCATCTGGGAGAGCCCTCAGGGCTCTGCCTGCTCCTGGAGAGGAGGAGGATGAATCTGCCCAGCCTGCAGGGATGGAGAGCAGATCCCTCAGGCCGGCAGGGACCCTTCCTCCCCAAAACCCTGCCCCAAGCCTGGATCCTTGTTCTCCTGTTTGAGCAGATCCCTTAAGTTTTCAGGGATCATGCCTCCCCTCAAAAAGCTGCCCCAAGCCTGGATCCCTGTTCTGTTTGAGCTGAGCAATAGAGAGCAGATCCCTCAGGCTGGCATGGAACCCCAAAACCCTGCCACAAGCCTGGATCCCTGTTCTGTTTGAGCTGAGCAATAGAGAGCAGTTCCATCAGGCTGGCAGGGACCCTTCCTCCCCCCAAACCCCGCCCCAAGCCTGGATCCCTGTTCTGTTTGAGCTGAGCAATAGAGAGCAGATCCCTCAGGGACCTGCAGGGACCCCCAAACCCTGCTCCAAACCTGGATCCCTGTTCTGTTTGAGCAATAGAGACCAGATCCCTCAGGCTGGCAGGGACCCCCCAAACCCTGCTCCAAACCTGGATCCCTGTTCTGTTTGAGCAATGGAGAGCAGATCCGTCAGGCTGGCAGGGACCCTTCCTCCCCCCAGACCCTGTCCCTACTACAATTGGCAAGAATCATGAGAATGAACTACATGGCAAGTAGCTGTGGATTTCTGTCCTAGAAAAAGCAGTCACAGGCAAGTCAGTAAAAGAAATTGGTTGAGAGAAAGGAAGGAGAACGACAATGATTTTAACTAACACCAGTCAGCAGAGGAGCTGGGTTGAGAAACGCCTCAAAGAATGCAGTGAGTGCCCACCTCTATATTTCTCTCTCCCACTGATGGGCTTGTGTAAGGTTTTGTTGGATCCTCGTTCTCCTGTTTGAGCTGGCAGCTCCCAAAGGTGCCAGAGTCCTCCCAAGGTGTTGATTGTCCCCAGGGCCCATCCCACAGGGAGAAGATCCCAGGTGCAGGTGTCTGGCACACCCATCCAGCTCCAGCCCTGGCCATTCCCCTCCTCACTCTTCCCTTCAACACTCAGACTGAGAAATAATGGCAATAAAAAACCTCTGTCCAGGCCACACCCAGCCAAATCCACCGGGGATTTTGCAGGATTAAAACAACTTTGCTGAACACTCAATCACATCAAAAAGAAAGGAAAGGGAACCTGATGGGATAATTAAGGGATTTGCTGCACCAACATCCATAGTGGCACACCCAGAAGCCCTCAGCAAATACTCTCTCCCCCATCTCAAGAGGGAAAAAAAAAATCCCTGGTAGTGAAAGCTGTGCTGTGGGCTTGAAAATAAAACATTAAAAATTCAGGAATTTACCCCAGGCCGCTGAATTATCCACAGATTATTAATGCTAAATCCCTGGTCCCTGGGTGGGAGATTAACCTGCAGGCTGGGAACATCAGGGAATGCATAGGGAGGGGTTTGCAGAATAAAATAAATGAAAACCTCCTTATCCTTGAGGGGCAGAGCCCTGCCAACACCCCAGGAAGCTTCCCAGGGCTGCCAGCCTTGGAGCTTCACCTCCATGGGAGATGGAAACCTGGACAGGACAAGGGAGAAAGGTTTTAAACTAAAGCAGGAAAGATTTAGAGTGGATGTGAGGAAGGGATTCCTCCCTGGGAGGGTGGGCAGGCCCTGGAATGGATTTCCACATCCCTGGAAGTGCCCAAGGACAGCTTGGAGGGGCTTGGAGCAGCCTGGGACAGCGGGAGGTGTCCCCGCCCTGGGACTGGATGGGATTTAAGGTCTTTCCCACCCAACCATTCCATGATTCCCAGCCAGCTCCTGCATCCTTACTCCCACCCAGCCCCTTCCAGCTGAAATGTCCCCTCCCTCCTCCCCAGGATGTTCCTGTGGGATGGGACAACACCCCCTGAACACGTGGGGGAAGGAGCTGGATGAGCCTGGACCCTTTGAGGTGGGAATGTCCTCCTGGGTTTCTGCACTCGGGCCTGGAGAGCTCCTGCTGACCCCAAACCCCCTCTGTGCCTCAGTTTTCCATTTCCTGCAGGAAAATCCCACAAACTAAGCTGTCCCCCTGCTCCTGGGCTCTCAGGAAACATTAATTAATAACCCTGAGCAGCCACTTTAATTAATGAGTCTTGGCCGGCCATGGTGGGCAGCACCTATGAGGGGCAGCAGCTGAGGGAGCTCCTGCTTCATCCCTGCCTTGGGACCAAGGCAATTGGGGTGTTTGGAGAAATTTGGGCCTGGAAATAAGAAATTTTCACCTGTTTGGAGAAATTTGGGGCTGGTTTATTTCTCTGAACACCTCCAGGGCTGTGGTGTGAGATGTCCATGGGTCACAGGGGAGAGTGTGGAGAGGAATGACTGATTTGTCTTTCCAATCTCTGGGTCTGCTGGGGGATAAAACCAGCACTGAGAGACAAAAGAAACAATGGGAAGGGTTGCACTGATTGATGAATGGAAAAGGATATTTGCTTTTACAAATAAACTTTAGGTTTGCTGATGAATGAAATTTGATATTGAGAGATGAAAGAAACAATGGGAAAGAAAAACCCCTAAATTCCATAAGAATTAAAGGGCGGGGTTATGCATTAGAGGGAAATCTTTGGTATCAGGCATTTTGTGGAGTCTGAGCCTCTCAAGGACCTCATAAATTGAGAAAAACCCCTAAATTACATAAGAATTAAAAATTAAAGGGCAGGGTTGTACATTAGAGGGAAATCTTTGGTATCAGGCATTTTGGGGAGTCTGAACCTCTCAAGCACCTCAGAAACGGAGAAAACCCCTAAATTCCATAAGAATTAAAGGGCAGGGTTATACAATAGAGAGGAATCTCTGGTATCAGGAGTTCTGGGAAGTCTGAACTTCCCAAGTACCTCAGAAATTGGAAAAAACCCTAAATTCCATAAGAATTAAAAGGGAGGGTTATACATTAGAGGGGCATCTTTGGTATCAGGTGTTTTGGGAAGTCTGAACCTCTCAAGCACCTCAGAAATGGGGAAAAAGAGAGGAAAATTGGGATATAAAGGAGACTGCAACCTCCAAAAATCTGAGAGACCCCAGGGCAATGCCCCATGGCCTCTCCCATTTATTGGAATAAAGCAAAAGGATTCCTCTGGCTCCTCTTTGGACACAACCTTTGGTGTTTGCGGATGAATTTTCCCAGCAGTGCGGACACAAAGGAGCAAAGGGAGGCGAAATGGGCGCTGCCACGTCAGAGCAGCAGCTCCGGGTGCTGCCGGGCCGAGCAAACACTGCAAACGCTGCAGGCCAGCCTGGCTCTGCCCAGGATTACAGTGAGCAGCTCTCAGGCCTTGGCAGCGCTCCCCGTCCTGCCCCCGGGTGCAGCCCGGCTGCTGCAGGGCAGGAATTGCTCAAGAGCTCCCAGGCCTGGCTGGGAGGGGGAGCAGAACAGGTTTGGGGACACCGGCAGAGCCTCCAGAGCAGTTCCTGCTGCTCCCACTGCTCTGCAGGGACTTTATGTAATGATGGGAAGGATGAAAGTTTGACAAGAAACTCTCACAGATGCTTGGCAGAAAGATTTTTGAATGTAGAATCTGAAGAAGGAATAGAGATGGAAGCAAGTTTTGCTATAGATATATATATTTGATATATAATATATATCAATTTATTCAATATATTGATATTGAAAGATATTTGAATGTAGAATCTGAAGAAGGAATAGAGATGGAAGCAAGTTTGGCTATAGATATATATATTTGATATATTATATATATTTGATATATAATATATATCAATATATTGATATTGAAAGATACTTGAATGTAGAATCTGAAGAAGGAATAGGGATGCAAGCAAGTTTTGCTATAGATATATATATATTTGATATATAATATATATCAATATATTCAATATATTGATATATATTTTATATATAATATATATCTATATATTCAATATATTCAATATATTCAATATATTAATATTGAAAGATTTTTGAATGTAGAATCTGAAGAAGGAATAGAGATGCAAGCAAGTTTTGATCTATTTGATATATAATATATATCAATATATTCAATATATTGATATTGAAAGATATTTGAATGTAGAATCTGAAGAGGGAATAGAGATGGAAGCAAGTTTTGATATAGATAGATATATATATATTTGATATATAATATATATCAATATCTTCAATATATTCAATATATTGATATTGAAAGATATTTGAATGTAGAATCTGAAGAGGGAATAGAGATGGAAGCAAGTTTTGATGTAGATATATATTTGATATATAATATATATCAATATATATCAATATATATCAAATTATATCAATTTATATCAATCTATATCAATATATATCAATATATTCAATATATTGATACTGAAAGATATTCAAATGTAGCATCTGAATAAGGACTAGAGATGGAAGCAGGTTTTGATTGCTGAGCCAGTCTTACTGGATAACCAAGGAGGCAAAGGTTATATTAGTTAGGGGGGGTTTTATGGCTTAGAGCAAAGGATAAATCCACCTCAAACAAGAAGATGTTTTTGTCAAGCAGGAAGATAGCACAGGCAAACAAGGCAGCAAAGTTGCAAGTAGAAAAAAAGGTCTCAGAATTTTCCACTGCAAGAAAACTGAAAAACAACTTCTAGCTTAAACTGTACTGTACTGACTTTTAGTGACTGGAGAATAGTGACATGAATATGGTAATTATAGTGGTTATGATAGGCTAGAGATAAAAGATAAGGTATAGATTGGTTCTACTGTATTAAGATGCTCAGCAAAGAAAAATATAAAATGCATTGTAACTATAAGAAAAGTACATAATTCACTGTAACTAAAACCAAGGGGCCTCCAGGCCTGCCTGCAGCTGGAGCTGACAGCTGTAAGCACAGCTCTGTCAGACACAACCCTGGACTGCTGTAACACTTTGGATACAATAAACTGCATTTTGTACACAATAAACTGCATTTTGTATACAATAGACTGCATTTTGTACACAATAAATTGCATTCTGAAGAGCTGCCTGGAGTCCCACATCCCTCATTCAGGCTCCTACAATAGAACACAGCCCAGGGTGGCCACAGGGGTGTGTGACACTGCTCCTGGCCCAGGAGTCACTGTGCTGGTGACATCCTGCCCAGCAGAGCACATGGAGGAAGGGCTTGGTGATCCTTGGGGGTCCTTTCCAACTCAGGGTATTCCAGGTTCTGTGGTTCCAGAGCCCAAATTCCCAACAATTGGCTCAAAACCCAGGTTTGCTGGTGTTCTCCTGGAAAGATCCTCTGTCCTTGCCCTGGCAGCCCAAGTTTAGAAGGAAGGGCACTTCCCACCTGGCCTAAGGATGTCCCAGGAATGGAACCGCAGAACCGGGGAATCCTGGAATGGTTTGGGTTGGCAGGGACATCTCCCACAGTCCCACTGTCCAACCTGGCCTTGGGCACCTCCAGGGATCCAGGGGCAGCCCCAGCTGCTCTGGGAAATCCATCCCAGGGCCTCCCCACCCTCACAGAGAGGAATTCCCTCCCAGTATCTGCACTGCACCTCTCCAGGTTCTTGCAGCAGTTTGTAGACCAGGCCTGTGGCTGATGCCTCCCTGACCTTCCTCCTTGGGACACAAAGACCTCGCTTTCCTCCAGACATCCCAAAATCCCCTTTCTTCTTCTCTTTCCTCTCCAACCCCCACCTTTCCCATGACATCCCTGCACTCACATCTCTGCCTGGAAAGCCCCCTCAGCCCTTAAATGGGAGCAGATTTCTTTGTCTCCCCCATTCCACCACGAGGGAACGGCTCCCTCCCTCCCAGGATGGACCTGGGGATGCCCCCAGCTCTCCCTGTCCCACATTGGAACCTTCACCCCCAAAACCTCCAGGCAGAACTCCTTTAGCCTTAGTTTGTGCTCTTTGGGTGGATTGTGCCAGGTTTTGGGGTACAGCAAAGCTCCTCCACCCCTAGCCAGGCCCAGCCCCATTTGGATTCCAGGGCAGCAGATTCACGAGCTCCACTGGAGCAGCAAAATGAAATTCTGAACTCCGTGGGCAGCTCAGTCCCCACCCAGGAGAGGATTTCAGAGCTTTCCTCACGCTGGACTGGCTGGCATGGCCTCGAGGAGCTGCCAGGGCTCCCGAGCCTCAGCACAGCTCAGAGAGCCAAAGCAAATCACAGTGACAGCGGGGCCAAATCCCATCAGCACAGGCATGGGCACGGGAGGAAACCAGAGCCACAGCCCAGATTTAAAAACAAAACTCCTCCAAAAGTCTCTGTACCGTGGCAGGAGGGCAAATCCCAACCCAGGCCTCACCACGCCCAAGCCCCACTGAAATCCACTCACCACAAACAAAAATATCCCACCCCGAACCTTCACCCTCCCCTTTCTCCTCCTCGTGGAGAAGGAGGCAGAGGCTTTGCAGAGCCCACTTTGGGCTTCTCTTGTTTCAGCCTCGGCATTGAGGAGGGGTCTGGGAAGGCCCAGGAAGCAGAAGGAGGGACATGGAGGGTGGAAGATGAAGGAGGTGATGAAAAGAGATGGAAGGAGGGAAGAGAAATGGCCCTTCCTCTGAAAAGTGAAAAGCAAGAGATTGGATCTCCTGCCTGCACCTCCTGTGCAAAACCAAAAGTTTTAGGAGCAGTTTTGGAGCCTGTCCCAGCCCTTTCTCAGCTGTTGATCACACGGAGCCCTCTGCAGAATCCGGGCTGGTGGGAAGGGCTGCAGCCAACCCTGTCAGCTGTGGAAGCCTTTCCATGGGGGTGTCCAGCTTGTGGAGCTGTTCTGCCCTTTTGCCTGCTTCTCCCACACTCCCAGACTCAATCCCCATGGGAAAACCTTCCTGAGGCAATGCAGGGATCATGAGAAGCATGAGGGTTTCCTCCTGCTGGAGGACAGAAACCATCCCTGTCCTCCTGGCTCTGGGCACAGCAACTTCCCTGGATCCCATCCTGGTGGGATCGACCTTCAGTAATCAGCTGGTCCTGCAAAACCCCATTGGACTGAGGAACCCAGCACTGGGAATGCTGGGGATGGGAATATCAGAGCCCAGCTCAGTGCCCAGATCCCAGCTCCATACAGAGATCCCAGCCCTGTGCCCAGATCCCAGCTCAGCACCTGGATCCCAGCTCCACACCCAGATCCCAGCTCCATACCCAGATCCCAGCTCCACACCCAGATCCTAGCTCAGTATCCAGATCCCAGCTCAGTACCCAAATCCCAGCTCAGCACCTGGATCCCTGCTCCATACCCAGATTCCAGCTCAGTGCCCAGATCCCAGCTCCATACCCAGATCCCAGCTCCATACAGAGATCCCAGCTCAGTCCCAGATCCCAGCTCAGTATCCAGATCCCAGCTCAGTCCCAGATCCCAGCTCAGCACCTGGATCCCAGCTCCACACCCAGATCCTAGCTCAGTATCCAGATCCCAGCTCAGTACCCAAATCCCAGCTCAGCACCTGGATCCCTGCTCCATACCCAGATTCCAGCTCAGTGCCCAAATCCCAGCTCCATACCCAGATCCCAGCTCCATACAGAGATCCCAGCTCAGTGCAGAGATCCCAGCTCCATACAGAGATCCCAGCTCAGTGCAAAGATCCCAGCTCAGTCCCAGATCCCAGCTCAGTGCCCAGATCCCATCTCGATGCCCAGATCCCAGCTCCATACAGATATTCCAGCTCCACACTGTCCCAAAGCAGAGCCAGGAGCATTCTTGCTCAGAAATTGATTTGAAGATGTTCCATGTCAAGGCTGGGAGGTATTTGGTGCAGTCCAACATTTCCTCCAGCTTCCTCTGATTGCTGCATCTCAGCCTGGAAATTGTCCTTGGTTTTTTCCCCTGTGGACCCCAAAGTTCCCCACCCTGCCTCTGCTGTGACTGACCTGGGCTCAGGTGAGAGAAGCCAAAAACCTTTTTCTTTCTGCCTCAATCCCAGCTGGTTTTAGAGGGGTTTGTGGCAGTAACCCTCTTCTTTCCCTGCCCATCCCTGCCCCTCCTCACGACAGCAGCTCCCGAGGAAAGGCCCTGGCACAGGGATAATGTGCAGAGGACAGGGAATGAGAACCTTGGATCCCCGGGGCTGGAGGGGACAGGAAAAAGGGGCTGCAGGTGCCAGGTGAGGAGGAGATATGGGACATCATTGCCAGAGCCACCAGCAGGACCGATTCCCAGCAGCATCCAACGCTGGTTTTAATTTCCTTTTTAACTCTGGGGTCACCCGGAGCTGGCATCTCCCAGAGCTCGTTCCCTTCCAGCCCACGGCCCCGGATTACTGAGATTTACATAAAATGAGGAAAGCTGAGCCCGGGCTGGCACTGCCCCGTGTCCCTGCTCGTCACTGCTCCGTGTCACTGCCCGGTGTCACCGCACCGTGTCACCGCCACTCCCCGGTCCCACCCGCAGCTCTGGGGCTCTCTGAGCTCTTTGGTTGTGCAAACAAACCCCGGGGCAGCCCAGCCGAGCTCTCCTGCCCAGCTCTGTCACCAGGGTCGTGTCCCACCCTCCTGCTCCTCACTGATGTCACATTCCTGCCCAGGCAGGCGGCAGAGAGCTTCCAGCAGCCAGCGGGGCCACGGGGGCTCCATCACCTGGGGGTCTGTGCAAACCCAGGGCATCACAGGGAATATTGCTCTGTCTGCTCTGGGGTGCCCTGATTTTGACCCTCATTCATGGAGAAAGTTTCCTAGACTTCAAGATAGACTAGAACCCACAAAAGTGTGAAATAGATTATAGAGACAAGTGTAGGTGTATCACTTGGTGAGAAATTGAGGTTTGGGGATTTTTAGTGTGCAAGATGGAGGGCACAGGGTGTCATCCTGGGTTTCTTCTTCATGCTTCTTCCTCCTTCTTCTTCATGGGTTTGGGTGGCATTTTGTAACTGGGCAGAAAAGTCTGCATTGGGGGATCTTTGGGATCAATTATTGGGTTAAAAGGGAAAATAATCTATGTGTCGGCTCTTAATTGGATAGTTTAGTCTTAAAAGACCTTGTAACAAGAGATTGTTGGCCATTTTGTGCCTTGCTGCCAAACTCACAGTAGTGAAACTGTTTTACTGATAAGAAAAAATAAACACCTGAGTCCAAACATGAATTACAAGTGCCTTCAATCCAGACCCAGAAAAACCAACAGCTGGGACCCCCACAGGAATCTGCTCGTTTCTGGATGTCCTGGAGTCTGGCTGGAGTTGTTTCATGGATTTGAGAGAAGAGCATTCATTATTTTCCTATAAATGTTTACATGCCCTGGCCTGAACTTCAGCACCCAGCAATGGGAAGAACGTTCTCTTCTCTGCCATCTCTGAGGTGGGATTGAAGGGAGGTCCCAGCTCCCATCTCTGATGTCATGGGATGTTGGCCAAATCCCAGAGCAGCTGTGGCTGCCCCATCCCTGGAAATGTCCAAGGCCAGGCTGGACAGGGCTTGGAGCAACCTGGGATAGCAGGAGGTGTCCCTGCCATGGCCGGGGTGGGACAGGATGGCTTTAATCTGGGAACAGTTTGGCTTTCCAACCCAAACTGTTCCATGATTCCTGCTGGGCCAAAAGGCCCCATGGTCTCCACAGCCACGGGAATGTCCTGGTCCCAGCAGGATCCACAGCCTGGCTCTGGCAGCGCCAGTCTCGCTGTCTGCCTGCACCAAAGCCCGGGCAAACATTCAGGACTGAACTTGCAGGTCCTTGAGATGGGATAAAGGAACCAAGCAAAGCCTCTCAGGCAGGTTCTGCTCCTGGCCCACGCCCAAGGTCCCTTCGGGAGGCACTGGAGGGAATCGGGGCTGCAATAATCCAATGCCTCCCTCAGGAACAACAAACACAGCCAGAGCCAACAGCAGCTCTGTGCAAAAAGGAATTTAGGACTCGAGGTGAAAGCAGAGAAGGTGGGGATTCTTTCCCTGCTTTGCTCCCCAGGGTGAACATCCTTTGGATGGAATTGGGCACTGGGAGAAAATCCCTTCTGATGGTCACAAAAAGGGACCTTAGAACCCTCCCTCGCTGCCACAGCTCCCTCCTGGAGAGGGGCTGGGGACAGGGGATGGAGGGACAGGACACAGGACATGGCTTCCCCAGAGGGCAGGGTTAGGTGGGATATTGGGATGGAGTTCACCATGTGAGGGTAGGGAGGCCCTGGAATGGATTTCTCAGAGTGGCTCTGGCTTGAAGTGTCCCTTGAAGGATCCCTTGAAGTGTCCCAGGCCAGGTTGGATGGGGCTTGGAGCAGCCTGGGACAGTGGGAGGTGTCCCTGCCATGGCAGGGTTGAAATTCAATGGTTTTTAACATCCTTTCCAACCCAAACCAGTCTGGAATCAGGCAGCAGGAGCCAAATCCTGGAAAAACCCAGCACAGGCTCCTTCCCACAGTGAGGGACCCATGCTTGGTCCTGTCCCTGCTGAGGGACCCCCACTCACAGCCCCTCCTGTCTGGGGATCCTACCAGGATCAGGACCTGCAGGGTGCATCTGCTGCTGCTCCAGTTCCCAGCTGGAAGCCAGGCCAAGGGGCTCCCAGGACACTTCTTGGACACCTCCTGCAGATCCCAAGACAGATGAGTCCATTCCTTCATTCCCATCTGCTTCCCAAGCCCACAGCTGCCATTCCCCACACTCTGCTGGGGAGCAGGATGGGACCGAATGCTCAGGCACATCCATTTTTCCAGGAAGCCAACAGAGAACCAAAACCAGCATTTGTCACAATACAAGAATTTATTTTTCTTTTAAGGCCTGCTCCTGGAGAACTCTCCGAGACAGGATTTCAGTTTGACCCATTCCAGTTTTACTCACTCCAGTTTTACACATTTGAGTTTTCCCCCTCCTTTGTGGGACAGAAATCTTGCATTTCAAGGAACAGCAGAACCAAAAACATTCAAGTTTCTACCAAATTTTGTCCTGAGCCTTATTCCAATGGTGGATTCTCTGGTGTCCAATGAAAAGGGAGTTTGCTGCCATGAAAAGCAGCAATTCAGGTTGTCCCTTAGGCTATTTTAGAGGAGTGGGAATTGCCTGAAGGTGCTCCCTGCTCCCAGAAAAGAGCAGAAAATGGGATTTCCAGCAGGGTCTGGGCAGCACATGGGACTCCTGTGACAGGTCGGATCCAAGCAGGAAAACTGCACGTTGTTTATGCAATAAGTGTTTTTGTGGCTCCGAGGTATTTCAGATGGAATGGAGATACCTCGGGATGTTTATACTTTCCTGGAAGCCAGGGGAGCAGAGATATCAGGGCCATCTAAAGCACTGGAGGAGCTCCTGGTTGTGCAAGAACCATTCCCTGCCTTGCAAAATGTTCTTCAAAATACGGCACCTTCAAAACGTTCTTCGAAACGCGGCAGCGGCACCTTTCCTGCTGCACCAGCACGGGGCTCAGACACAGGGATCAAAAATGGGGTTCCCAATACAGGGTTCCAAACAGGGGGTTCCAAACACAAACACCAGCACGGGGCTCAAACACGGGGCTCAAACAGGGCGTTCCAAACAGGGGGTGCTAAACATGGGGCTCCAAACATGGGGTTCCAAACACAAACACCACCTCAGGGATCAAACAGGGGGTTCCAAACATGGGGTTCTAAACATGGGGTTCCAAACACGGGACTCAAACAGCAGTTCCAAACATGGGGTTCCAAACAGGGGGTTCCAAACACAGGGCTCCAACATGGGGCTCAAACCTGGAGCACCCACATGAGCACCAACGCAGGGTTCCAAACATGGGCACCAACATAGGGCACAAATACAGAGTTCCAAGCAGGGGGTTCCAAACACGGGGTTCTAAACATGGGATTCCAAACAGGAGGTTCCAAACACAAACATCAAAACAGGGCTTAAACAGGGGGCTCCAAACACGGGGTTCTAAACATGGGTTTCCAAGCACGAGGTTCCAAACACAGACACCAGCACGGGGCTCAAACACAGGGTGTTCCAAACGGGGGTTCCAAACACAAACACCAAAACAGGGCTCAAACACAGGGCTCCATACAGGATTCCAAACACGGGGTTCCAAACAGGGGATTCCAAACACAAACACCAAAACAGGGCTCAAACACAGGGCTCCAAACAGGATTCCAAACACGGGGTTCCAAACAGGGGATTCCAAACACAAGCACCAACACAGGCCTCAAACACAGGGTTCCAAACGGGGGTTCAAACATGAGGCACATACATGAGGCACCGACACAGGACTCCAAACACAGGGTTCAAACATGGACACCACCAGATTCCAAACACAGGGAACCCACACAAGGCATCAACACAGGAACCAACACGGGGCTCAAACAGGGAGTTCTGAACATGGACACCAACATGGGGCACCAACAGCACATTCCAAACACAGGGAATCCACTCCAAAAACAGGGTTCCAAACACAGACACCAACAATGGGGCTCAAACACGGGGCACCAACACCAGATTCCAAACACAGGGAACCCACACAGGGCACCAATACAGGGCTCCAAACACCAGGTTCCAGCTCTGCAACATGGGACGCCAACACAGAGTTCCAATCACAGGGTTCCAACACTGGGCAACCAAGATGGGGTTCCAAATACGGGGAACCCACACGGGATTCCAAACACAGGGTTCCAACATGAGACACCAAAATGGGGCTCCAAACATGAGGCATCAACACGGGCATCAACATGGGGGTCAAACACAGGGCACCAGCACACTGTTACAAAGATGGAGTTCCAAACATGGGCACCAACACAGGGCTCCAAACACTGGGCACCAGCACAGGGCTCCAACATGGGCACCAACAGGGGACACAAATACAGGGTTCCAAACGTTGGCACAAACACAGGGCACCAACACGCTGTTACAAAGATGGAGTTCCAAACATTGGCACCAACACAGGGCATCATCAAGGGGTTCCAAACATGAGGTTTCAACATGGAGTTCCAAGATGGGACATGAACACAGGGAATCCATGGGCTAGAACATGGCACTAACATGGGGTTCCAAACATGGGACTTCAAACACAAGGCTCTAACATAGAGCTCCAACACAGGACTCAAACCTGGAACATCCACATGAGCACCAACACAGAGTTCCAAACATGGGCACCAACAAAGGGCACAAATACAGGTTTCCAAACATGGGGTTCCAACACAGGGCACCAAAATGGGGTTCCAAATAGGACATGAAGATGAGGCACCAACACAGGGCTCAAACACGAGGCACCAGCACAGGGCACCAACATGGTGTTCCAAACACAGGGCTCCAAACATGAGACATCAACATGGGGCTCCAACACAGGGCACCAGCATGAGGCACCCACAGGGGTTCCAACTTCTGCAGATTCCAACCTGCTCCTCGAGTTCATTAAATTTGCACTTGGTCCCAGGGAGGGCTGATGACACCATCACACTCCAAGGGCTGGGGTTGGCAGGTAAAATCATGCACTTTCCCAAACTGATTGGATTCCCTGCAGGGCTGGAATGCTGCTGGCTGCTCCCAAAGCAGCAGCACACCTGGGGTGAGGTGGAAAGGCACATTTCCACCATCTCCAGCAGCTCCAGGACCCCCTTCTAGACACAGGCACATATTCAACGGTCCATTCCCAACCCTTCAGCTTGTGGCATATCCCATTTTTCCAGGGCAGTGCCTAACCATGGCACTACCAGAAAACCTTGGCTCTGCCACTGACTCAGTGCCTGGAGTCACCAGGGTCTGGTTTTGTGCTGTGGATGGATTCCTCTGTGAAACCAGTGGAATTACAGTGCTGGGGGTCTCTGGGCAAAGCTGGGATGGGCTGTTCTTGCTGGAAATCAACATCTTCCAGCAAATGCCATGGACACCACGACAGCCGGTCTCAAAATGCAGCTCTGACTCGTTCCCACAGTCCAGCAGCACAGGAACCCCCCAGCCATGGCACAGACTGCTCCAAGCTCAAAACAAACATCTCCAATTTCAGCACCAGCATCTCTAAGCACAGTACAAATGAGATGCAATGAGTTTTGCATCTCCAGACAAAAGTCAGGACCATGGGGTTGGACTTCTAAGTGGCTCAGAACTAATCCTGCTGACTTGTCCTTCCTTTTAATTAGTCCTGATCACTGAGACATCCCCACGCTCCCCACGAGTAACCACTAATCAGGCAGGGTATGAGCTCCAGTAATTACCTGGATTTGCTCTCCATCCTCCCTGCAGTAATTGCAGCCCTGAGTAACTCCTGCCCTGAGTAGGGCTGAGCCCTGTGCCAGGCATGTGGAGCACGAGTCTGGCCGGGACCATGATCCTGAGGCTCAGCAGCACCCAAATCCCTTTAGCCTCCAAACCTGTTTTACGAGACTGACTCCACTGATGGAAAAGCTCTGGCTGGAGAGATACTGGGGAGGGACACAGTCCCAGGGGAGGATTTTCAGAGGAAAAGGTTTTATTGGAGCACAGTCCCACCTTGTTCAGACTCAGCCATGGGCTGGACTTGTTTTCCCTGCAGTCCCTCACTTTGTTAAAAGTGATGTTCCCAAAAAACCTTTTCTTAAAAGGAAGAAAAGGGAGAGGGAGAGGAGAGAGGAGGGGGAAAGAGAAGGGAAAAGGGGAAGGAGGAAGGGGGAAAAGAAGGGGGAAGAGAAGAAAGAAGGGAGAAGGAGAAAGAAAAGGGGAAGGGGAAAGAGGAGGAGGAAGGAAGGAAAACAGGAATAGGGAAGATGAGAAGAACAGTTCCATTGGAAGGAACCTACATCCATCCTCTGCTCCACCTGGAGCTCTGTTCCCCACCTGTCTTGGAGAAAAGAACCTTCACAAACCCCTGTGGGTCCCTTCCAGCCTGGGAGACCCCATCACACCATTATATAATCCCACCAACCTGGAACATCAGTCCCATGGCACTTGTACAGTTCCTCTGGAAAGGAAAATACTCAGTTTATGGTAGAGCAAGAGCCTTTGTTAGAGCCCAACATGGACACTTGGTCCTGCTGCTCTGCATCCCTCTGGAATAAAATGATCCCACCTCAGAGTTGGCTCTGGAGAGGAAAAACCAGCTCCTCAATTTCCAGTAAAGCCACCAACCCCAGTGACAAGGTGAAGAAAAGGTTTTGCAGACATCCCTCAGGAACGGGAAATAAAGAAAAGGGAAAAGAAACTCTCTGGGCAAGGAGCAGATGGGAAGAACCAAATCCCAGAGAAGAAATTCTCACTCTGGGATTGACACCAAGAACTAAAAGGACATTTCTGAAGAGCAGAGTTGGCCAAAATGGTCATAATTAGGGCACAGTTGGTGCTCCAGCTCTGGGGTCACATTTTCACATGGGGATTTCTGACAGTCTTTGCTTTGGGATTGATTTCCAAATTTCTGGGTAGGAGATCTGTGCCTAGGCTGCAAAATTCTGGTGCTCTGAGGACCTGAGCTGTAGTGAATCCCTTTTGTGCCTCCTCTGCACTCACTGTTCATGGAATCATGGAACATCTTGGTTGGAAGAGACCCTTAAGGACCATTGACTCCAACTCCTGGCCCTGCACAGGACACCCCCAGGAATCCCTCCATGCTCCTGGATTTTCTGGTTGTTAAATCACAGCCCACAGCCTGATTTTCAACACAACCCAACCTCAGCTCCATCTCCACAGACTCCCCATTTCTTCCCGCCCTCTCCATGCTCCCAGGGTCCAGCTGCAAGAACAGCTCTGGGACAGATCCCAGGTAGGGGAGCCCAGGGGAAGGGGAGCCCAGGGGAAGGGGAGCAGGAGAAGGGGAGCAGCACTTCCCAGGTAAGGGATCCCAGGAGAAGGGGAGCAGGAGAAGGGGAGCAGGCCATCCCAGGTAAGGAGCTCAGGGGAATGGATCAGCCCTTCCCAGGTAAGGGATCCCAGGGGAAGGGGAGCAGCCCTTCCCAGGAGAAGGGGAGCCCAGGAAAAGGGGAGCAGTCTTTCCCAGGTAAGGAGCTCAGGGGAATGGATCAGCCCTTCCCACAAAAAGGAGCCCAGGAAAAGGGGAGCAGTCTTTCCCAGGTAAGGAGCCATGGGGAAGGGGAGCAGTCAATCCCAGCACTGCTGGAGGCTGATCTATGACCTCCCCAGGGCATCGAGCGCTGCATTCCCTGGCTGTAATAGTAGGGGCAGGATCTGATGTTCCCTCAGCTGGAACACAGCAGGAAAAAAAGCATCAGATTTCCCAGGACCGTGATCCCATCCCCTTCAGCAGCTGATCCTGCAGCCCCCCCTCCTCCAGGTATATAAATGGTGGCCCAAGTCACCCTCAGGGACACGGCAGGAGGTGGGCACCGAGGGCACTGCGGGCAGGATCATTTCTGGGAGCCACAATGATGTGGGAACTGCGCTCCATCGCCTTCAGCAGGGCCGTCCTGGCGGAATTCCTGGCCACTCTGGTCTTCGTGCTCTTCGGCCTGGGCTCGGCGCTGAACTGGCCCTCGGCGCCGGCGCCGAGCACGCTGCAGATCGCGCTGGCCTTCGGGCTGGCCATCGGCACGCTGGTGCAGGCCCTGGGCCACGTCAGCGGCGCCCACATCAACCCGGCCGTGACGCTGGGCTGCCTGCTGGGCTCGCAGCTCTCCCTGCTCCGCGCCGTCTTCTACGTGGCGGCCCAGCTGCTGGGGGGCGTCGTGGGCGCCGCCATCCTGCACGAGGTGACCCCGGCCAGCGCCCGCCAGGGCCTGGCCCTCAACAAGGTGAGGATGGGGCACAGGGAGGGCGAGGCAGGCCTGGGACAGCGGGCAGGGACTTGGGAGCTGAGGGGTGGCAGGCCCCAAAAACGCCCTCAGCTGGCCCAAAACCTCTTCAGATGGAGATCCCAGAATTCCCACTGGGATTTTCCTCAGAGAACCAGGAGAGACCCAAAATTGGGGAAATTCCATCCCAAATCCACACAAAAATCCCTAAAAATCCCCTCAGCTGGCCCAAAACCTCTAGATGGGAATCCCAGAATTCCCACTGGGATTTTACTCAGAGAACCAGGAGAGGCCCAAAAACTCCCAAAAATTCCCACTGGGATTTACCTCAGAGAACCAGGAAAGGCTCAAAATCAGGGGAATTCCATGGGAATTTCATTCCAAATCCACCCAAAAAAATCCCTAAAAACCCCATCAGCTGCCCCAAAACCTCCAGCTGGAGATCCCAGAATTCCCACTAGGATTTTCCTTAGAGGACTGGGAGCGGCCTAAAATTGGGGGAATTCTATCCCAAATCCACCAAAAAATCCCTAAACCCACCTCAGCTCCTCAAAAACTCCAGATAGGGATGCCAGAATTCCCCAAGATTCCCACTGGGATTTTCCTCAGAGAACTAGGAGAGGCCGAAAATCAGGGAAATTCCACCTCAAATCCACCCAAAAAATCCCTAAAACTCCCTCAGCTCACCAAAGCATCCTGGCAGGGGTCCCAGAATTCCCCAAAATTCCCACTGGGATTGTACTTGGAGAACCAGGAGAGGCCTAAAATCGAGGGAATTCCATCCCAAATCCACCCAAAAATCCCTAAAAACCCCTTCAGCTGCCCCAAAACCTCCAGATGGGGATCCCAGAATTCCCACTGGGATTTTCCTCAAAAGTTTCCCCCAAAATTCCCACTAGGATTCCCCAAGATTCCCACTGAAACTTTCCTCAGAGAGGACCAAAATTTGGGGAATTCTATCCCAAATCCACCCAAAAGTCCCTAAAAACCCCCTCAGCTCCTCAAAAACTCCAGATGGGGATCCCAGAATTCCCCAAGATTCCCACTGGGATTTTCCTCAGAGACCCAGGAGAGGCCAAAAATCGGGGGAATTCCATGGGAATTTCATCCCAAATCCACCCCAGAATCCCTAAAAACCCCCTCAGCTGCCCTAAAACCTCCAGCTGGGGATCCCAGAATTCCTGGGATTCCCCAAGATTTCTGTTGGGATTTTCCTCAGAGAATCAGCAGAGGCCCCAGAATCAGGGAAATTCCATCCCAAATCCACCCAAAAATCCCTAAAAACTTCCTCAGTTCCTCAAAACCTCCAGATAGGGATGCCAGAATTCCCCAAGATTCTCACTGGAATTTTCCTCAGAGAACCAGGAGAGCCCCAAAATCGGGGGAATTCCATCCCAAATCCACCCAAAAATCCCTAAAACCCCACCTCAGCTCCCCAAAACCTCCTGCCAGGGATCCCAGAATTCCCAAAATTCCCAGAATTCCCAGTAGGAAGCCTCTGAATGCCACAGCCCAGCACCTGCTGGACCCTGCTGCTCCAAGGCTCCTGCCAGGAGCAGGGATGAAGGCAGGACTCGTCTTCCTCCTCTGGTTTTAGGGCTGAAGTTTCATGAGTTCCATCAACTATTTCCCATTGAGCCACTTCTTCCAGCTGGGAAATTTTCATATTGGTGCCAAAAATGCCCCCTGGTTTTGGGGCTGAAGCCTGAGGAGGGATCCAGCTGGCCACAGACACATCCCTTGGAGTCACAACCATCTCGTTTTTCCCAGGATTGTAGTCAGGGCACTTGGATTTGGGGGTTCCCAGGGGTTTAAGGAAGGACACATCCAAAATCTCACCTCTGCATCCCTCTTGTCCCAGGCTCATCCCAATTTCCCCTCAGGTGTGGGTACAGGCAGCCTTTTCCCAGCTCTGCTTTGGCCAAGCCACAATTCCCAGGCTGCTGAAGCGGTAGGGACAGGAGAGATTTGGGTCTAAACCCAGAGATTCCCTGGATTTAGATTCCTCTGGCGTGGTTTTAGGGCTGGTCCAGAGGAGCATCTCACCTGTCCCTCTCTCCCAGGAGATGCTGGGCTGGTCCCACCACCTCCTGTCCCAGCTCTCCTCGTGCCTGGGGGGTTTCTGATCTGGGGGAGAGCCAGTCAATCCCCCCTGGCTCTGCCTTGACCAAGCCACGATCCCCAGGCTGCTGAAGTGGTGGGGACAGGAGAGATTTGGCTCTAAACCCAGGGATTCCCTGCATTTATATTCCTCTGGCATGGTTTTAGTGCTCATCTAGAGGAGCATCAGAATTCTCCCTCCATTTCTCGTGGGGCTGACTCCTCTCCCAGGAGATGCTGTGCTGGTCCCACCACCTCCTGTCCCAGCTCTCCTCGTGCCTGGGGGGTTTCTGATCTGGGGGAGAGCCAGTAAATCCCCCCTGGCTCTGCCTTGGCCAAGCCACAATCCCCAGGCTGCTGAAGTGGTAGGGACGGAGAGATTTGGGTTTAAATACAGGGATTCCCTGGATTGGGGTTTCTGATCTGGAAAAGAGCCAGTAAATCCCCCCCTGGCTCTGCTTTGGCCAAGCCACCATTCCCAGGTTGCTGAAGTGGTGGGGACAGGAGAGATTTGGGTCTAAATCCCAGATTTTCATTAGATTCAGCTTGCTGCCTCCCACTGTGATGGGACGGGCACACCAGATCCACCTGGTTCATCCCAAAACCCAACACACGGATTCCCTAAAGCTTCACAAGGATCTCAGGGAAAAAAATAAAGCCAGGGAAGCTCAGGATCCCCATGGGGGATTCTCCAGTGGTATCCTGGCCTCCAACAACCCCTTTCCCACAGGAGGGGGGAAAGGAATTGAAATCCAGGGATTCCCTATCCCATCCCAGGGGGGCACAGGATCAGCATCACCCAATCCCAAGGGAGCGAGGGAGGAGCAGGGAGCTGGCTTGGGAGGCAGCACATGGAAATTACCTTTCCCACAGCAGGGAGGCACTGCCAGGACTCAGCAGCACTGCCAGAGTGATTAAGAGGGTTAAAAAGAGGCATTGTGGTTTGGTCTGAATGAAGAGATTGAGGCTGGTAATGACTGAGGGTAATAAAAGTGGGAGGTTTAAGGGACACTCAGACTGCTCAGCTTTGTTGGTTCACAGCTTAAAGTGGGAACTGGGGATTTTGGGATTTTGGGAAGGCTTTTTTCCCCTGTGAGCTGTTCATGGTGTGGCTGCCTGCACAGATCACCCCTGTAAAAAGGGAGTGGAATATTAGGGAGGACAATGAAGAAGATCTGACTCTGGAGCTCATGCAGGAGGGCAGTTAGGACCTTCCTGGGATCACCAAGCAATGGCGTTAGATTTGGGAGGGGACAAGGAAAGAAGCGACTGAGTTGGAGGATCAGCTCCAGATCAGACCTGACGAATTCTCTGAGTCATAAAAGTGTGGAAAGGGATTTTTTTTTCTTTTTTAATGCCAAAATATTTCTTTTCAATGTCTTCAAAATACAACTTGTAAACTTTTCCAAAAAGCATTTCGGGAAGAGGGAAAAGAAAAAAAATTAAGAAATACCAAAAAATTGCCAATAAAACTTCCTGAGAGGTCAATCAAGCATTTCCCATTGAGCCACTTCTTCTACCTGGGAAGTTTTTTCTTACTGGTGCCAAAAATCTCCCCTGTCTCCTTTGTCTCCCCCTGATTTTGGATTCCTCCTCCATATTTCCCATCCACTCACAGAACCTGGATTTGGAACATGTTTTTCCTCCCGTTCCAGCTGCACAATGAGACCACAACGGGGCAGGCGGTGACGGTGGAGCTGTTCCTCACCTTCCAGCTGGTCCTGTGTGTCTTTGCTTCCACGGACGAGCGGCGTGAGGACAACCTGGGCTCCCCTGCCCTCTCCATCGGCCTCTCTGTGGCCGTGGGGCACCTCCTCGGGGTGAGTGGATGGGCCAAAACCTGGCACTTCTGGGGTTCTTTTTTTGTTTATGCCCCAAGTTGGTTTGGCTGCATCTCCTGGCTTGATGGAGGTTATGTAACCTGTGGTTTTACAGCAGAGAGAGGGAAAAATCCCACCAGAGCCATGGGAGAGCTGTGGCCTGAGGTCAGCCTTTATTTGGCATGAAAAACTCCAAGCCCAGAACCTGCTGGACTCTGCTGCTCCAAGGGGCCTGCCAGGAGCAGGGATGAAGGCAGGACTCGTCTTCCTCCTTTAGTTTTAGGGCTGAAATTTCCTGAGGTCCATCAACTATTTCCCATTGAGCCACTTCTTCCAGCTGGGAAATTTTTGTTTTTTTCATATTGGTGCCAAAAATGTCCCCTGGTTTTGGGGCTGAAGCCAGAGGAGGGATCCGGCTGGCCACAGACACTTCCCTTGGACTCTGCCTCCCCTTGAGTCCCATTGGGAGTTCCAGGGATATGTGGGATCTCTCCTGGAGTGAATGTGTTGGCTGCTGGGGCTCTCTAGGATGAGCCTGGGAAGCGTTTGGGATGGAGGCTCAATGAAATCCCACCTGGGTGATGGTCCAAAGCAGCCCCCACACCCAGTGCACACAGGAGAACACTGTGGGTCACACCATGCTGTAGGAGCGTTGCAGGGCAGGATGGTCAGGATGGACGGAGACGAGAGATCTCTGAAGCCAGATGTGGAATCTGGGGTTTATTGCAAAGGGCCAAGTGCAGGGCCCTGCTGGGATTTGGGGTTTATTGCAAAGGGCCTGGGTGCAGGGCCCTGCTGGGATTTGGGGTTTATTGCACAGGGCCTGGGTGCAGGGCCCTGCTGGGATTTGGGGTTTATTGCACAGGGCCTGGGTGCAGGGCCCTGCTGGGATTTGGGGTTTATTGCCAAGGGCCTGGGTGCAGGGCCCTGCTGGGATTTGGGGTTTATTGCACAGGGCCTGGGTGCAGGGCCCTGCTGGGATTTGGGGTTTATTGCCAAGGGCCTGGGTGCAGGGCCCTGCTGGGATTTGGGGTTTATTGCCAAGGGCCTGGGTGCAGGGCCCTGCTGGGATTTGGGGTTTATTGCAAAGGGCCAAGTGCAGGGCCCTGCTGGGATTTGGGGTTTATTGCAAAGGGCCTGGGTGCAGGGCCCTGCTGGGATTTGGGGTTTATTGCACAGGGCCTGGGTGCAGGGCCCTGCTGGGAGCTGCCAGGCACAGCTCAGAGCAGGCTGAGAGAAGAGAGGGGTAGAGAGGATGAGAGGGTGAGAGAGTAAAAGCAGAAGAGAGTAAAAGGGGTAAGAGAATAAACAGGGTAAGAGACAAGAGCTAAGAGGGGTAAGAACTAAGAAAGTGAGGTTCCTGTTCCAATACAATAAATCTTCTTCTGGGTTGAATATTCCAATTCTCACTAACCAATCTAGTACAATACACAAATCCTACAGCATTTACATACAGCCTATAAGAATCATTACATCACCATACTGTGCTACATTTTAAACCCTAAAATCTCCTCTTTGTGTCCTTCTGCCAAGCTGGCAGGGTCTGCTCTGACCCTTGGACTGTCTGCAAGCAGAGGGTGTTGTTCCATCAAAAGGGGATCACCTTCAGCCAGCCACACCATTGTTTTCCAGTTGTTCAGTAACTGAGGGATCTCAAAGCTTGCTTTCATTTTAATCTCACTTATAGTTTCTATATTCTCAAAATCTTTTGCCAGAAAATCATATTGATAAGGCTTTCCTGTTTCATCTTCCCCAACATCACACCTTCCATCCTCAGTGTCCCACGAGCCCCTGTGTCCATGGGACTGTTCCTCCTGTCCTCAGGGACATGAGAGGGAATTTTCTGCAGGACTGGGAGCTCACCCCCGCAGCTCCCGGGGCTGCAGCACAGCAGCCCTGGGACACTGTGAGCTCAGCCACCTCACAGTGCTGACTCAGGTGCTGGCAGCTCCCGGGATGCCTTTTCCTGGAACAGGAACGCTGAAGGGTGCAGCAGCAGCTCAGCTGTCACCCTAATGACACCCCAGCGTTTTTAAAGTGAGGTGGAAGGGTTTGATGCTGACAGCAGCCGTGGTGTTCCCGGCAGATCCGTTACACCGGCTGCTCCATGAACCCCGCCAGGTCCTTCGCCCCCGCCGTCGTCGTGGGAGACTTCAGCGACCACTGGGTGAGAACTCTGGGGGTTTGGGCGGGTTGGGGTGGATGAGGCCCCCACACTGCCAGTATTCCTCGAAACTCACCAAGCCAGGCAAATCCCAGGCAATTCCATGCCAGCTCCCACTGGAGGAGAGATGGAGAGATTAGGAGAAGGAGGTGCGGCTGCTGGGTGCTTAATTGGCTTTTCCAAACTTCAAACTGGGAGCGTTGCAACAGGATCAGGGTGTGAGGTCTGTTGACATGACTTGGCACAGGGAACAAAACCGATGGAGAGTGGAGCTGTTGCCAGTCCTGGGGAGCTTTCCTGGTTCCTGGATCTAGGTTCACCTTTGGGAACACTCCCTGGCTCCCCAGGGAATGCCCATAGCTCTGAGTCTGCTGGAGCTCCAGGAGCATTTCAGCAATGCTCTCAGGCCTGGGGTGGGATTGGTGGTGCTTGTCCTGAGCAGGACCAGGGAGCATTTTGAGGATCCTTGTGGGTCCTTTCCAGCTCAGGAGATTCCATGATTTTATTGTTTTCATCTACAAAGAGCCTGGCTGGAGGCAGAGCTGTGGTGGCTCCTGATGTCACCAAGGTGTCTGGCCCAGGCAGGTGCCTCCTCCTTCTCCTGCTCCTCCTCCCACAGCAATCCATGAGTGGGCAGGAAAATGCTCCTCCAGATGATGCCACATCCCTCAGCACGTTCACAATGGGCCTGTCATTAATGCAGAGTCTGGGCAGAGGGGGAATGGTTGAAGAGGATGGTTGGGAATATCCCAGCACTGGAGGGGAGCTCAGATCCCCAGCGATGCCCAAAGCAGAGCTGACTCTGTGTTTTGTCCCCAGGAGGGAACCCAAGCCCCTGGCATGCCCCTCAGAGATCCCAGCTCCTCCCCACCCTCCAAAGCCAGGCTGGGTTTTGCTCACCCCATTTTCTCTCCTCTCCTCTCCAGGTGTTCTGGGTAGGCCCCCTGATTGGGGCTGCAGCAGCCTCCATCCTCTACAACTTCGTGCTGTTCCCACAGGCCAAAACCCTCTCGGAGCGCCTGGCCATCCTCAAGGGCTGCGAGCCCGAGCAGGACTGGGCCGAGCGCGAGGCCCGGCGGCGCCAGTCCGTGGAGCTGCACTCGCCCCAGAGCCTGCCCAGGGGCATGTCTGAGAAGGTGTAGCCAAACCCTCCCTGGGCCGAGAGAGGAGCTGGAAACCTCTGGCGTGGTTTTAGTGCTCATCCAGAGGAGCATCTCCCCTGTCCCCTCTCTCCTTTCGTTTCTCCTGGGGCACTGAAGCTGACTCCTCTCCCAGGAGATGCTGTGCTGGTCCCACCACCTCCTGTCCCAGCTCTCCCCATGCCCGGGGGGTTTCTGATCTGGGGGAGAGCCAGTCAATCCCAACCCCACAGGAACAAGGGATGTCCCCAGGATGCCCTGTCCCTCGTGCCCCTCACAGGACACGGAGCTTGGCTGGGGCTGTTCCCTCCCAGAGAGCTCTGAGGAGCCTGAGGAGTGTTCATTACCCTGGGTGTGGAGGTTCCACCCAATGCCTCATTGCTGCTGCACTCTGCTCCTGTCCCGGGCCCCTGCTCGGCTCTGGGCCCACACACAGGGGCAGGAGCAGGAGCAGGAGCAGGAGCAGGAGCAGGAGCAGGAGCAGGAGCGCTCACTCTGAGCCATGAATGCCACACACGACAGGCTCTGCTGTGAATGGGACCCAAGTGCCATTTCCCACCCGACACAGGACACAGAGGTGCTCCCACAGGAGCTTTCCTGGGAAGATGGGACTGGGAGCATGGCCATGAGTCCCTGCAGGCCCCACTGGGGAGCACTTGCAAATTCTCCCTCCTGTGAAAGAGCAAACCCAGGTTACAGTCCAAACTCAGACCCACCTCATTGCTGGGCCAGGGTTGTCCTTCCTCTCTCTCCCTGGTTTTCCCTTCTTTCCTCTGGTCCTGTTCACCTTGGATCACCTGGAACACACCAAGGGAAGATTTCACACCCAGCGTGTTCCAGGTGTGAAGAATCAGAATCATGGAATGGGCTGGATGGGAAGGGACCTCAAACCCCACCCAGTCCCACCCCTACCGTGGGCAGGGACACCTCCCACTCTCCCAGGCTGCTCCAAGCCCTCTCCAACCTGACCTTGGGCATTTCCAGGGATGGGGCAGCCACAGCTGCTCCAGGAATTCCATTCCAGGGCCTCCCCACCCTCACAGGGAGGAATTCCCTCCCATCTCCATCACCTCCTTCTCACATCCCTTTCTCTTGGCTGCATCACTCCAGACCCTCCAAATCCCTCCCACCCCTTCCCCTCTGCCCTCTCAGGACCTGCTCATGGTCCTCAGCCCAGCCAAGGAATTTGGGTTGGTTTTTGGGTGAACTTTGCTGTTTCAGCCATTAATTTAAGCCCATTTCAGCCATTGATTTAAGCCCATTTCAGCCATTGATTTAACCCCATTTCCCTTGCTCAGCCCCACCTTCTCCCTTCCCAGAGTGGATCCCAGCAGTGTGTCCAGCATTGCCCCAGCAGTGTCAGCCCCACCAGGATTTCTCTGGAAAGGCTGTGATGGGAATATTCAATGAGACTGGGCCCAATTCCAATCATAAGGTGATTTATGGATCATTCTGGATCGTTTCCCTCCCCGTGTTCAGACAGGACACCCCCAGCACAGGATGCTCTTCACTCTGCTCTATTGGCACCATCCCCTCCTCCCATCCAATCCATCCTCGCCTTCCTCCCGTGCTCTTCCTCAGATGTTGGAGTAGCTGCTGCTGCAGGGGTGAGGAGGGAGCCCAGCTTTGATCTGGCCCAGACCTGGTGTTTACCCACAGCCAATCCATGCAAACACCCCCGGAGGGCTTTGCCAAGGCAGCACTTCCAGCCCTGGTTTGATCCACCCAAAGCAGGGGCTCTGCTTCCCTTTGCTCCTTGATGGTGAATTTGAATTTTAGCTCAGAAGAGGCTTCTCAAAAATTCCCTCTCTTCTCAGCAGTGGCAATAAAATCATGTTTTAAATCAATCCCAGTGTAAAATTGTATTTCTGTTATCAAATGCTCACTTTTAAAAGCCATTTGGGTTTTCTGATGCTTTTTAAAGGAAAATTAATCCATGTATGTGTGCAGGAAAATCCCAGCAGACTTTTCCAGAAGTCACCCTGGGCATGCTCTGCTGTGGAAAAAGCCACAGATGAATTCAGTTATTTATTTAAATTAATGTTGGTGCATTCAATGTCTCTTCTCCAGATCGAAGCATTTCATTTATTATTTACCCTGACAATGTTTAAGTCTCACAGGGCCTGAACCTGAGGTTTAATGTCTGATAATGGCTCTCCTCTTTCCAACAAAGTGCTTTAAATTCCTTTTTAGCTCCTGAATTCAAACACAGGGATGAAATACTGACACATTTATGGAAAACACTGACACATTTATGGTAAATAACAGATATAAAGTCACCTCTCAGATCCCAGACCCTTCAGCCAGGGTGCTGAAGGAGCCCCAGTCTTCCTGGGAACACAAATTCACCTTCCCTGTGGAGCTGGGTAACTTCCCAAACTTGCCCTGTCAGGAAAGCACTCAAACATTTCAGATTGCACCGGGGGAGCTGGAATTGGCAAGCAGGACCAGGAACCTGGAGCTGCCATGGCCAGACCCCAATCCTCCCTGCACTGGCCACACTTGGATGTCAGAGCCAGGATTTGAGGCATTCCCATGTCCTTCCACCCCCAACATCATGAGGTGTTCCCCTTCTCCCACCCTGGGGTGCCTCAGCTTTGGGCTGACCCTTCTGCAGAGCTGCAGAACCTCCAGAGCATTTTCCACACCCCCTCGTCCCCTCCTTGTCCTTGCTGCTTGGCTGCCATGCTCCTGGAACCGTGGAATTGTCCAGGTTGGAAAATGCCTCGGGGACCACCCAGCCCAAGCGTTTCCCCACCCCTGACCATGTCCCCAAGTGCCACAGCTTTGAAATCGCCCAGGGATGGGACCCCACCCCTGCCCTGGTCTGGAAAACCCTTTCCATTGAGGAATTTCTGCAATATCCAGCAAAACCTCCCCTGGCACACCCTGAGGCCACTTCCCCTGGCTGTCCCCTCCTGTCAGGAGCTGTGCAGTGCCACCAGGTCCCCCCTGAGCCTCCTTTTCTCCAGGCTCAGCCCTGCCCAGGTCCCTCAGGAGCTCTCCAGACCCTTCCCTGGTGCTCCAGCCCTTCCCCAGCTCCACTCCCAGCCCTGGAAAATCTCCAGCCCTGGAAAATCTCCAGCCCCTCGGGGTCTCTCCAAGGGGACCCCAGGATTTGAGGGGTCTCAGCAGAGCCCTGGGGCTGTGCCCTGGGCCCTGCTCCTCACAACTTCTGCCACAATTTGAAGTTAATCCCAAGGAACTCCCTCCCTTGCCCATTCCAGCTCTGGGATGGAGCATTGCACACCCACCCATGATCCCTTACCTGTTGTAGGGACCTGGGAGCATCCAAATCCCAGCTCAGGGAATCTGGGAGAACCTGGGAGCACCGACCTTGATCCCAGTGCCTGAGGGGTCTCTGCATCGTGTGGGGAAATGGGGAAACCACTGGGACAGCATGGAAGTAAAATCATGGCCTGGAGAATGTACCCAGCTGTACCTTGGATATCCCAGCACAGGACAAACCCCTTGAGCCCCTGTCACACCAGGGAGGACAGAGACCAGCCCAAGGAGGGGACAGAGCTGAGTTCTCTGCTTGGGATTTCTTGGCCTGACCTTTCCAAACCTTCCCAGTCCCAATCCCAGAGGCAGTGTGAGCCTCCAGCAGTCCCTGCCCTGCAATGCCATGACCTGCCTGGGATCAGGTACCTCATTATTTTACATAATCATTTTTATGGATCTATTTGTAGATGGAGAAATATTTCTGAGGTGTTTTCCTTGAGGAGCCAGGAGGGCAAGAGGAGGAGGCAGGGCCAGGTGTAGAAAATGACCACAGTGACCACAGACCATCCCAGAGGGTGCTGGTGCTCCAGCCAAACATCCCCAAACTCTTCTATTCCAAAGGATCTGCTGGAGAGAATGGAGTTTCTGCTTCAAGTTTTATCCAAACTTCCCAGGGATCCAAAGGAAAATCCCTCATTTCCAGACAACCCTCAGTGCAAGAACCTTCAGCTTCAGATCTGACGGCACAAGGGAATTTCCCAGCATGGGTCTCTTTAACTCCCCAGTGAAGATTTTTAAAGCTGAGAAGTTCCTTGGTGCATTTGCTCTGAGTTTCAGAGGCAGAACAGAGGGAAAATGGATTTTCCCATTCCCCAGCTGTCCCCAATGTTCTGCTGTGAAACCCTGGGCATTTGGAGCCGGGGGATTGCGTGAAAATCTTGGCTTTTCATAGAGCCACGGGAGGGTTTGAGTGGGAAGGGAGCTTAAAGCTCATCCCATCTCACCCCTGCCATGGCAGGGACACCTCCCACTGTCCCAGGATGCTCCAAGCCCGGTCCAACCTGGCCTTGGGCACGTCCATGGATCCAGGGCAGCCACAGCTGCTCTGGGAAATCCATCCCAGGCCTTCACCACTCTCATAGGGAGGAATTCCTGCCCAATGTTCCATCCATCCCTGCCCTCTGCAGCGGGAAGCCATTCCCTGTGTCCTGGCACTCCAGATCCTTGGAAATTTTCTCCTTTCATCTTTCCTGCTATTTCAAGCAGTGAAAGGCCACAATGAGGCCACCCCAGAGCTTTCTCTTCTCCAGGCTGGACAATTCAAATTCTCCTGACCTTTCCTCCCAGCAGAGCTGCTCCATCCCTCTGCTCATCCTGGAGCCTCCTCTGGGCTCTCTGCGGCAGCTCCAGCTCGTCCCTGGGCTGGGCCAGGATTGGAGCAGCTCTGCAGGTGGGGTCTCACCTGGGCGTGGGGGCAGAAACGCCCTCTGAGGGGCTCAGCCCAGGCTCAGGGGGCTCTGGGTCCTGTCCAGCTCTCACTCCCCTGGTCAGGACAGACAGAGACCAGAGATCTCTGGAGCCAGGTTGTGGAATTTGGGGTTTATTGCAAAGGGCCTGGGTGCAGGGCCCTGCTGGGAGCTGCCAGGCACAGCTCAGAGCAGGCTGAGAGAAGAGAGGGGCAGAGAGGATGAGAGGGAAAGAGCGTAAGAGAGGCTAGAGAGCAAAAGCGTAAGAGAGTAAAAGGGGTAAGAGCATAGAAAAGTAAGAGCTAAGAGGCAAGAGATAAGAGCTAAGAGAGCAAAGTTCTCGTTACAATACCATAAATCATCTTCTGTGTTGAATATTCTGATTCTCACTAACCAATCTAGTACAATATACAAATCCTACAGCATTTCCATACAGCCTATAAGAATCTCTACATTACCACACTGTGTTACATTTTAAACCCTAAAAATTCCTCTTTGGGCCCCTTCTGCCAAGCTGGCAGGGTCTGCTCTGACCCTTGGATGTGCTTGCAAGCAGAGGGTGTTGTTCCATCAAAAGGGGATTACCTTCAGCCAGCCACACCATTGTTTTCCAGTTGTTCAGTAACTGAGGGATCTCAAAGCTTGCTTTCATTTCAATCTCACTTATAGTTTCTATATTCTCAAAATCTCTCGCCAGACAATCATATTGATAAGGCTTTCCTGTTTCATCTTCCCCAACACCCCCCAGAAGGTTTTTAGGAGTTTCCAGATTCCTGCAATGATATCAAGAAGTCATTGATTTCTTTATGGTGTGTTTTTCAGGTCATTCAGAGCCTGGCTGTGATTTCAGGCCCCTGTGCCTTGGTGCAGCTCCTCCAGCCCAGGTGGGATGGCAGTGCCAAGGGGAGGGGGAAATCACCTTCCCAGGGACATCTCCCTCCCCACATCCTTCCTGTTTATTCCAGGCTGTGCTCCTTGTAAACCAAGGAAGGGCTGCACAGGTGAAGACATTTCCACAGCAAACACCTTTGCAGAGGGAAAACACCACTGCCCCCCACTCTGAATCCTGAGGACACAGCACAGCCCAAAAGAATTCCAAGTGACCAGAAGGGGAGCCTTGGGATGTCCCTGGTGCTGGTGGCTTTGCTGAAAAGGGCTGGACCTGAAAATCAGGAGGGTTCATCCCACCTTTCCCACTGTGTGGTTTGGTTTTCTGATCTGGCTTTTGCTTTCCCTGATTATTATCCCATGGGACAATTTAACGGCGGTTTCAGTGCAAATGAACCCCTGAGGGGGCAGAGCAGCCCCAGAGCAGCCCTGACCAGCAGGAATTACTGAGCAAAGAGCAGAGCAGAGCTGTCATTAAGCTTTGTTACCACTCAGCATTAACGAGCGTCCAGATGGCATCCAGGGTTGGCAGGTCACTGTCACCCCTGGCAGCCACGGCGGGCTGCAGCAGCAGGGACAGCACAGGGGACATGGGGACAGCCCCAGAAATCAGTGTCACAGACACAGGGGATGTGGGGACAGCCCCAGAGCTCAGTGTCACAGCCCTAAAGCTCAGTGTCACAGCCACAGTGGACATGGGGACAAACCCAAAGCTCAGTGTCACAGCCCCAATCTCAGTGTCACAGCCCCAAACTCAGTGTCACAGCCCAAAGCTCAGTGTCACAAACCCAAAGCTCAGTGTCACAGCCCCAGAGCTCAGTGTCACAGCCCCAATCTCAGTGTCACAGCCCCAATCTCAGTGTCACAGCCCAGAGCTCAGTGTCACAGCCAGAGCTCAGTGTCACAGCCCAAGGCTCAGTGTCACGGCCCCAAACTCAGTGTCACAGCCCAGAGCTCAGTGTCACCATCCCAAAGCTCAGTGTCACAGCCCCAATCTCAGTGTCACAGCCCCAGAGCTCAGTGTCACAGCCCCAATCTCAGTGTCACAGCCCAGAGCTCAGTGTCACCATCCCAAACTCAGTGTCACAGCCCAGATCTCAGTGTCACAGCCACAGATCTCAGTGTCACAGCCCAGAGATCAGTGTCACAGCCCCAATCTCAGTGTCACAGCCCCAGATCTCAGTGTCACATCCCCAATCTCAGTGTCACAGCCCCAGAGCTCAGTGTCACACCCCCAATCTCAGTGTCACAGCCCCAGAGCTCAGTGTCACCATCCCAAACTCAGTGTCACAGCCCCAGAGCTCAGTGTCACAGCCCCAGATCTCAGTGTCACAGCCCAGAGCTCAGTGTCACCATCCCAAAGCTCAGTGTCACAGCCCCAGAGCTCAGTGTCACAGCCCCAATCTCAGTGTCACAGCCCAGAGCTCAGTGTCACAGCCCCAGATCTCAGTGTCACAGCCCAGAGCTCAGTGTCACAGCCCAGAGCTCAGTGTCACAGCCCCAAACTCAGTGTCACAGCCCCAATCTCAGTGTCACAGCCCAGAGCTCAGTGTCACAGCCCCAGATCTCAGTGTCACAGCCCAGAGCTCAGTGTCACAGCTCAAACTCAGTGTCACCATCCCAAAGCTCAGTGTCACAGTTGTGGCTCTGCAGCCAGCACTGAGGGAAGCCAAAGCCTCGTTGCTGCAGGGCAGGAGAAAGTGGAAACGCCGCCAGCCCCAGGCCAGCGGTGTCATCACTCAGCTTCAAAGAGAGGACAGCAGATGGGGTCAGATAAGAGGGATCCTGAAATCCACACCTGAAACACCTGCACAGGGGCATCCCAGAGCAGCAGCAAAGCCTTCCCTGCAGCCCTCAAACTGAGCATCACGAGGGCAACGTTTGCTGCTTCTGCTCTGTGATATTTCAGTTTTTCCTTATCAATGCCTCATTGCAAAATGCTGGAGTTGAGCCAGCAAGAAATACTTTTTCTCTTGAAAACCTGAACCAGACTTTCTCTTCTGATGTCATCCCAAACAAGGTCTTTGGGTCATCTCATCCCAGCCCATGACTTTAGGTCATGGGTTGGACTTGAAGGTCTCAGAGGTCTTTTCCAGCTCAATTAATTGTGTTTTTGTGATCCCAGTTCCAGCAGAATTGGTGTCTCCTGTTGAGGACATCCTGTCTCTGTTGTTGTTCCTGCCTCCATTACTGGGCCAGGTCTAAGGTCCTTGGCTGAGGTACGGAGCCAGGTGAGGAGGAAACCCCAAACCCTGGCTCAGCAGCGTTTGCAACCTGAATTTGGAGCAGCCCCTGCCAGGCCCCGAGGTGCAGCACGGAGCTGAACTCATCAGAAAAAGCGAGGAAATGCAAATTAACAGCAGCAAACAAACAACAGCAAACAAACAACAGCAAACTAACAACAGCAAATTAAAAACAGCAAACTAACGACAGCAAACAAACAACAGCAAATTAAAAACAGCAAACTAACAACAGCAAACTAACAACAGCAAACTAACAACAGCAAATTAACAACAGCAAATTAATAACAGCAAATTAAAAACAGCCCCGCACAGGCTCTGACCATGAGCAGGGTGACAGCAGGGACAGCCAGGGGTGGCACAGGGTGGCCTCAGTGACACACAGCCTCCCTGGGTGAGGTAGACCTGGGTGAGGATGAGGCAGCAGCTGCCTCCCTCCCACCCCCTCCCTGCTTTGGGGTCCCTCTCCTGAGTGGGAGATTGGGGCAGGTTTGGGTTGTGTTGTTTGTCTGCTGGTGACAGCGAGGAGGAGGAGGAGGATGAAGATGAGGAGGAGGATGATGAGGAGGAGAATGAGGAGGAGGAGGAGGAGGAGGAAGAAGAGGGTGAGGAGGAAGAAGAGGAGGATGAGGAGGATGTGGAGGATGAGGAGGAGGAGGAAGGAGGCAGGCAAACCCGCCCCTGTTGCCCAAAGCCTCCCGCGCTGTCCCTGCAGGGCGGGCGAGGCGCGTGTGCCCCCGGCTCGTGGGTGTCCGTCTGTCAGCGCCGCCCGCCCCAGGCCTGCTGCACCTTGCCCAATGCCATTAAACCTGACACATCAAAGCACCTCCAGCTCAGCCCAGCTCCTCGAGTGGCACGGAGCCACGGAGAGGACAGGGAGCCTTCCAAATGCCAGGGCTGGCACCCGAGGAGCCCAGCAGGAATGCCCTCACTAACTTGGAAAGCTGACCCTCTCTAATATCATCCTAATCATTAAGAAGCTATGAACCAGCATTAGTCTTTCAAGCTAAAGAAAGAGGGGTTCCCCCCCTCCTTGATGATATGCCTCAAATAAACCCCAGATCCTGATTTTTTATCATGTTCACTTCATGACTCACTTTCTCTTTAATTATCCAACCCAAACTTCTGTCATTCGTATCAATAAATCCCCCCTCTAACAAACCTCCAAGCACTACCCCCTGAACCTGACCAGGAACTTAACCTTCTTTGACTGGTTTTCAAGCCCATCCCTCCTAGGAATCCCACTAATCCTCATCTCAATAACATTCCCAACTCTCCTACTGCCATCCCTAGACAATCGATGAATCACTAACCCACTCTCAACCCTCCAACTATGGCTTATCAACCTAGTTACAAAACAACTAATAATGCCTCTAGACAAAAAAAGGACACAAATGAGCCCTAATTTTAACATCCTTCATAATCTTCCTCCTGGTGAGGAAAGGTTCCTGAAGAGCCTCGGGAGCAGAAGCTTTGCATGGTGTTTTCCAGAAGTTTTCCCTGTCATTCCCAGCCCTCTTTGATTAGATCTCCTAGTCAGCTGCAGGATTTTGCTGTTATTATCCACACTTGGGAGGCTGGGAAAGCATTTTTGCCTTTTCAGCCAAAGCGATGGGAGTGCTGGAGGAGCTGACAGCAAAATGGAGCTGCCCCCAAGGGATGGGGACATCGAGGAAGGGTTTGAAGGATGGGAACAGGGAGCATTTTATCCAGCTGGAGCCACAGACAGGGCTGAAGGGAAGTGGCAAGTAATTACCACCCTGGAATCCGGCCAGGGTGTCTTGAAATACCAGCTTGCAAAACTTTCACCAAAACATGCCAACGGACCAGGTGTTTCGAGGATAACAGATCTGGGCTTTGACTCTGCAATCAGCCCCCGGATCAGCAGATCCAGGAGAAAACCATTATCAGGAATTAAGGCTGTAACAGATCCTCAGTCCCTCGAGGCCCACCAGGTCTGTTTTGCTCAGGATTTTGGGTACAAAGGAAGAGAAAAGCTCATTTATTTCCAGTCCTGGGCAAGAAGTTCCCTCTCCTTGGTCTGGACAAGAATTCTCCAGGTGTTTGACCCCCCCAGGCCTGACAGCCTCCTCAGAAGGCAGCAGTGAATCCAACTATTTGGATTTAGGGAGGATTTTACCACTGTCCAGTTGGTTTAAATTTTTACCAATGCAGAGCTTTGCTCCCTGAGTGCTGCAGCGTGGCTGCCCCTGCAGAGGGACCTGGCAGCCAGGGGAAAAACCAGCCTGGGCATCACTGGGGACAGGAAAAGTGGATCAACCGAGCAAGGAGAGCAGATCTGGCACCCAAACCCATCTAAAAACAAATATCCTGGCACAAGGCTGCGAGGGCTATGAGAGAAGCAAGGATTCTTTGTTAAGTGTCACCCGAGACCTTTTCCGCCCCAAAACCTCCGTCCCCACGAGCTCCATGGGCACGGCCCCGAGTGCCTCCCCTGCCCCTCCCTGCCAGCCAAGCACCTGCCAATGGATGGGTTTGGGATGGAGGGCAGCGCCCCAGGAACATGAAAGGAGACGTGTAAACACAGCCTGTGTCCATGCAGAGCCTGTGGCTTGGTGCTGGCATTCCCAGGAGCAAAATCACTGCTCATTGAGCAAGAGCTGGAGAGGCAGAAAGAAAAGGAAAGGGCACAGGGTGACAGGGGAGGAGGAGACACCATTCCCAGCTGCACGCCCCAATTCCAGCACTTGTTCCAGTGCTCTGGAAGGAGCAGCAGAAAGGGCAGGGAGCAGAGGTTCCCAGCCAGGCTCTGCAGCAGGAGCTCTTTCCACGCCATTTCTCCATCCACGCACCTCAAGGAAGCTCCGGCTCATCTACAGCTCCCCAGACGGACAAAGCTTCCCCCAAACCCTCCCCTGCTCCCTGGACAACCGCAAACCACTTGTTTGCTGGAGCTGAGCTCTCTTGGCAGCCTGGGAGAAGCTCCAGGTGTTTGATTTTCCATTTCAAGGTTCCATGGAAATCGAACGCACCCTTGCTTGGCCCCAGCAGAGCTGCTCCGGCCCAGCAAGGGTTTTCCAACAGGAGGAGTGTGCAAGCACAGGGAAGGGAGGGAGGGAGCAAATATTAACTACACCTGTGCTAGTGAAACACCCAGGGCCTGGCGAGAGGCAGTAAAAGCCAAAAGCAGAGGAGGGAGCTCAGCCTCGTTATGCAACCTCGTTATTCAACGACCACAGAGACACCCTATAGGGGCTCTTTGTTTGCAGAGGGAAAGGAGAGAAATACCACCAATATCTGAGTCACAGGTTCACCAAGAGGCTCCAAAGACATTTTCAGGTGGAAACTTTTGCAGGTTCACATGGTAATTTGGGAGGACTGGCTAATCCCCTGGCTCCACCCACCACCCTGTAACACAGCTCCTGCTGCTCTTGCATATATAGATAGGTATGGCCCTACACCCGGCTGCACACACCAGAGCCCGGCCACAGAGCAATCCTAAACTTTCTTCCTCCCTGGCTGCCCTCCACCTGCTCCCACCATGAAGAAGGAAATACTAACCCTGGCCTTTGCTCGAGCCGTCTTTGTGGAGTTCCTCTGCACGCTCATCTTCGTCTTCATCGGGCTGGGCTCGGCGCTGAAGTGGCCGTCGGCGCTGCCCAGCATCCTGCAGATCGCGCTGGCCTTCGGGCTGGCCATCGGCACCTTGGTGCAGGCCTTCGGCCACATCAGCGGCGCCCACATCAACCCGGCCGTGACCATCGCCTTCTTCGTGGGCAACCAGATCTCCCTGCTGCGCACGCTGCTCTACGTGGTGGCCCAGCTGGTCGGGGCCATCGCCGGCGCTGGGATCCTCTACGGCGTCACCCCCGCCAACACCCGCGGCAACCTGGCCATCAACGCGGTGAGTCCTGCCCGGGATCTCCCCTCTTCCCTCACCTTCCCCTTGGCATCAGCACAGAGAGGAGAATCCTGGGGATGGATCCTGAGCGCTCTGTCCCGCACGCACGGCGGGCTGGCAATGGGACGGGAGCGGAGCCGAGCTCTGACATGACGGCTTTATTGTGTGAGTGATGAGTGGGATGTTTTTCCCTCCTGTAATGAGGGCTTCCTCTGTCCCGAGGGCCCCGTGAGTCACTCGCACCATTGAGATATTCCTGAGTGCCGCCTCTCCACCTGGAGATTAGCGCGGGACAGGAGCCGTGCCAGCAGCAGGGGGAAGGGAGGGAGCAGAGCCCAGTCAGACCAGTACGGGCAGGGGGAGCAGGAGCCCACTGGAGCCAGAGCCCTGGGGGAGCTGGGAACGGAGATGGGTGGGGAGAGTGGTGGGCAAGAGCTGGAGAAGGAGCGAGGGCAGGATGGTGTCGAGGGGCCCCGAGTGGTGGGGGCTGCTCCCAGGGGAGGAGGGGGGACAGCAGAACCCTCTGAGATAAGCAGGAATGAAGCACGGCCTGAAACCCTCAGGGCAGTGCTGGAGAACATCTGCAGTGAGAGTGGTGGGGCTGCTGCTCCAACCACGGACAGGCCTGGGGGCAGCACAGACGTTCACTGGGATGAGGAGCTCCAATGCCTCTCATTCCACAGGTTCCACATCCCAAACGAGCCAGATTTAGATAAAAAATGGGCTCTGGTGGGTTGGGTCACTTTGTCCTTTCTGTGTCCAGTGGGGTCGAGTTCCCCTGAGAGTCCCCAGGGTTTTGTGCAGAGTCACTGGGACAGAACAGCCCATCCCAGGCCACGACCTTCATCCCAACCTTCATCCTCCATCCCATCCCCGCTGCTGCTCGTCCTCCTGGGCAGGTGCTCCAGGAACTGCAGGGTACAACAGGCTGCAAGGATCAAAGAAATGCAGGAAAAAAGGAATTTGTTGGGAAAGCACCCAGTGCTGTGGAGACAGGGAAGTGGAGAGAGATGTGGAGAGCCCAGGGAAGGGACAGGCTCGGGGGAGAGACAGATCTTGGAGAATTGCAAAGAAAGAAAGATCATTTCTTTCCTTTCAGAGAAGGAGCAGGGAGCTCAAGCAGGGACTGGGCAGGGGCCCTGGGGTTTTCTCCAACTTCACCCTCCCAAACCTCCCAGCAAAGCACCCGGGAGCCCTCCCGGTGGTGCTAAGCCCTGTGAGGGTTAATTATTGTCGCTCTCATGGTTCCAGCTCAACAACAACATAACCCCAGGCCAGGCCCTGGTGGTGGAGATCATCCTCACCTTCCAGCTGGCCGCCTGCATCTTCGCATCCACGGACAACCGGCGCAGCGGCGTCGGCTCCCCCGCGCTGTCCATCGGCCTCTCCGTCACCGTGGGCCACCTGGTGGGGGTGAGTCAGGGGGTCCTGCGAGCACAGCGCTCCCCAAAATGTCCTCGAGGAGCACAGAGCTCCCCAAAATGTCCTCGAGGAGCACAGAGCTCCCCAAAATGCCTTCAAGGAGCACAGAGCTCCCCAAAATGTCCTCGAGGAGCACAGAGCTCCCCAAAATGTCCTCGAGGAGCACAGAGCTCCCCAAAATGCCTTCAAGGAGCACAGAGCTCCCCAAAATGTCCTCGAGGAGCGCAGAGCTCCCCAAAATGTCCTCGAGGAGCACAGAGCTCCCCAAAATACCCTCAAGGAGCACAGAGCTCCCCCAAATGTCCTCGAGGAGAACAGAGCTCCCCAAAATGTCCTCGAGGAGCACAGAGCTCCCCAAAATGCCTTCAAGGAGCACAGAGCTCCCCAAAATGTCCTCGAGGAGCGCAGAGCTCCCCAAAATGTCCTCGAGGAGCACAGAGCTCCCCAAAATGCCTTCAAGGAGCACAGAACTCCCCCAAATGTCCTCGAGGAGAACAGAGCTCCCCAAAATGTCCTCGAGGAGCACAGAGCTCCCCAAAATGCCCTCGAGCAGTTGATCCTGAGGGATTTGCTCCGGAGGAGCAAACACAGGAGATCTTGGTGTCTTTCTTGGGCTCTCTGGAGCAGAGACACCATTGGGGGCCACCTCAGTCCCTGCTCCCAAAGGGTGGCTCTGATCTGCTCCTTAACCCAGGGCTCTTTCCACACCTCCAGATTTACTTCACCGGCTGCTCCATGAACCCTGCGCGCTCCTTCGGGCCTGCCGTCGTCACCAGGAGGTTCAGCCCCGCGCACTGGGTGGGTGTTGGTGGCACTGGGGACAGGTGGGGGCCATGTGGGGACAGGGCAGGGACTGCTGTGGGAATGGTTTCAGAGCCCACCCCAGGCAGGAAGGCTAAAAAGGGGCTGGAGAAGGAGGGAGGTTTTGCCCCCTGATGCATCGGGAACAGTGAATCCCCGGGCACAGCGCCAGCCAGAAATGAACCCATGCCAGGGTAGGCTGGGTGGGGACAACCTAAAACCTCATCCAGTCCCACCCCATGCCATGGGCAGGGACACCTTTCACCAGCCCAGGGTGCTCCAAGCCCCATCCAGCCCAGCCTTGGACACTTCCAGGCACAAAAATCAGCCGTGGTGCCCTGTGAGCACCAGTGGTGCATCATCAGAGGGGAAGAAAGCCCACGGAGGAACCCAGCTTGGCCTTTCCTCTCACCCAGCACTTCCTGCAAGCTCAGCCCCACACTTACAGAGCAGGTTTGGCCCTCAGTGAGCATAGGCTGGGGGGGTTCAGCCCAGGAAGTGTCTGGAACGGGTATTTTCCTCTTTGCATGGCAGGGAGGGAGGGATGGATGGATGGATGGATGGATGGATGGATGGATGGATGGATGGATGGAATCATGGATGGAATCATGGATGGATGGATGGATGGATGGATGGACAGACGATGGATGGACAGATGGATGGATGGATGGATGGATGGATGGATGGATGGATGGATGGATGGATGGATGGATGGATGGATGGAATCATGGATGGAATCATGGATGGATGGATGGATGGATGGACGGATGGATGATGGATGGATGATGGATGGGGATGGATAGGGATGGATGGAGAGGGATGGATGGATGGATGGATGGATGGATGGATGGATGGATGGATGGATGGATGGATGGAATCATGGATGGAATCATGGATGGATGCATGATGGTGCCATGAGCAGAGCTGGAGCAGCAGCCCCAAGAGCTGCTCTTACCACGTCCCTGTTGCTTTCCAGGTGTTCTGGGTTGGGCCCATCCTTGGGGCTTGCTTGGCCTCCCTGCTCTACTTCTACATCCTGGTTCCCTACTGCATGAACATGTCTGACAGGGTGGCCATCATCAAGGGCACCTACGAGTCCGAGGAGGAGTGGGAGGAGCAGCGGGAGGAGAGGAAGAAGTCCATGGAGCTGACCCCGCCATAGGAGCAGCTGGCAAAGCGAGGCTGAGGGAGGGGAGGAAGGCCCACCCGTGGGCTCGTGTGTGCCCCAAGCCAGGCCACCACCACACCCAGCTGCAGCTGCTGACTCTTCATCCAAACCTTCCCATCCCGGCCCCCGCGGGTGCCGGAAGGGTGCCGGGGGCTCTCTGTGTGTGTAAAGAACCCCTGCATGAGCTCTAGAACCTCTCCAGCTTCCCCTCAGCCAGGCCCTGGCACCCTCGGCTCCAGCCCTGCACCCTGGCACACCCCACACCGGGGAACCTGCAGGACCTCACCTGGCCCAGGGATGGGAACACCTGGGGGAAGGGGAACAACTGCTTAGGGCAGGGGGCCACAGCTACCCCCAGCCCAGGGGCTGCTCGTAGATGCTTTCACCTTTCCTGGTGCTGGGAGTCCTTTTTATTCCCAAAAGAACGAGACTTTTTGGATTCTGTGTTGAGATCTTTGTATTATAGTTTATTATTTATTGCAAATAAAGGAAAGTTTAAAAAAAAATAAAATTCCTGGGTGCAAATCAGCTCAAGTCTCAAAGTTTAGGGGGAAGAACGGATTGAGCTGGACACAAACTCATCCCAGAGGGTCACGGAAATAGCAAGGACTCAGACCCTGGATCCTGTGGGAGCTGCTGGGTTGGGAGGGGAAAACCTGAATCCTGGGAAGGATGAGTGGGTGCCTGTGCTGGAGTGGGGAAGAGCAGGAGATGCAGGGCAGCTGGGAATCCATCCAGGGCTGGAAGGAGCAGGAATGATCTCTGCAGTGCAGGGCAGCTGGGATCCATCCAGGGCTGGAAGGAGCAGGAATGATCTCTGCAGTGCGGGGCAGCTGGAATCCATCCAGAGCTGGAAGGAGCAGGAACAATCCTTGCAGTGCAGGGCAGCTGGGAATCCATCCAGGGCTGGAAGGAGCAGGAATGATCCTTGCAGTTCAGGGCCCCTGGGAGTCCATCCTGGGGCTGGACAGAGCAATCCTTGCAGTGCAGGGCAGCTGGGATCCATCCAGAGCTGGAAGGAGCAGGAATGATCTCTGCAGTGCAGGGCAGCTGGGATCCATCCAGAGCTGGAAGGAGCAGGGGCAATCCTCACCTTTTCCATCCTCAGTGCTTCCAGCCCTTCCCACACGGCCGGTTTGACTCCAGCTGTACCAGTTCTCCCAGACAGTTCCGTGGGTGCCCTCAAAAAGTGACCCACAACTCCCCAGCCCCTCACCTGTGCCAAACCCACACCTTCACCTGCCCTTCTGCTCTGGCCCTGCTCTTCCAGTTCTACCACAACCCTCTGCCAGAGCAGCTCCTGGCACAGGGACACCGGCACAGGGAGACACCAGCACAGGCACAGGGACACTGGCACAGGGACAGGGAGACACCAGCACAGGCACAGGGACACTGGCACAGGGACACCAGCATGGGACACTGGAACAGGCACAGGGACATGGGGAGAGGGACAGGGACACCAGCACAGGGACAGGGACACCAGCACAGGGACACTAGCATGAGACACTGAAACAGGCACAGGGACATGGGGAGAGGGACACTGGGACAGGGACGCTGACACAGGGACATCAGCACAGGGACACCAGGACCAGGACAGGGACATCAGGACAGGCACAGGGACACCAACACAGGACACTGGAACACGCACCAGGGACATAGGGACAGGCACAGGGACACCAGGACAGGGACACTGGGACAGGGACACCGGCACAGGGACATGGGGACAGGCACAGGGTCACTGGGAGAGGGACACTGGGAGAGGGACACTGACACAGGGACATCAGCACAGGCACAGGGACACTGGCACAGGCACACCAGCACAGGCACACCAGCACAGGGACACCCACCCCAGCCCCTCCTCCTGCTGCCCAGGGAGGTTCCCCCCACAGAGCCACAGGGAGGGGGAGGCTCTGCCCCGAGAGCTCCCCCATCCCAGGTTCAGCTCCATCCCAGGTTCAGCTCCATCCCAAAGCGGAGGCTCTGCCCTGGGCACTCCCCCATCCCAGGTTCAGCTCCATCCCAGGTTCAGCTCCATCCCAAAGCAGAGGCTCTGCCCTGGGCACTCCCCCATCCCAGTTCAGCTCCATCCCACCAGGAGGGTCCTGCAGCCCTGGCCAGGGCAGCCCCACCTGGATTTTGGCACCCCTGGACCTACAGTCCCTGCTGAGCCTGGGGACAGCACTGTCACCCCCCCTGCTGTCCCCAGAAAGGGTTGGGGACAAGCAGGAGGAGGAAGGGAGGTAGAAGAACCATTTGGGTCAGGAAATTAAACCCTGCAACCCCCCCAGGTGTCCTCAGGATGGGCTGAGGACTCCCCCACACACCTCAGCTTCCCCTTTTGAGGGATATTCTGCCACCTTCCCATGGGGGATGAGAAGAACACCGGCCCTGGGGAGATTAAAGCAGATCCCAGAGACCCCTCTCAGGGGCTGGGGCAGGGCAGCCCCCCCCAAAACCTGCACCCCCCCAGTGTGCTTCCCCTGCACCCCAGGACCCTGAGGATGCTCCCAAAGGATGCATTCAGCCCCACCCAAAACCTGCACCCCCCCAGTGTGCTTCCCCTGCACCCCAGGACCCTGGGGATGGACCCAGTGGGTGCACTCAGCCCCCCCAGACTGGGAATCTTGGCCATCCCCTGGTTCTGGAGCTCTGAGCCCCATCCAGAGCAGGGATGGGGGAGCTCCAGTGGGAACTGGGGACCACCACAGCTCCCCCCCCAGGTGTGCCCAGCCCCCCCAGTCCCTCCAGGTGATCAGCAGCAGGGGAAGGAGCGCGGGCTGGGCGTGAGCCCTCCCGAGATGAATCAGAGGCTCCTGCACCTCCGGCTCTGTGTCAGCACTAAAACCAAACAGGGCCCAGCCCTGAGCCCAGCTCGGGCACTGCCGGGGGGGTTTGGGGTCAGGGGCGCCCCAGAGCAGGGCAGGTGCAGCTGAACCCAGCAGGACCCCTCAGAACAGAGCCCAGCGCTCCTTCCCCCCCAGCTCCCCTGGGCCCTGAGGGTTTGATCCAGGCAGGGAGGTGAATTCAATCCAGACTCAATTTTGGCATCCAGCAAACCCCGTGACCTCACCTGGCCAGGGCAGGGCCCAGGGCAGGGCTGGGAAAGGACTGAGGGCCTCCCACCCATCCTCACCTGTCCAGGAATGGCAACAGCAGCACTTGGAAACCAATGGAGAATTTATTATTGCTGCTTCTCTAACATTCCAGTTTCTTCAGACTCATTTTTAATTAGATTGGAAGGCTGGTAGGCAGCAGTGCCCCACTCACTCCCTGAGCAGAAATTGGCTTTTCATGGAAAAATTCACCTTTATTTCAGCAGAAACAGCAAGGCCAGACACAAACCTGTGTGTTCACACTGACTAACCTGCAGTGCTGTGCTGGTTCTCCTGCTTCCCCCTAAAACAGGAGTTTCCATTCCATTCCATTCCATTCCATTCCATTCCATTCCATTCCATTCCATTCCATTCCACTCCACACCTCTCCGCCATCGTTTGGGGTATTAAAAGCTGAATTACACTTTATTACCAGCTTTTCTTACCCTAATTTAAACGTTTCTCACCAGGTGAAACCACTCCAAAGGCACCTCATTACCATTCCTGGGTGGTTCTGCTCTAATTAAGGGTTATTCCCTGAACGTGCCCACAAGCAGCTGCTCTGCTCTAAGAAGATTTCACAGATAATTCCTCACTCCTGAGTACCTTTTCCATCCTCAGGTAATCACTGCTCAGCTTTAAAATTTTTTTTTTTCCTGGAGGGAGGACAAGCCCAGGATTTTCACAGGTTGCAGCAGTCTGGAAACTTCACATTTTTAATACATCAAAGGGATTTCAGATCTATTTAAGTCTAATTTAGAGAGATCTCCACCAGATAATTTAAATTCCCTGAACCTCAGTTTTCTGGACAGGGCAAGGAACCAGGGCCATGAGAAGAAGCAAAATTCAGTGGAAATGGCCCAGTTAAGGATTTTTTGTGGGATGCAGGAGCTTCTTTGGTTTTGCTCCTTGCAGAGGGTGAGGCCCAGAAGGGACAGAGCTCCACATCTGGGGCACATCCCTTCCACCTGCTCCCAGCTCCAATTATTGTGCATCCCTGAATGTTTCCCTTGAATCCTCAGGTCCTGGTTTCACCTGGAAGCTCAGCCCAGCTCGCTGGGAAGATGAGGAGAAAACACCCCAGGAAATCCCAGAGAGGGAGAAAAGCATCACAGAGGGGCTTGAATCCCAGCTGGGAAAGCCCAGGGAGCACCTCCCTGCTGCAGGAGGAACTCCAGGGCTGCTCTGGAGAGCCCCAAGCAAGCAGAGAGGAGCCCAGGAGCACCACAAAGGAGCTGAGCCAGGGAGAGAACTGAGAACACAGAACAGAACCCAGAATAGAGAACAGAACCCAGAACTCAGAAAAAAGAACACAGAACAGAACCCAGAATAGAGAACAGAACCCAGAACTCAGAAAAAAGAACACAGAACAAAGAACCCAGAATACAGAACAGAACCCAGAACTCAGAAAAAAGAACACAGAACAGAACCCAGAATACAGAACAGAACCCAGAACTCAGAATAAAGAATACAGAACAAAAAACCCAGAAGTCAGAATAAAGAACACAGAACAAAAAACCCAGAATACAGAACAGAACCCAGAACTCAGAATAAAGAACCCAGAACAACAAACCCAGAACAGAGCTCGAGGCTCCACACCAGGAAACTTTATTCCTGCAAACACTGACATTTCCAGAGCATTTCCAGAGCATTCCCAGGGCTGAAATGGCCCTGGACAGGAGCGAGCTGTGCCCCAGGAGCAGAGCCCAGCCTGGGTGGTGGCATTAGTCATGGCACACGCTGTGCCAGCACCCACCTCCTCCAGAGCCTTCCTCCTCCTACTCAGCCTCTACCCAGCCTGTTGTGCCATAGCATCCCTCGTTAGGAGCCAGGAAACAGCTCCCAGGCCACCGAGGGACAGCAGCCACCCTTCCTGTTGTCACCCCGGCCAGGAACGCGGCCTCCGCCTGAGCAGCACCTCCTGCAATTTGTGTTTGGCTCCCTGGCTCAGTTCACGGGGATTTGGGGGTCAGGCTGGGCACCCCCCGGTGCTGCCAGTGCCACCAGTGCCCTGCCTGGTCCCCACAGTGCACTGAGACCCCAGTGTGCTCAAAATTCATGCAAATGTGAGAGTTGCCCAAAACACACCCAGGACATTGAGGAGGTGAAGGGCTGGAGATGTCCAGAGAGCAGGGAGGGCAAGAGGAATCCAAAGGTGCTTCTGTTCCCACTAAATACCTCCCACAGCCCCCCAAAAATAACCTCTTTAATAACTCCCAACTTTAATAAGTCCCAACTTTAACAAGTCCCAACTCCTACAGCCCAAAAAACGCCTCTTTAATACATCCCAATAAGTTTAATGAGTCCCAACTTAGCCTTTAATAAGTCCCAACTCAACTCTAATAAGTTCCAACTCCTTCAGCCCCTTCAGCCTTCAAGCCAGAGCAGTTGGGAGTTTTTAGCAGGTGTCCCAAGGTGGGGACCAGGAGGGGACAGGTGTCCCCCCGCCCTGGGTGCTCTGGGAGAGCCAAGGGTGCCGAGGGCATCTCCTGCTGCCCTCTGCTGGGATTGCCGTGGGGACAGGAGAGGAGGCCAGGAAAACCCTCCCAAAACAGCCCCAGCTGGGGGAAAACTCCTCTGCGGTTTCCACCCACCCTTCCCAGAGCTGAGCCTCAGCACCCCATGGAAATGGAAGTTCCTCCCTGGGGACTCCGTTCGTTGGCGCTGCCAGCTCTTCCCGCTGCCAAGTTTCCTCTTGCTCAAGGTTTTGCCTCGGCTTTCCAGGATCTGTTTGTTCTTAATCACCCTCCAAACAAAGTCCAGGCGGCTCCTCTGAGGGCTGCTGGTGATGGCATCAATAAAAATCAAGGGTAATAAGAAGGGAAGATAAAGGCGCCCTGCAGGCCTCAGCTTGGCCTAACAAAGGGGCTTTGTTGGGAAAGGTCAGCTCTGGAGCTGAGAGGGTTTCCCAGGCTGGAGAAAGCAAGAACCCAGCAGGCAAGGAGGGGATTGAACTCAGCTTTGTTAAACTGCAGCCCTGGGGTGAGGTGTTGGAGCTGCCCCAGCTGCTGCAGCCAGGCTTTGGGCTGGGTTCCTCCACAACAGGAGCTCTCCAAGCTCGGTGCTTCCATCCAGTCCCAGGATGGGCAGGAAAAGGAGGACAAGACCTCGAGGGTCCTCTCCATGCACAGAACCACTCGGGAGAACTGGGACCTGATCCATGGCCAAACAACCCCTGAAAAATCACCAGGAACCCGCAAAATAAACCAAATAAATCCCCTGGCACGAGGCCTCCAGGATCCAGGCCCGGCTCTGCCACTTGACATTAATCCTGCTTGGCAAAGGCCACAGGAGCTCCTGTGCCCAAAGCAAGGTGCAGCTGCAGGTTGGGATAAAGCCCTCTTGTGCAGCCAGGATTAAAAATGGGGATGAAAACAAACTTAAATGTCCAGCACAATCGGCCTTTTCTAAAGAGTCAGAAAGAAAAAAATAAATCGATTCCTCTTCCCCAGAAAATCTTTCAGCTTTTACCAGTGGGGATTTTTCCCTCCTGCCCAGGAGCTGGTTTCTCTGGGGACAGGGCAGCTGGTTCCCTGCCATGCAACCAAAGAAAAGGAGCCCTTTCTCCATTCTTTTTACTTTAATTCCTTATTTTTTAAGCTACTTATCCCAACTGCCAATTGTTTCCTCACCAGGAGCCCCCCATTTGGAGATCAGAGTCCACAGGAATTCTGAAATTCTGTTATCACCCTCATGGGGAAGGGATATAAAACTGAGCTTGTTTTCTTATCTCTTGGAACAGAAACCCCCCGTGTGTTTCGCAAAGGAGCCCTGTAGGAACAGTTAATCAGTGGATAAAAGCGTGTTGGGTGTGCAAACACAACCTTATCCCTCTGCTGACATCAGGGCTTGCATCTCCACGGCTTTGCCCTGGATTTTTGCCACATTGTGTTTGGATTTTGAGCTGAGCTGCAGAGCTGGGCTCTCTCTCTCTCTGCAGCAGCAGAGCTGTGCTGGGCTGTGCTGGGCTTTGCTCATCCCTCCTGCACCATCCAACCCCCAGGTGCTCCTTTCCATGGAAACAGGGGTGAAACTGAGAGCTCCCCTCCGTGCAGCAGCCACCCTGAGCCCCGGGTGCAGCAGAACAAGGTCTCAGTGTGGTTAACTGTCAGAACTCAGTGCATCCCTCTGCGTGTCCAGAGCTGGAGGGCTCAGAGACCCTGGCACACAGCCCAGAACATCTGGGGATTTGATTATGACCCCTGGAGTAAGTTACCAGCTTTGAATGAGGACCTGGAAGTCGCAGAAGTTTGAATAGCATGATAATAAAATTATCACAGGGTGAAAATGGAGATTTTAGGATTTTTTGGTATGGAGGTTATGGGGACAAGATGGAGGAATTTGAGTGTGTCCAGCCTTTCTTCTTCTTGGTCTCCATTTTCTGCTGTGATGGTGGCACTTTGGGATTGGTTTAGAGTAGAAGTGCACTGTCTAACACAGGTGATAGGTATTGGGCATTAAGTGTAAATATTGTACACGTAGCTTTTAGTATAAAAAACTAACACCACCCCAAGGGCTGGAAACAATCACCAGCTTTGTGTGAGGAGTTACAAGCCACAAGAGTTTGAGAAGAATGATAGTGAATTAATCACAGGGTGAAAATGTAGAATTTTGGGGGTTCAGGAGGCGAGATGGAGGAATGTGGGCATGTCCTGTCCTTCTTCTCCTTCTCCTTCTTGTTCTACATTTTCTGCAGTGATGGTGGCACTTTGGGATTGGTTTAGAGTAGAAGCTCACTGTCTAACATAGGTGATAGATATTGGGAATTAAGTGTAAATATGTTTTACATAGTTTGTAGTATAAAAGGACAACACCGCCTCAGGGTGCAGAGCAGACCTCGGCTGGGCAGAAAGAAAATTTTATAGATAAGAATTAATAAACAACCTCAAGACCAAAAAGTGAAGAGTCCAGACTCGTTATTCAGCCGCGTGGGCCGAAACAGAGATATCCTATGTCGCAGAAATCTTTTCATGAAAAAATCATTTTCTTAGGATTTTCCCTCCTGAGAAGCTGAGAGGCCTCAGAAACAAAACGTAAACATTGATTATCTGCTGCTGTGGAATGCAACAGGTGGATCTGTGATTGGCCCATGTTGGATGTTTATAATTAATGGCAAATCACAGCCCAGTTGGATCAGACAGAGAGTCGGAGACAGAGCCTTTGTTATCATTCTTTTCTAATCTCAACCAGCCTTCCGATGAGAACCTTTTCTTCTATTCTTTTAGTATAGTTTTAATGTAATATATATGCTAAAATAATAAATCAAACCTTCTGAAGCATGGCATCAGATCCTCGTCTCTTCCCAAACCCAAAAACCCCTGTGAACACGGTCACAATCACAATCTCAGGGCAGCAATTAACAACCAGCAACCCAAGAGTTAACGAGAGCCCCCCCAGGGCAGGGAACACCCCCCACCCCGGGCAGGACCCCAGACCACCCCTGGATGAGCCATCCTGGGATAGGCAGGAACGAGATCCAGCAGCAAATCCAGCACTGGGCTCCTTCAGCTGTGGCCGATGCTGTTTAGGACCAGTTCTGGTCTCAAACCCAGCCCAAAGGGGCCAAACCAGGCTCTGCCAGAGATGTCTCAGGTGGAGGCTGCTCCTGCCCCAGCTGGGGGATCACAAATCCTCCTGCCCCACGTCTGAGGATGTTCAGGATAAATCCTGCAGCTAGATCTGAACCCTGGGCTCAGGCTGGGGCCATAAGAAAGACCCCGAGGGGCTGGAGTGAGTAGAGAGCCGGGATTGGGGCTGGGGAAAGGCTGGAGCACCAGGGAAGGGTCTGGAGAGCTCCTGAGGGACCTTGGCAAGGCTGAGCCTGGAGAAAATGAGGCTCGGGGGGACCTTGTGGCTCTGCACAGCTCCTGACAGGAGGGGACAGCCAGGGCAGCTCAGGCTCTGCTCCCAGGAAACAGGAACAAGAATAAAGTGCCTGGGGAAGTTTAGGTTGGGAAATTTCCTCACTGTAAGTTTGTCCAGCCCTGGCACTGGGGCAGTGCTGGAGTCATCACCCCTGGAAGTGTCCAAAACCCGCAGGAATGTGGCCCTTGGGGGCCTGGTTAATGCTGCTGATGCTCTCGGAGGTTTTCTCCCAGCCTGGATGATTTCTGCACCTTGGGAGCAGGAGGGCTCAGACAATCCAAGGCAGCCAAAAAGCCGAACGTCCCATCTCCATGTAAAGGAGCCGAGGCTGAAGGGTCCTCACGGTGCAGCTGCAGCTCCGGGGCTCATTCCCATCCCCGGGGAGAGCAGGAGCTGCAGCCAAGCCTCGGCGGCTGAGCAAACACGGGCGGCTGCTGTCCAAGCAGGCAAGTGAATCCGGAGGCACAATTTGTCATCTAATTGCAGCCACACCCCCCGGGATTAATTGCTGCATTTGAATTCAAAGCAGGGCAGATTTACGGCCCCATCAGGTTTCATCAGCCGTTACTGGTGATTGATGCCCAGCTAAAAGCACTGCAAACAGACAAAAAAGGGCCCTAATAAGGTCTTTTTTTACCAAAGTTAGGAGTATTTGGGTTGTTTGATCATCCCCAAACCTGCAAGAGAAGGGAATTAAAGCCTTGGCCACATTTGCTCCAGATTGCATTGAAGAATTTTGGCCCAAATACGGGGTTTTTTTCAGAGTTAGGAGTGTTTGGGTTGTTTAATCATCCCCAAGCCTGCAAGAGAGGGGAATTAAAACCTTGGCCACATTTGCTGCAGACTCCACTGAAGGTTTTTGGCTCGTGCACGAGGGGAAGTTGCCTCGGGAGGCTGTCTAAGATTTCCACAGAATTATGGGCAGGAAGAAGAGTCAGGGAAACAAAACCCTGATGCTTTTCCACATTCAAAGCCAGAGAGACATTTAGCAGAAACAAATTTTTAACCAGGAAAAACCATTAACTACCGTCTGCCTCTGTCTCAGATAAAGAGGGGGAATTAACCCCACCCTGCCCCAAGATCAGCCATTGTGAGGCTGCAGCTGTGTAACCACAGAGGTGCAGGGTCAAAACCATCCCACAGCCACCCGAATCCATCCCATAACCTCCCAAAAACATCCACAGCCTCCCCAAACCATCCCTCAGCCACCCAAAACCATCCCACAGCTTCCCAAACCATCCACAGCCACCCAAAACCACCCCACAGCCACCCAAAACCATCCCATAACCTCCCAAAAACCTCCATTTCCCAAACCATCCCACAGACACCCAAAACCATCCCATAACCTCCCAAAAACCTCCATTTCCCAAACCATCCCACAGACACCCAAAATCATCCCATAACCTCCCAAAAACCTCCATTTCCCAAACCATCTACAGTCACCCAAACAATCCCACAATCATCCAAATCATCCCACAGCCACCCAAAACCATCCACAACCTCCCCAACTCATCCCACAGCCACATAAAAACATCCCTCAGCCATCCAAAACCACTCCACATCCTCCCAAAGCCTCCTTCAGCCATCCAAAACCATAACAGAGCCTCCTGAACCATGCCACAGCCCCCCAAAACCTGTGCTCAGAGCTGGTGATGCCCGGAGCTGCCCCAGTTCAGCTCCTGTGGGGTGCCAGTATGAACCAGCAAGCACTGGTGCTGGGCCCTGAGGGCCTGAGGCTGCTCAGAGCACCCAAGGGTTCCCCAAAAACAGCTGATAGTACCCAAAAAAGTCTTTCCTCCATAATGGAAACCGCCTTTCACTGCAGGGAATGGTGCTGGGAGCACCCAGGAGGGTCAGGGAGCAGGAGGGGCCACCCAGGAGGACCAGAGAACATCCAGGGAGAAACAGGGGTCACTAAGGAGCTCCAGAGTGTAAGAGCATCAGGGGGTTGCATGGTCAGGATGGATGGAGACAAGAGATCTCTGAAGCCAGGTCGTGGAATTTGGGGTTTATTGCAAAGGGCCTGGGTGCAGGGCCCTGCTGGGAGCTGCCAGGCACAGCTCAGAGCAGGACTGAGAGAAGAGAGAGGGAGAGAGGATGAGAGGCTGAGAGAGTAAAAGCATAAGAGTGTAAAAGGGGTAAGAGAGTAAAAGGCAAGAGTTAAGAGAGCAAAGTTCCCGTTCCAATACAATAAATCTTCTTCTGTGTTGAAAATTATAATTCTCACTAACCAATCTAGTACAGTATACAAATCCTACAGCATTTCCATACAGCCTATAAGAATCACTACATTACCACACTGTGTTACATTTTAAACCCTAAAAACTCCTCTCTGGGCCCCTTCTGCCAAGCTGGCAGGGTCTGCTCTGACCCTTGGACTGTCTGCAAGCAGAGGGTGTTGTTCCATCAAAAGGGGATCACCTTCAGCCAGCCACACCATTGTTTTCCTGTTGTTCAGTAACTGAGGGATCTCAAAGCTTGCTTTCATTTTAATCTCGCTTATAGTTTCTATATTCTCAAAATCTTTTGCCAGACAATCATATTGATAAGGCTTTCCTGTTTCATCTTCCCCAACACAGAGAGCAGGAGAAACCAGCAGGGAGGGCCAGGGCTCAGAAGGAGCAGCCAAGGAGGGCTGAGACCCCAAGTGTTTCAGGCGCCGTGGGCTCAGCCAGGTGCGTCCCACGCCCTGCTCCACCCACCAAGGTTCAGCAGAAGAGGTGAAATGCACCAGTTCAGCCAGGTGAGAGCACTGAGCCTCCAGCCTGACCTGCAGGTGACCCCAAAGAGCAGCTCCCAGTGATGAGGAGGAGCAGGGACACCAGCAGAGGGGTCACCATGGCTGGGGACCCATCAGTGTCCAGATCCCAGGAGTGAGAGCCCCATGCTCAACCCCAAAGAGTTTCACCTGCAAATCCCATTTTCTCACCCATCTCCCAGCCCAGCAACGGGCTCAAACTGGTTTCTGCTCCAACCCCCAGTGATGAAACCACTTCCAACTCTCCAGGCTCATGTCCAAGTTTCCCATGGGCAAAGCCTGTCCTTGGCCCCCTGTCCAGTGTCCAGGATCATGGACATTGAGAGCTTAGGAAAGGTGCCTGGGGACAGAAGAGTGCTGGCAGCTGGGGACAAGAGGGACCTCACCCAGTTTGTCACCAGCAATGTGAGAGGAGTCATAAATCCATCAGAAATGGGGATCCACCACAGAGATCAGCCTGAGCTGGGTTTTGGAGAGGGCCCAAGTTTTGGCTTCTCACAGCTCAACCCATCAGGTCCCACTGTTGGCACCAGCTCAGCTTCCCATCCCACCCCACTGCTCCTCCCTAGCACCAAGCCTGTGGGACATCAACTCCGAGATGTTTCCTGCCAAAACCCAGGCACAAAGGGGAGAAGAAATAATCCCCAGCCCTTCAGAGAAAGGGCTTCACCAAAAATACCCGGTGAGAACACAGAGTTTCGCTCTGCAGTGGCCCCTCCCTTGGCTCTTCAATACCTGCAAAGCAAAACAGAAAAAAAAACAGCCCAAAAAAATGCTGATACCAAACCCAGGCACTCAGCGTCACAGGGGAGGTTCCAGGTGGAACCAGTGACCCAGGGAGGTTTTTCTTTGCCAGATTTGCCTTGGCCACTGTGGCATCTCCAGCTGTAGTGGGGAGAAGGAGGCCACAAACTCCTTCAAGGGGAAAATGGGGGTGAAAAGTGCTGATTCTCAGGGCCCCGGGCTTGGATCCACAGCTGGGGGACAGATGGGGACGTTCTCCAGTCCCTGCCCTGGGTTTGAGCCTGGGCTGGGCTCTGTGGGCAGCAAAGGCCTCTCAGAGGAGCCAAGGGGAAGCCAAAGCCTTCATTCTTCCCTGTTAGCCATAAATCCCCTCAAAATGAAGCATCCCCTGGGTGACCCCACCCCAGCAATCTGGGTTAAATTTAAGAGCAGGTTTAAACATACACTTGGGCAGGGACGTGGAATTGGATTTAAGGTCCTTTCCAACCCAAATCATCTATGCTTCCATGACAAACTCATCGTGTTCCCAGCTTGATTTTGGACAGTCCCAGCAGGACCATGTCCCACCATCCCCACGGGAGCAGCCCTGCCTCCTCCTGCCTCTTCCCCACTCCTGGAGATCAGCTCACCCTCATGAGAGCTCCTGGGGAAAAATGGGAAAAGGGCTGGATGGGGACTGGATGAGAGTTGATGGATGTGGTATCTGGAAACATTCCAGGACTTTTCCCTCATCAGCTTTTTGTTCCTGCTCCATCAGAACATGATGCTCTGGTAGCCTCAAAGCTGCTGCTCCAGGGATGCTCCCAGAGCCAGAGTTTGAACCCAAACCGTCCCAATTTTGCTGTGATGTCACCATGATGCCACTGTGATGTCATCAGGATGTCCAAGCAGCCCCCTTGGGGCCTCTCCTCCTCAAAAAGAGGAATCGCCGCGGTCCTTGGAGGGGCAGGACGGGAGTTCTGGGAGCCTCGAAGGGAGGAGGAGGGCAGGGGAGGAAGGATGGGCAGGGGAAGGACAGACAGACAAACGCTGCCACCTGGTGTCCATAAAAACCTCTCAAAGTCCTGAACCGGGATGGATTCAGCTCCGCAGGATCCCAGAGCTCAGGGTCCTGCCTGCTGGGCTCCTCCAGCCCGGGAGAGCCACCAGCAGCTCCATGCAGCTGGGAAAGGGAGCGTGACTGAGTTTGCTCGGCATGGGGAAGCACCGCGTCCCAAAGGGCTGCAGAAAATCCCCAAAGGGCTGTGGGGAGAGGGCCCCATGGGACATTTCCCGAGTTCACTCCAGCACTGGGATCCACGGGGAGAAAACCACACGAGGAGCATGGGCTGAGCTGAATCTGCCCTCCCCGAGCTGCCACCTCCACAGACAGCACCGCGGCCTCCCGGGCCGGGGGACATTGCAAACGGCGACACCGTGAGCTAATTCGGTGGCGTTAATAACAAACATCCCACCCGAGTGACGGGCAGCAGAGGTGGCCCTGTCCTCCCGAGATCCCGCTAATTAATGTCCCCCTTCCTCCCTCGGGGGATGTCAGGCTCCCTCCAAAGGCCGCGAGCGGCCCTCATTAAAGGCTCATCAGGATGAGCGTCCCCCAAACACCGACCTTATTTTGACAGTGGCAGTAATTACAGAACTCTCCGTGCTGGAATGACAATAATTACCCAGGCACGAGCAGAAAGGTCCCGGTGGGGGGAGAGCACAGAAAGCTCTGGAGAAAGAGGAAAAAAAAGAGAAATCGGCACCTGCACCCCCATCTCTCCTGGTGGGAGAGACAAGGCCCAGCTCCCCAGGACTGGCTCTTGTCTCCCGCTGCCTCGGGGAAAAGGCACATTCAGACCCACAAACACCAAACCCTGGACATTCTTCCTTGGCTGGAAATGCCCCAGAGATCCCGAACCTGCCCTGGAAGCCCCTCCTGCCATCCACACTGGGAATGCAGTGCCCCCAGGGGCCCACCCGGCCCCCAGGTGGAGAGAAGCTCTTGAGGGAGCTGAGGGCTCAGCTCTGGGCCCATCTGGGAGCCCCCACCCTCCTCCAGGCCCAGACCCAGCTCTTTAGGCTTGCCCTGAGTTTTCCTCTTCTCCTTTTTCCTTCACTGGATTCAAGGATTTGAAACAAACAAGCCCAGTTCCTATGGGACACCCTGGAAAACTGAACCAATGAGTTCCACGTGTTCCCAGATCTCCTGGGCTAAGCCTGGATGTCTCACGGAGATCCAGAACTGCAGACCCCATGGGGCCTCCTTTCACCCCCAAATCCCATAAGTCACAGGGAACATCCCCAAAACCACAGGGAACATCCCGTAAATCACAGGGAACATCCCATAAATCACAGGGAACATCCCGTAAATCACAGGGAACATCCCCAGTTCCCGGTCTGGACTGGGGCAGCCACACCAGGCTGGGATCACAAGGGGGATCTGCCTGGCTGAGGAGCTGCAGCAGGAATTTCACAGGGCAGGAAGTGTTTGGAGACACAAATCATTGGTTTGTGCCTTTGCTCTTTTTCCCTCCTTGTTTGTTTTCTCCAGTGAAGGTGCTGGAAAGGGAAGCCCGTGGGTAGAGGATTCTGTGCAGGACACACTGTGCCAGCAAGAGGCCACCTCACCTGAGAGGAGGAAACCCACAGGTCACTGCTTTGGTCCAAAAAGTAGGGAGAAAAAAAAAAGAAAATATAAGAAAAACAGCAACAATAATTTAAAAAAACTTCATTGAAGGCGTCAGTTGGAAAATCCACCAGTGAGAACATTGTCTGCAGCAGCCCCACTCCAGAAAAGCTGTAATGATTCACAGTGACCCATCTGAGGAAAAGCAGGATACCTGTGACCCACCTGTCAGCTCTGGGCATCCTCCAGACGAGTTTAAAAGCACCAGGGAGGAGAAGAATTCAGCCAGAACCAGCTCGAAGGAGGAAAATCAGATCTGGTGTGGAGGGAGCAGCTCAATCCCCAAGGTAGGTGCCTCTTCCTCCCTCTGTTCTCCCAATCTCCAAAGGAATCTAACCAGGTGAAGAAAGCATTTGGTGATGGGCAGCAGAAGTCTGGTTTTTGGCAAATAAAGGGTAGGAGGTGGCATTTTATTCCTGCAGAATTTCTGAGGTGCCCAACAAAAATAAGGAATGTGAAATATGAATAAACCTGCCCATGTGGAAGGTGCTTTTCCGAGCAGTGGGAAAGTTCTCCAGCGCTGTGGTGGTAATTCCAGGATAGAAATGTCACCCCCAGACAGAAAAGGGAGGTTTGGGATAAAGCTCATTGCAATTTTATCTTTGGGTGCTGTTCTGCATGCCATGTGCCCACGGGGAGGGTGAGGGTGGGTTTGTCACCCCAATCCTGCCTCCACTCTGGGCAGGGACTGTCCCATGGGGATCAGGGCTGTGCTGCCAAGGATTCCTGCAGGGTTTTGGGGCTCGGTGGGAATTGCAGCCAGGAGATTCCCTGCAGGGTCTCTGCCTCCCCAGGAGCCCCGATGGTGCGGTGGCTGTACCTGTCCGGGCTGGTGCTCGCCGTGCTCATCCCAGCCGGAGGGAAGGTGGCTCCCAAGGACCTGGAGGAGCTGTCCAGGTACGGGGCTGGGTGGAGCAGGGCTGTGGGAGCAGCTTATCCCTCTCCACTCTGGTCCCAGCTCTCCCTATTCCAGTTTATTTTGTATGGATCCCATTTATGTATCCATTTTTTATGTTCCCATTTATTTTGTATGGAGCCCATTTATGTATCCCTTTTGTATGTTCCCGTTTATTTTGTATGGATCCCATTTATGTATCCGTTTTGTATGTTCCCATTTATTTTGTATGGATCCCATTTATGTATCCCTTTTGTATGTTCCTGTTTATTTTGTATGGATCCCGTTTATGTATCCATCTTGTATGTTCCAGTTTATTTTGTATGGATCCTGTTTATGTATCCGTTTTGTGTGTTCCTGTTTATTTTGTATGGATCCAAACAAATTCCCTCCCGGCTCCCAGAGCTCTTGGGCTGAGCCTGGATGTCTCACGGGGATCCAGAACTGCAGCCCCTCATGGGGCCAATATTTCACCCCCAAATCCCATAAATCACAGGGAACATCCCATAAATCACAGGGAACATCCCCAGTTTCAGGTCTGGACTGGGGGAGCCACACCAGGCTGGGATCACGAGTGGGATCTGCCTGGCTGAGGAGCTGCAGCAGGAATTTCACAGGGCAATTCCTGGCAGGGACATTCCCCGTAGGGAATCCCAGGATTTCCTGCCTGGATCAGAGCAGAGACACCCAGAGCAGAGACACCCTGCCCCAGGCCAGCCAGGCTGGGCTGAGCCCCATCTGGGCTGGTGCTTCCATGGCACCTGTCCTGTGGGAAGCCTCTGTGGTGAAACCCAAAATCACCCTGGAGCTGCAGGGGATGGTGCAAACCCCGGAGCAGCCCCACAGCTCCCATGGTGCATGTCCTGTGGGAACCCTCTGTGGTGAATCCCAGAGTCACCCTGGAGCTGCTGGGGATGGTGCAAACCTTCGAGAGCCCCACATTCCTGCTCTGATGGGGGAAGCAGGGGCCAGGGTGGAGGTTGGGATCCAGCAGCAGGAAAGAGGGGGATGATCTGGGACAGGACACTGGATCTGTTTATTGGATGCCAGGGAATCCAGGCCAGGCTTGGCAAACCTCCAGAAACTGAAACAAAAATTGTGCATTTGATTTGTAGGAATAATTTTAAATATTCCAGATTTATTCCTCTGCCCTATTCCATCCTTTCTGGGGGATGATCCTCACAGGGACAAGGTTTGGAGGGCACAGCCCTGCCCTGGGCAAACCCTGAGGGACAATCCTGCTGGGCTGTCCATTAAACCCCATTTTCCTCCCTTCTCCTTCCTGCCCTATTCCATCTTTTTGGGGATGATCCTCATAGGGACAGGATTTGGAGGGCACAGCCCTGCCCTGGGCATCCCCTGAGGGAGGATCCTGCTGGGCTGTCCATTAAACCCCATTTTCCTCCCTTCCCCTCCCCACCCTGAGCAGATGGAAGCTGTTGGGAGCCCAGAACTCCCAGAGCTTCCTGTCCCTCATCAAGCGACACTCGGAGGGGACCTTCACCAGCGACTTCACGCGGTACCTGGACAGGATGAAGGCCAAGGACTTCGTGCATTGGCTCATCAACACAAAGAGGTGCTGGGAGCAGGGAGAGGATTGTGCTGGGAAACAACCACCCACCACCCCAATGTGGGATCAGGGAGAGGGGTGGGATTGTGCTGGGAAACAACCCCCACCACCCCAGTCCTGATCCTCATGGAGAGCTGGAGAGGGAGCTGGAGCAGTGCCAGGACACAGGGAATGGTTCCCACTGCCAGAGGGCTGGGATGGGTGGGATATTGGAAGGAATTCCTCCCTGTGAAGGTGGGGAGGGCTGGAATGGATTTCCCAGAGCAGCTGTGGCTGCCCCTGGATCCCTGAAAGTTTCCCGGGTCAGTTTAGAGCACCCTGGGATAGAGGAAGTTGTCCTCCCAGGCAGTGGGTGGGGTGGGATGAGCTTTGAGGCGCCTCCCAACCCAAACCATTCCATGATTCCATGAAATCCATGGATCTGGTGCCAAGGCAGGGTTGGACTCCCTTTTCCTACTGCCCAGCAGCGCCTGAGGATCCTCCAGTCTCTTGTAATAAGGTCAGGAAAATGGAGGCATTTGTGCTGGGATTGGAACTCTGGGATGGGAAAGGGCTGTTTCGTCCTCCCCATGATTTGTCCTCACATTTTCCTCCTCATTGCAGCCTTACCCTCCTGGGACCACTGACATTTCTGTTCCAGCCATTCCCAAGGGGCAGCTCCTCCCTGAGCGAGGGAACCCTCCCCTCCCTTTCCCAGCTCCTGATTTTAGCAGAGTTTCCATCCCCTGAAGCTCTTTGGGGTTTGTTTTTAAGGTACAATTAACAGCAAATCCAGGCAGCAGCTCTCCAGCCACATCCACGCGGGAAGGTTGGGCCTCTCCTCATCCGCCGGGATCAGGAGCTCCCTGGAAGGATTCACCCATCACCTGCAGCTCCTGGACCCAGCCCATGGCCCGTGGGAGCTCCACAGAAGGATTCACCCATCACCTACAGCTCCTGAATCCAGCCCATGGTCCCTGGGAGCTCCATGGAAGGATTCCCAGATCCTGGACCCAGCCCATCATTCCTGGAAGCTGCAGGTGATGGGTGAATCCTTCTCCTGCTCACAGGTCCAGCCCATGGTGCTTAGGAGCTCCATGGAAGGATTCACCCATCACCTGCAGCTCCTGGATCCAGCCCATGGCCCCTGTGAGCTCCACGGAAGGGTTCACCCATCACCCATAGATCCCAGACCCAGCCTGTGCTCCCTGGGAGTTCCAGGTGATGGGTGAATCCTTCCCCTGCCGCTCCCAAGCCCAGTCCATGGTCCCTGGGAGCTCCACAGAAGAATTCCCAGCCCCCAGACCCAGTCCATGGTCCCAGAGCTCCACAGAAGGATTCACCCATCACCTGCAGCTCCTGGATCCAGCCCATGGTCCCTAGGAGATCCACAGAAGGATTCCCCCATAACCCATAGATCCCAGACCCAGCCTGTTGTTCCTGGGAGCTGCAGGTGATGGGTGAATCCTTCCCCTGCAGCTCCCAGACCCAGCCCATGGTCCCTGGGAGCTCCACAGAAGGATTCACAGCTTCTGAACACAGCCCATGGTTCCTGGGAGCTCCAGGGGAAGGATCCCCAGCTCCCAGACACAGCCCAAGGTCCCTGTGAGCTCCTCCTGAACTCTGCCCCCATGGATCAGCTGTTCCTCCAGCCTGGATTTCCCTCTGGCTTCTTCTCCCCGTGCTTTTCCCTCAATGCCAATAAAACCTTTGCTCACTCCTGCAGTTCCTGGTGTCTCCAAGCGTCTCACTGGGATCCCACACAGTCCCCAGGGATTCTGAGCCTCTCACTCCCATCTCAGTGCCTCGTTTTCCCTCAATTCCTCAAGTTTTGGGTTTTCTCCAGCCTTTTCAAGTGTCCCACTGGGATCCCACACAGTCCCAGGGGATTCTGAGCCTCTCACTCCCATCTCAGTGCCTCGTTTTCCCTCAATTCCTCAAGTTTGGGATAAAAGAGATAACCAGGGTGGGCCCACCTGACCCCACAGACCAGGGCCAAAAATTGGAGAGAAACTTAGGAAAAACCCTCCAGTAATTCCCTTTGTGGTGTTAAATTATTGCAATTTAACCTGGATCCAAAGAACCTCTTTGGAGTTAATTTAGTTCTAATTAATTACAGGGCAAGTGGGCCCAAAAAAACCCCAGAAATGCAGCAGAGGCAACAGTTCTGGATGGGGAATTTCACCTCTCCAGGGCATTCCTGGAGTCCCAACACAACCAGGGTTGGCACAAGGGGCACGTGTGACACAGCTACTCCCACTGAGAAATAAATTAAATTAAAGTTTTAAATATATAATTAAAAAAACAGAATAATTTTTAAAATAGAATCATTTTAAGATAACATAATTCAGAAAAAAGTATAATAATTAGAAAATACTTTTAAAACAGAGTAGTTTAAAAATTAAATAATTTGGAAAAAAATGAAAAAATTCTAAATTACATCGTTTTGATATTAAAAATATATTAATTTTAGAATAATAAAATTCTAAAAATTAAATAAATTAAATTAAAATAAAATAAAATTTAAAATAAAAAAATTTAAATCATTTTTTTTAATTAAAAATTCCCCCTTGGTTTTATTTCCAGCCTACAGTGTTCCCAAACTCCCTTGGGATAAAATAAATAAAATTATTTCCACCTCTCAGAAATAGAAACAACTCCAGAAATTTCACAGAGAGCACAAAAACAACACAAAGAAAGTGTCAGCACCTCGTTTATTCCCTGTTTGATTTATTCCCTAGTTACAGCCTTTGTCATCTCCATTCCCATGGATTTCCTTTTGGGAATTATCTGGAAGGGCCCAGGGGGAAGTGGGAGGGGATTGATGTCAGATTTCACTTTCTGGGTCATTCCAAAGATATTTTGGGTTTATCCCTAAAGCAGCTTCAGGAACCATTTCTGGAAGGTTTTCCCTCTGTGTTGTTTTCCCCTGCACAAAGAAATATCAAATCCTCCAAAATTGATCCTTCCTTCCTTCCTTCCTTCCTTCCTTCCTTCCTTCCTTCCTTCCTTCCTTCCTTCCTTCCTTCCTTCCTTCCTTCCTTCCTTCCTTCCTTCCGCCACTTCCTTCCGCCACTTCCTTCCGCCACTTCCTTCCGCCACTTCCTTCCTTCCTTCCTTCCTTCCTTCCTTCCTTCCTTCCTTCCTTCCTTCCTTCCTTCCTTCCTTCCTTCCTTCCTTCCTTCCTTCCTTCCTTCCTTCCTTCCTTCCTTCCTTCCTTCCTTCCTTCCTTCCTTCCTTCCTTCCTTCCTTCCTTCCTTCCTTCCTTCCTTCCTTCCTTCCTTCCTTCCTTCCTTCCTTCCTTCCTTCCTTCCTTCCTTCCTTCCTTCCTTCCTTCCTTCCTTCCTTCCTTCCTCCCAGCCCCACCTCTCTGCTTCCAGAGAGAAATAGAAAACAGAAAAATCAAACTTGTCCGAGGAGAGGATCCCACTAATCCCAACTGATCCCAACTTTCCGTTTCTCCAGAATTTACTTCATTTTTCAGCCCCCTCTCCTTCCTGAAGGCCCAAGGCAGCTTTTCCTGCTCGGCCACTGCCCACCCCAGCCCGGAAGCAGTGAAACTCCACTTCCCAAATCCCCATCCATCAAACCTGATGGAGTTCTGCCCTGCCTGGGGAGGTGGCACCTCCATCCTCACAGAGCAATTCCCCACCTTCTTTTCCCCATTGTCCTTTTGGGGTGGTTCCATGCAGGAGAAGGCTCCCAGATGGGTGGGATGAGCAGTAGTGGTGCCCCTGTCCCAGCTGTGTATTCCAAGAGGCTGAAGCGTGTTCCAAACCTCCCAAGGGCTGTGGGAGCACCTTTTCCTCTGGAACCTCCTCCCTTCCCAGCTCCACAGACCCCAGACTCAGCCACACATCCCAGGGGCACCCCAGAGCCCCCCCAAACCCCCAAAGTGTGGGGAGATCTTCAGGACCTTCACCAATTCCCAGCCTCTCCCTGTGAAACAGCAGGAAAAAGGAGGAGGAAAAGGCACTTCCCACTTCCCTGCCAGCTCCAAAGAGGCTTTGCAAGGATGGGGGTGAAGGAAAAACCAAGAGTCCAGGAGGTGACAGAAGGGGAGGAACAAGGGTGAGGATGCTGGGGGTGCAGAACTCCACATCTCACCTGGCTCCTCCCACCACCAGTGTCACTGCCATATTTTCTGAAAAATCCCTTTGCCAGGATTTCTTCTCTTGGGAAGATGAGAAGCCTCAGAGAAAAATGTAAATAATAATTATCTGATTGCTTCTCCTGTGTCTGGCTGCTTTGGAATGTGGTTTGGACATTGTTTACCAACAGGTGAATGTTTGATTGGTTCCATGTGAATTGTTTTTATTTAATGACCAATCACCATCAGCTGTGTCAGACTCTGAGGAGTCAGTCAGGAGCTTTCATGATCATTCTTGTTAAAACTTCTGTCTGTATGTTCTCTTTCTTTAGTATAGCTTTAGCATAGCATTCTTTAATAGAATATAAGTACATAAAATAATAAATTAGCCATCTGAGAACATGGAGTCAGATTCTCATCTCTCACCTCGTCCTGGGGACCCTCACAAACTCAACACCACCAGGGATTTTATTTTTAAGCTTCCCTTATGGTCATTTTGAAGCTGACTAAAAAGGGACATTTCTGGATTTTACCGCTCTCAGGCTGGTGGCAGAGCCCAAAAAGAACCCTCAAAAGAGACGGAAAAATGGAGCACAGGGAGCTTTTCCTTTGTGCTATCCTGAGTGCTCAGGAGTGGTTCATTCCAATTTCTGAGACGCTCCCAACACTGTCCCACCATGGAGAGCATCCCCTCTTGTACCAGTAAGAGACAGAAGTTATCCAAAGGAGGATCCCAAACCAGCCCGAAAGGAGGAGAAGGCGCCAGATCGAGCAGGGAATGGTTTTGTACATTCAGTGTTTATATTTGGAAAAAAAAGAAAAAGGAGACGAAGAATTCGAGATTAAAAAAATAGAACTGATGGGAAGCGGTAGCGGAGCCTCCACCACTGCACAACACACGCACACGAGGACACACGAGGCTGGACAACACGGACCCCCGGGACGCAGCAGCCCGGGGGGAACGGAAAACTCTGCATGGCTTTGTGGGACCCCTCGGCTGGGAAACGAGCCGCTCCTCCGTGTCTGCCTTGGCACATCCCTGAGTCACACTCCTGCTCCTCGATGGCGGCGTCGAGGCGCCTGGACGTGGGCATGGGGGAAAAAGGGGAAAGAGGGAGGGTGTCATCAGTGGGAGACACAGAATCAGAGATCCAGGGAATTGTTCAGGTTGGAAAAGGTGTTTGAGATCATCAAATCCAACCATTGACCACCATGTTCACCCCTGGCCATGTTCCCAAGTGCCACATCCAAGTTTTTGGAACTCTTCCAGGGATGATGGCTCCACCCCTGCCCCATGCAGCTGTGTCATGGACAACCTTTCCACAAAGGAATTTTCCCCAGTATCCAACCGGAACCTTCCCTGGTTAATCTGAGGCCATTCCCTCTCCTTCTGTTGGGAGCCATGTTCACCCCTGGCCATGTCCCCAGGTGCCACATCCACATTTTTGGAACTCTTCCAGGGATGATGGCTCCACCCCTGCCCCATGCAGCTGTGTCATGGACAACCTTTCCATGAAGGAATCTTCCCCAGTATCCAACCTGAACCTTCCCTGGTCAACCTGGGGCCGTTCCCTCTCCTCCTGTCCCTGTCCCCTGGGAGCCATGTTCATCACCAGCCATGTCCCCAGGTGCCACATCCAAGTTTATGGAACTCTTCCAGGGATGATGGCTCTACCCTGCCCAAGGCAGCTGTGTCAGGGCTTGGACAACCTTTCCACAAAGGAATTTTCCCCATTATCCAATCTGAACCTTCCCTGGTCAACCTGAGGCGGTTCCCTCTCCTTCTGTCCCTGTTCCCTGGGAGCAGATCCTGAATCCCCCCGGCTGTCCCCTCCTCTCAGGGAGTTGTGCAGAGCCACAAGGTCCCCCCTGAGCCCTTTTCTCCAGGTTGAGGTTCTTTCCCAGCTCCCTCAGGAGCTCTCCAGACCCTCCTCCTGCTGCTCCAGCCCTTCTCCAGCTCCACTCCCAGCTCTGGAGATGCCCCCAGCCCCTCAAAGCCTCTCAGGGTGTAGGATCCCAGTCTGATCCCAGGATTCCAGGTGCAGCTCCCACACTTCCCTGCAGAGAGGAGCTGGTGGCCATGGTCCTGCTGCTGGTGGCCATGGTCCTGCTGCCTGTCCCCAGGAGCGTTCCCCTTGCCCAGCAGCACTGGCCAGAGCCCAGAGGGGCCGTGGGCCTGTGCTGTCCCCACAAGTTCACAGCTGAGCCTTTACCTCCTTCCTCCTGGCTTCAGAGCGTTTCTGTGTTCATGGTCAGAGCCTTCCACACCGTGGTCTTGGACATTTCATCCGAAATGTTGATCTCGGAAGGATCAGCCCTGCAAGGAATGTTCCAGATGGTTTTCCAAGAGGATGGGTCTGATCCCACCAGGAGCACTGGGAGTGGCCAGAGGAACAGGAGGGCCTGGACAACCAGAGCTCAGCTGGTGGGGATGGTTTGGCTAGATAAGGAATTTTGGGAATCAAGGCCCGGAGCTGCAGACCCACAGCTGGTGTTTTGTGTTTCCCCCTGTGACCTCTCAGATGGGAGCAGATCCCAGGAAACCACTGGTGATGTAGTTTTGGGATAAAACAGGAATTATGCAGCCATTGTGGGGTCAGAGCTCTGTGACCTCCTAAATTTCCAGTAATTTGGGATTTTCCCACAAAGATGATTTGGGATAAATCTGCAAGTGGAGAAACCTGAGCCAGACACTTCCCACTGATCCTGCCAGGGGTCCTGACCTGGGGGGTCTTTACCTGTCATTGCTGGGCTTTGGGGTGTCCACCCTGCTGGTCTTGCCCAGCTTCAGCTGAACAGAATTCGCAGCAGCTGCTTCCATCATTTTCTGGGACTCCTGAAAAGAGACAAGTCAAGTTCTCTCTCCTTGATCCAAGACAGAAAAAATGAAATTCCAGTAAAAACCTGGCAGGCTGCCCTCTCCTCTGACCCACAGCACCTTTAGCAGCAGGTAAAGACCTGTGTGTGTGTTTGGGGTTAGTGACACTGCTGGGAGCAAACCTCCACAGAAATATATAATTATTTTTATTTTAAGGCTCATTTTAAAATTATAACAATGTCTCTGTTCCAGTGTGAAACTCTCAGAATTTAGGGAAAATGTTCAGGATGTGGGATCCAGGCTGTGAGATCCGTTTTACTCGGTTCTGATGTTCCCAACAGCTGCTGCCCAGAGGAGCTGTGGGTTCCCCACCCCTTCCCCAGCCTGGCAGGGCCCAAGGCCAGGCTGGACGAGCCTGAAGCACCCCGGGATAGTGGGAGATGTCCCTGACCAGGGCAGGGGTGGCACTGGCTGGGCTTTAATGTCCGTTCCCACCCAACCCATTCCATGGCCCTACAATTCCATGATCTAAGGATGAGCTGCGACAGGAACAGGGAATCTCACAGCCCAGAGGAAATGTCGCCATCATATTTTCTAGAAAAATCCCCTTGCCCGGGATTCTTCTCCTGGGAAGCTGAGAAGACTCAGAGAAAGAGGAAGACAATATTATCTCATTTGCTTCTCCTGTGTTTTGCTGCTTTGGAATGTGGTTTTGGACATTGTTTACCAACAGGTGACTGTTTTGTTGATTTCATGTGAATGGTTTTGACTTATTGGCCAATCACAGCCAGCTGTGTCGGGACTCTGGAAAGAGTCATGAGTTTTTCTTTAGTATCTTTTAGCCTTCTGTCTGTATCCTTTCTCTATTCTTTAGTGTAGTCTTACTATAGCATTCTTTTATATAATATAGATCATAAAACAATAAATTAGCTTTCTAAGAGCATGGAGTCAGATTCATTAATTCCTCCCAGTTACAGGGGACCCTGAAAATACCACAAGGAGATTCACAGCTCCTGGCATTACCTCCTCTTCTTTGGCTTTATTTTTGGCATCGTCCAACTTCTTCTTCTTGCTTTCTGGCATGAGGTCATCCAGGAAGCTGAGCTCCCGCTTGGAGAAGCACAAATCCATCACTTTCCGGACAAAAACAAGAGCCAAAACCTTCAGGAAGGAAAGGGGAGATGGGTGAGGCCAGGGATGGTGCTTCCATCCTTCCAGAGCAGTGAGCACCAGGGGTAGTGAGGGACGCCGGCAGCACCAGGAATACTGGGAACACCAGGGATACTGGGAGCACTGGGAACACTGGGAATACTGGGAATACTAGGAACACCGGGAACACTGGGAATATGTGACCACTGGGAAGACCGGGGATACCTCGAATACTGGGAACGCCAGGAATACTGGGAAAACTGGGAACATCAGGAACACTGGGAGCACCGGGAATAATGGGAATACTGGGGACACCGGGAACACTGGGAACACTGGGAGCATTGGGAACACTGGGAAGACCAGGAACATCAGGAACGCTGGGATACTGGGAATACTGGGAACATTGGGGACATTGGGAACACTGGGAGCACCGGGAATAATGGGAATACTGGGAACACTGGGAATTATGGGAATACTGGGAACACTGGGAATTATGGGAATACTGGGAATACCGGGAACACTGGGAACACCAGGAATACTGGGATACTGGGAACACGGGGAGCACTGGGAACACTGGGAACACCGGGAGCACTGGGAATACAGGAACACCAGGAACACTGGGATACAGGGAACACCAGGCATACTGGGAACACCGGGAACACTGGGAACACTGGGATAGCGGAAACACCAGGGATACTGGGAACACTTTGAACACTGGGAGCACTGATAACACTGGGAACACCAGGACCACTGGGAAAACCAGGAACACCAGGAACACTGGGATACTGGGAAGACTGGGAACACTGAGGAAACTGGAACACCGCAAACGCCGTCCCTCACCATCATGGGGAAGATGATGGCAGCGCGGGAAGCTTTGATGGCCCAGAGCAGCACGAGGCAGAGCAGCTGGATGAGCGTGAACAGGTGCACCTTGCGCAGGGGCACATGGCGCAGGTAGATGAAGTCGGGCTGGTGCTTGGCCGGCATCCAGAACAGCTTCAGGCGGTCAAAGAACTGCAGGGAAAAGAGAGCACTGCTGGAGGAGTGATAAAACTGTCTTTTGTCTCTTGAAAAAGAAACAAATTGTCCCAGATTGCAAGGCAAGATGTATTCTATTTGCCATCTGTATGGCAGTTGTCTTTTGTCAAGTGGGCAGTTTTTCCTAATCTCTTCCGCAATCCCTCCTCCCTCAGGAGGGGACACCTGCTGATAACAGCTATTGAATGTCACTGCCTGGCTGATAAGAACTACAGCATCCCATTGGGAGATGTGAGCCCAGAGGGAGGAGCCAAGCATTCTTACCCAGATATAATCTGGAGGTTCTGGCACAGCTTCTCCACTGGATTTCCCAGAGGAGCAGCAGCTGCCTCTTCTTCCCCTGGATCTTCAGAGGAAGACTGCACCTTTCCACAGGATCCTTGCTCCAGCAAAACCACCCCTGACACTGCAGGAGGGCTGAGCCACAATTCCAATGGGACTGCTGCCAACAGCCTGACCCACAGGGTGTCAGGTTGAGTTCTGACTCTGTCAGTGTTGTTTTAGGTTACTGCATTGTTTATTTTATCCTTTAATTTTCTTCCCTATTAAAAAACTGTTATTTCCTGCTCCCATATGTGTTGTCTTAGAGCCCCTTAATTTAAAATTTATAGCAATTCAGAGTGGTGGGGAGGCTCCTGCCTTCCTTAGAAGGCACCTGGCTTTCCAAACTAAGACAGAAGCTTAGAAGTTTCTCTCTTTAATTAAGTGAAAAGACACTTCATAAGACTTAAGACACTTCACTTCAAACTCAAGGATAGCTAATTAGACAAGAGCTAAAAAGTCTCACCTAAACAATTAACTAGAAAAAGACATGAACAAAGAAACTAACTGCTTTTGTAAAGGGTTTTTACTAAGAGCAAGAATGTCTAACACTTTGCTCAGTTTTTCTGTTTGTTATTTTGCCTTTTATTAAACTTTTTTGTTTCCAGCACTGCAACAGAAGCCATCCTGCTGATTTTTATGCCTTCAAAAGTAGCTAAGCTATCTTAAGTGTGTTTTAAGCCCCCTAGAGCTCATTAGACCTAGCTCAAATAAGTTATACTAACACACTGCCACAGCTCCTGCAGCTGCTGGGATGTGGAGATTTTGGGAGCAAGGAGAAATCTGGGATCCCCTTCTGTTCCTCCTGGGACCAGCACCTTCTGTCCCTTCGCTCCATCCAAAATCCACCTGGCTTTGTCCACCAAATTCCGAGTTATTCCAGGGTTTTCTCTGGTCAGCATCTCTTGGCCCAGGGAATCCCCAGCAAGGATTCCCACCAGTAGAATTTCCTTCTCTTCACATGAATTCTGCTATTTTCCCATCACAAAACACCAACCTGTCCTAACACCTGAAACAGAGAGGGCTGAACTGGTTCCTCCCAGTGCCAAACTGAATCCTCCCAGTGCTGAACTGGACTCTGTCAGCACTGAACTGGGTCCTCCCAGTGTCGAACTGGGCCCTCCCAATGCTGAACTCGGTCCTCCCAGTACTGAATTGCCCCTCCAGTGCTGTACTGGGTCCTCCCAGCACTGAACTGTCCCTCCCAGTGCCGAATTGGTTCCTCCCAGTGCTGAACTGGTTCCTTCCAGTGCTGAACTGGATCCTCCCAGTTCTGAACTGGACTCTCCCAGTGATGAACTGGTTTGTCCCAGTGCTGAACTGGGCCTTTCCAGCACTGAATTGGGCCCTCCCAGTACTGAACTGGGCTCTCCCCGTACTCAACTGGGCAATCCTAATGCTGAACTGCCTCCCCCAGGGCTGAACTGGACTCTCTCAGCACTGAACTGGGCTCTCCCAGTACTGAACTGGGTTCTCCTAGCACTAAACTGGGTTCTCCTAGCACTGAACTGGGCCCTCCCAATGCTGAACTCGGTCTTCCCAGTACTGAATTGCCCCTCCCAGTGCCAAAATGGTTCCTCCCAGTGCTGAACTGGATCCTCCCAGTACTGAACTGGACTCTCCCAGTGCTGAACTGGCTTGTCTCAGTGCTGAACTGGGCCTCTCTCAGCGCTGAACTGGCTTCTCCCAGTGCTGAACTGGGTCCTCCCAGTACTGAACTGGCCCTCCCAGCCGTAAAAACTTCCTGAGCCTGTACCCACCATCCCTGACAAAAACCATGTGAATTTCCTGTGCTCAGAGACGTTTTTCCCACCCCAAGGCCTTCAGGAGAGGAAATTCCCTGGAGCAGCCGTACCTGGATTCCTCGGAGTGACGAGACCCCCATGTACAGAAAGACCCCATAAAGGACTGGCATCGGGATAAACTGGGGAAAAATGCAACAATTAATGCCTCCAATTTCATTTGCAGCATTGCCACTCTCTCCCATCACTCCTTTCTCAGGTGCTGCCTGGAGATTCCCAACTTTCCCATGCTGAATTTTATCCAGCACAGGTTTTGTTCTCTGGGTCAGACCGATCTTTTGACTCATTCCATCAGAATAATCCTCTTTTCCAGAGAGGCTGGAGACAAAGAGGGGATTTCACCCATCAGGAACACATTTCATCTATCTGAGACCTCCTGTGGGGGGTAAAAATGATCTCGAAAAAACTCTTGTGGGAATGCATGGAAGTGACATCTCCTTTGAGCCTAGAGGTAGGATTGTGTCTGCTTTGAGCCTGAAGGTGGGACTGGGTCTGGTTTGAGGCCTGGAGATGGGATTGGGTCTCCTCTGAGCCTGGAAGTAGGACAGTGTCTATTTTGAGCCTGGAGGTAGAAATGGGGCTGGTTTCAACCTGGAGTTGGGAATGGGTCTCCTTTGAGCCTGGGTTGTGTCCCCTTTGAGCCTGGATCTGGGAAATAATACTCAGAAATAATTTTAAAATTTATTATTTTTGTGACTGAGTCTCCTTTGAGCCTGGAGCTGGGATTGTGTCTCCTTTGAGCCTGGAGGTGGAAATGGGTCTCCTTTGAGCCTGGAAGTGGGACTGTGTCTGCTTTGAGCCTGGAGATGGGATTGTGTGTTTGCTTTGAGCATGGAGTTGGGATTGTGTCTGCTTTAAGCCTGGGTTGTGTCTCCTTTGAGCCTGGAGCTGGGATTGTTTGGTGAGAAGAAGGGGCAGGGAAGCCTGTGGGGGGAACTCTGAGGGTTCAGTTCCTGGGAATGGCTCTCTCAAGGCTCTTGGGGGAGTGAACTGAAAGTGCTAAATTCTAACCCAAAGCTGGGGTGGATGGGTAGAATTTGCATGGCCATGTTTGGGGAGCAGGGATGGATTCCGTGAGAAGCTGCTGCAAGTTTCTTTCATGTCTGGCAGAGCCAGCTCCAGCTGGCTCCAGGAGGGACCTGTTGGAGCAGTTTGGGGAGAGCTGTCTGCCATGGGATGGACTCGGGTTGGAGGAGAACCTGGAGAAGTTCCTGGAGAGCTGTGTCCCCTGGGAGGGACCAATGGGGAAGGAAGGAAGTTTTTAAGGTTTGGTTTTAATTCTCATTATCCTGCTGTGACTTTGTCAGTAATAAACTCAATTAATATCCCTAATTCCAATGGTTTTTCCCATGATCATGACTGATGAGGGATCTGTCCCTGTCCTTATCTCAAGCCATGAACTTTTGGTCTATTTTCTCTCCAGTCCAGCTGGGAAGGGCAGGGATGGACCAGCTTTGGTGGGAACCAGCCAGGATCCCTCTCACTACAGAGGGTGTGGAGGACAATCCCAAATTAAGGGATTCGTCCTGTTCGCTTGGCTTGAGCGCCCCAAGCCGGGTCTGAAGGGCTGGGAAGTCACCAAGGCTGGTTCCCATCCTGCCCTTGGCATCACCTGGGGGAGGGAGGCCCTAATTTCACATGTCCCCCCAAACTCCTGTGGGTCGCCAGGGGGTTTCCATCCCGCTCTCACCTTGAGCACAGATGTGAAGAAAACGGAGCAGCCCATGAGCACGAAGATCATCAGGCCAGTGACCCTCTGCTCCCGGATGCCCAGGAACTTGGGCTGCTCGCCCGGCGCGGAGCAGTCGGACTCCACCTTGAGGCTGTTGACGTGGGTGATGGACAGGACAGTGGCGGCCACGAACCAGGGCAGCCCCATCACCGAGCACACCCCCAGCATCACGGCCACCATGAACAGGTCCAGGTGGTACCCGCAGCCTTTCTGGGGAGCAAAAGTGGAACAGGAGCATCCCTCAGGGGCAAGGGCAACACCATGGGTGGGGCTCAAAGCCTGCTCAAGCACAAGTCAACTTCTGGAAAATTTAAATAAGGTTTGAAATAAGAACTGGAAAAAAACGTGGATTTGATGTCTTGCATAAAAGTCTGGCAGGATCAGATAAAGTGGGTCTGGAGGGTTTGTACCATCTCTGCTTCTCAGAAATAATTTTAAAATTGATTATTTTTTCATTCATAAAGAAATTCCCACCACTTGCAGGCAGGACATGGCTCTGAGTGATCCCTGGAGCTAATTGAGATCCCTTCCCCAGCTGCCACTAACATTTGAAAAAACACCACCCTTCTACACTCCAATATTCCCTTGCTGTTCCCAAAAGTTGCCATCCCCTCCCTGTGTCCAGGAGAGCTCCTGGCACACAGCCTGGTGTTATCCCAAACCTTCCCAAAGCGTCTGGGACAGGAGCTTGTCCCAGCCCCACAGCCTGAGCAGGGTGGGCAGGGGGTGACCCCCTGCAGCCCCTCACCTTGAGCCTGTGCTCCTTCCTGTTGACGATGACGGCCGTGATCTGCTGGTCCATGAAGATGAGGATGGTGCAGAGCAGGGCCGGGATGAGCGCGGCCAACACCGTCCACCACGGGTTGGGCCCAATGGGGTTGATGAGCCACCCACGGTCATCCCTGGTGGGCTGCAACAGAGGGTGAGATCAGCTCCCAGCCAAAACCCTTCCCTGGCCTCTGTTCCCCTCCATCCCTGTGTCCAAGCATTTCCCATTTCCCTTCATGTCACCCTCTCCCAGGGGGCTTCTCAGTGCCAGTGTCATCTGTCCCAGAGTCCCCTCTCCCCTGGATTTGGGGCTGGCTTCCCAAAAGACAGGAAGGAATTGATGACTTGGATGTGGCAGAGGAGATGCTTAGACCACCAGCAGCTCCTCCAGCCCAGTCCTGCTCTACTGGTTCTCCTGTCCAGTGTCTGGTTTTGGGGCTGTATCCTGATTTCCAGGGAGATCGATGCTCTTGGATGTCGAAGAGGAGATGGTTCCACCACTAGCATCTCCTCCAGCCCTGCCCTGACATCACCTGGTGGCACCTGAGGTGCCGAAAGCCTTCTCCACCAATCCCCAACCCCGTTACCTTGAACACGTGGGGGACGTGGAGCTTGGGGGACGGGATCCCGATCCCGAGGTCGATGAGCACCATGATGACAATGGTGAGGAACACAGCAAAGTCACTCACTGTGGCTCGGACCTGGGGCGAGAAACCGGGGCTGAGAGGGGCCAGGACACGAGGTGGGAAACCTGGGGACACCCACAGAGCTGGGATTGTTAATCCCTAAAATCCCTCCATTCCAAGGACATGCAGCCAGCTCCCCTGGGTGGATGGTGCTGCCACATTGGAGATCTGGGGATCTGGTGTGGGACAGTAGAAAGAGTTAAATTAGGGGGAAAATTCAAATTTTAATTCAGACGTTAACAAAAATACCAAAAATGAGGAAGGTGCCACGCTTGTGGGTAAAATGGGGATAAGGCACTGAGGCATCATTCATTCCTGTTTTTCCATGGCAACTCCTCATTCGAATGCCACTCCAGAAAATGATGCTCAGAAGGGGAAGAGAAATAAATAACTTTGGAAGAGCAGATTTCCCACTGCCTGAGCCAAAGACCATCACTCTGGAACAGGTTGTGAGGCAGGTGGGGAATGCCACAACCTCTCCGCACTCATGGAAACAAGGCAGGGACACCCAAGGTCAGCGTTTCCCTGCCTGGCTGAGCGGTGGCCAATCCTTCAGTGCTCCAGGAATGGCATTTTGGGAAAGGAGCATGGAATCTGCCCCCAGCCACCACCTTCTACCTACTCTGGTTGGGAAGTAACGGCTGGTTTTAAACTTCTTCAACAAACTTGACAGGACAAAGGTGGAGAAGAAGAGGATGCAGCACCAGAAGAGGACGTTGGGCGCGTAGGGGCCGTTGTGTCCGCAGGCAGGTCCGTGGAACTCCCCATGCAAGGAGCGACATTCCTGGAGAAACAGAGCATCAGGACACAGAGGAAAACCGGGATAACAGGGGGGTGGAGGGTCTTGGTGCAAGATCTGTGATCCTGCAGCTGCCATAGGAGTTATAAATATGAATATATGAATATATTATAAATATATCAGCATGATGTAAATATGTACATATTTATATATAAATAAATAGCAATATACTATAAAAATATTTTTATATTAGAATATAATAATATAAATGTGTTACTATTTACATATAAATATAAATATTTATAAATATTATATACTATATACTATATACTATATACTATATACTATATACTATATACTATATTATATTATATATTATACATTATGTATTATATATTATACTACATATATTATACTACATATATTATACTACATATATATATGTATTTATAAATATAAATATTTCAAAGAGAAATAACTAGAGATATATAAAATATATAAATAGTATTAAACATAACGTGTTATATAAACATGTAGATGTTTATGTATTTAAATATTTAAATATTTCTATATTTATATAATGCAAATATGGGCAGCAGCAGCTGAACAAGTGACACGTGGAGCTGGAATTACACAGAGGGGAGCAGAGGCAGGATGTGGTGGGACACCATAGACCCATGGCACATCCTCTGCTCCACCATGGCTGAGGAAAACACTGGGGGAGGAGGAAAAGATGGAAATTTGTGGATAAAGAGGGACCAGGGAAGGAGGGCTGGGACAACCATGGGATGGAAAAAGAGACAAATTGTCCCTTTGCAGTCGGGGCTATCAGAACAAGGCCAAAAGGGGCTGCAGATGTCTCAGAGAGCCCCCATCCCACACCTGGGCTCTGCTTGCAGGAACAATCCCTGTAGGGCTGCTCAGACATGCAAATTTATGCGAGACCCTACAGATAGCAGGGCCTGGAGTCATTAGGAACCAATTAAGGGAGCCAATCACTGCCTCCAGGCAGGAACTTCAGTCCTTCAAATGTTCCAGAAATCAAAGCACCCCCTTAACCTTGATCCAGATCCCACAAAGCTGAGGGGGACAGTTCTTGTTGGGGACAAAGTGAGCTGGACCAGGTGGGCTGGATCAGGTGGAGTGGATCAGGGGGGCTGGATCAGGTGGGCTGGACCAGAGGGGCTGGACCAGGTGAGTTGGACCAGGTAGGCTCGGCACCCCTGGACTCTCCTTCCCAGGACCAAGCAGGCTAAAAGTACCCATGATATTTAAGCAGGGACTTCTCAGAGCGCAGCCCTGAAGAAGGTGACTCTGGCACCTGGCCTCCCTGAGAGAGTGGTGGCCCAGGGCACTTACGGTCACTGTGAGGTTTCCCCAGGTGATTCCCGACACGTTGACCCCGTTGCTACGCCAGATCCGCAGGGTCTCGTTGCTGGGATGAGCTGGAGGCTCACACTTACAGCTGGAGGGGGGAAAACCAGGACAGGGCTGAGGGAACGGCACTGGGACAGACCCAGAGGCACCTGAGGGAGGGTGAGGAGGAGAACACCCACTAATAGATGGTGAGGAGGTCCAGCTTGCTGTGCATGTGCACGGGGAAGGTCTCCCGCAGGTGGCTCAGCTTCTCCAGGGCCTCGTAGATGAAGATGATGCAGATGAGGGAGGCGAAGGCCTCCTCGGTGAAGCGGGTGATGTAGCACACCAGGGAGCTGGCGTCCGTGGCCACCAGCACCACGCAGAAGAACGCGGTCCAGAGCCCGATGCACGTCCGCAGGGACAGGTAGGAGAGCGTGTAGTCCCTGGAAAAGCACAAAACCTCCTGGGGGAAAGGCCAGCACGGGTCTCAGAGCTGAGCCTTCCTCCAGAGAAAGTTAGGAGCAATGGGAGAGTGTCAGTTTCCCGGCTGTTTAGGTGACCTGGAAAGGCCCGGGGTGGCCTTGGACAGCCCGCGCTTCAAAGGACGAGAAGAGGCTTCAGATCTTTTCTCGGTCTCGGTGTTTATTAATTGTTTATCTAAAAGATTTTCTTTTGGCCCGACAGAGGTCTGCTCAGCAGCCAGCCATGGGCACACTGAGAGCCCCCAGGGCGGTCACTTATCTTTATACTTGAAATTACTTATACAATATTTATCATTTTTCCCCAGTACCTTTTACCCTTATTAACCAGTGCACTTTTAGTAATAACCAATCCCAAAGTGCCAACATCACCACAGAAGATGGAGGCCAAGAAGAAGAAGAAGAAGGACAGGACACGCCCCAATTCCTCCATCTTACTTCTTTAGACCCCCCCTGTACAGAAATCTTAAACCCTGTGTTTCACTCTAATTAACTTATCCCTTCACCATTTACTCAGTGAAATCCTCCTATTCTCATACAGGTGTCGTCTCCTGTGTAGGATCAAAGTCCAGCCACCAGACACTTCTGGCAACATTCCAGGACTCCCGAGCCCCCCAAGGGTGATCTCGGTCACTCTGCACATCAGTCCTGAGGTGCTGAGATCCCACAGGAGAGGGTGTGGAGGTTGCAGGTGGTAAGTGAGGTTTCCATGTCCTTGAGGTTGCAGGGTGTGGGTTGTCGCAGACATCTTTTATGGAAAACCCTTTCCTTAGGATTTTTTCCTCCTGAGAAGCTGAGAGGCCTCAGGAACAAAATGTAAACAATTGTTATCTGCTGATGTGGAATGCAACGGGTGGATCTGTGATTGGTCTCATGTGGTTGTTTGTAATTAATGGCCAATCACAGCCCAGCTGGCTCAGACACAGGGCCTGAGCCACAAACCTTTGTTATCATTCTTTCTGATTCTATTCTTAGCTAAGCCTTCTGATGAAACTTTTTCTTCTATCCCTTTAGTATAGTTTTAATGTAATATATATCATAAAATAATAAATCTAGCCTTCTGAAACATGGAGTGAACATTCTCGTCTCTTCCCTCATCCGAAAACCCCTGTGAACACCGTCACAGTGGGTGGAGAAGCCAAGTGTTTAATTAGCATGAATTGATGTGTTCTTAATGTCTTGAAGGCTGATTGAGGTTGTGGAAGGTTCTCCCATTTTCCCCAGAGCCACGACACCAAAACCAGTTGGGTTTGCCCTGGTCACCCACAGTCAGCTTGAGGGTGAACGAGAAGTTTAATTCTGGTGAGGGGGGTTCATCCCACACCAAAGTCACCAAGATGAAAGGACCATCATAGAAAAGAGCTATTTCCTAGGAAAAGCTCCCACTTGCTCAATAAAATCAGCAAAACTCAAAGTATTCAGTTTGAACTAAACTACATGGAGATTTGCACAAAATCTATTTCTTCTTCCAGCAAAAACCAGGTTTAGAATTTTGTACTCAGTGGAAAACAAACCCTCCATTATTCCCAAACCAGAGTGATCTGTTTCACCTTCCTTGGGCATCCATCCAGAGCCTCTGGTTCCTCCTCCTCCAACTGCTTCTTTACAACCCTAAAATCCCAAATTACCCCAAGCCAAAAACCCCAAATGGCCCCCAAGCTCAAGGATTTTCACCCTTCCTGTGCAACAGCAGCAGCAGGAGACCTCTGTGACCCAGCAGACAACTTAAATCTGACAATTCCCACTGAGAAAATTAGAAAAACATCTCCTCCCTGCCCCCCCAAAAAAAAAATCTTTCCCCCAGAACTGAAGACAAACATCTCACTTGCAGAATTTGTAGAGAATCTTCTCAAAGACCAGGACGGGTCCAGTGCTGCCGAGGATGGTGAGGGGTTGGCCAGCAAAGAGAGAATAAACCACGCCCGTCATGGATGCTCCCAGCAGTGACTCCATGGCACTCTGGCAGGGAAGAGAGGGAGCAGGGAGCAAATCAATCATTAGGGATAAAAAAACCCCAAAAATCCAAAGGAAATTCACAGCAGCGAAGAGATTTCCAAGGTTATGAAGCGGGTTGGGTTGGAAGGGACCAGCGGGTTGGGTTGGCAGGGGCTGGTTTGGGCTCCAAACGCTCCCCGCGAGCAGGGACACTCCCCACCAGTCCAGGGGGGTCCTTTTGGGGCGTCTCCCCCTCCCCACGCTCCCTACAGAGAGAGGAGCTCACAATGTGGCCGTGGGTGGCCTCCCCCAGCAGGCCCCCGAAGGTGATGACGGGGGACATGCAGGCACAGTAAAGGAACAGGAAGGACGCCAGGCACTGCAGGCTCAGACCGTCCCTGAAGTCGCTCCAGAACCACGGCGCCTTGCGCTTCACGTCCAGGACCAGACCCCCAAAGAGCCTGCAGGGAGGGAGGGAACACCAGGCTGTTCTCTTGGAGAGCACCTTTCGTTTCCTTTGGGCAGAAAATGCCCTCACCTGGAGGTGTTTGCCCCTGCCCCAAAGCCAGGAAACCCTGGTGTGCTGATGCTGGGGCTGGGCCACCTGCCTAGGTGTCCCCCCTGCCCAGGTCTCCTCCCTGCCCAGATGTCCCACCTTCCCAGATCTCCCTCCTGCCAGCTCTCCTCCCTGTCCAGCTCTCCCACCTTCCCAAACCTCCTCCTCCCTGCCCAGGTGTCCCCCCCTACCCAGATCTCCCACCTGCCCAGACCTCCTCACTGTTCAAATCTCCCCCCTGCCCAGATCTCCCATCTTCCCAGACCTCCTCCCACCTGTCCAGGTGTGCCCCCTGCCCAGATCTCCCACCTTCCCAGATGTCCCCCCTGCCCAGCCCAAGGTGACAACGTGGGGCCCTTTCACTGAACCAGGTGACCCCAGAAGCTGCTGGAAGGGGAGGTGCCTGCTCAGATTTTGGGGGAAAAACAGAAGAAGGGCCCAAACCAGGAGAGCTCCCACCTCCCAGTCCGCTCCAGTTCAGGACCGCTGTGTTTCTCTGGTTTGCTGTGGGAAGAACTCTCATCCAGAGCTCCCGGCATCTTCCTCTTTTCCTGTGAGCACGGAATTCAGCTCTAAACTGGCATTTTTCAGGTATTTCATTAACCACCAGCTTGTTGTGCTCCTGGCCTGGGTGTGGCTGTGCCAAACTGGGAATCCCAAGTTTAGCAGAATTTGGGGTGTTGCGCTGCCTGTCCCCCTTGCAGCACCCACCTGGGAGGGGACGTTTTTGGGGGGCTCGATCCGAATGGATGGGTCCCACTCTCCCGGAGGCAACACCGTGACCTGATCCAGGAACTCATCAATGCCAGCCACGAGGTCAGCCCGGTCCTTGGCTTTGTAGGCAACATCGTGGAAAACCTGCCCAGAGGAGACCCCCAGTGAGAGCACAACCCACCCCAGGTGTCCTCACCTGGGCAGCTCCCCTTTGGCTATGGCAGGATCATCTTCCCCAAATCTCCAGCTGGAAATGGCAGCTGGAAATGTTCCCCCAGCAGGAAGAATCTGAGCATTGTGGTGCTTGTAATCATCTCCTCCATGAGGTCACCGTCCCTCATGGCTTTGAGGAGAAGTTCTCCCACCCTGGCAGTGCCGCCCCTGGGATGGTGCCAGCCCTGGGTGTGGGGAGGATGAGGTGCAGGATGAATCCTGGGTGGGATTTCAGCCCAGCTCCTCATGGCCACACTTCAGGTGTTGGCTCAGAGGGGAGAAGTTAGGGGTGACTTAGAGGTGACCTTATTGCCCTCTTAGCAGTGACCTTATTGCTCTCTTAGAGGTGACCTTATGGCTCTCTTAGAGGTGAACTTATTGCTCTCTACACCTTCCTGAAGGGAGGTTGGAGCCAGGTAGGGTCGGTCTCTTCCACCAGGCAGCACTGACAGAACCAGAGGACACAGTCTCAAGCTACATCAGGAAAGGTACAGGTTGGATATTAGGAAATTTTTTTTCTCCAAAAGAATAATAAAGCACTCGAATGCTATTCCCAGGGAGGTGGTAGAATCACCATCTCTGGATGTGTTTAAAAAAAGACTGGACATGGCACTTGGTGCTATGGTCTGGTTGAGGTGTCAGGGCATAGGTTGGACTTGATGGTCTTAGAGGTCTCTTCCAACCTCATAATTCTGTGATTCTGTGAATCCGTGATTGATTCTGTGATTCTGTGACACCCTGAGTGCCAGGAGAGTGCTGCATTTTGACCTGAGGCCGTGGAGAAGGCTTCCAAAATCGGTTGGTGGCCCTGAGATTACGGGTGGGCGGTTGATTAGAGTGTGTAAAATCACCTTCCTGCCAAAATCCAGCAGGCAGAAAGGCAGGGATGGGGCTTGGGATGGAGCTAGAGGGAGAAGTGGGGGCTGAGATTGGGTTGGCACAAAGAGCAGATGTTGGAGCTCTGGGTGCTGAGGATTTTAGACTTTCTGTGCTGACACGTGTTTAAAGAAAGACTGGACATGGCACTTGGTGCTCTGGTCTAGTTGAGGTGTTTGGGCATAGGTTGGACTTGATGATCTTAGAGGTCTCTTCCAACCTCATTATTCTGTGATTGTGTGATTGATTCTGTGATTCTGTGAAGTTCTGGCCTGGGCAATGCCACCACTGGGGACAATGTCCTGGGCACCCCCTAGGGAAGGATGGGATGTGGGATGCACCCAGAGGGGATTTCAGCCCCCGGGATTCGGGGTGATGTAAATCTCTCTGGTTTGGGGTGTGAAGGAAGGGCTGGGACAGCAAATCCTCTTCCTCACTGCTCCAGGGACAGACAATAGTGAAGAACCCCAGAAGTGACCCCGAGATCCCCCTTATCTGATCCCACCTCATCCGTCATGGTGGTGGCCATGGACCTGCCGATCTCATGGTACTGATGGGCTTTTCCTCCTGGCCCCAGCAGAACAAACAGGAACCTGGACAAGGTAAACCAAACTGAGAGAAGGGCATGTGGCTTCACTCCAAGAGCACCCAGGGAAACCCCTGGGCCCTCAGAGGAAACACATTGGTTCCCCACCTCCTCGATGGATTGAATTGCTCACCAAAACCAATCACAAATCTCATTTTGGGGCAAATTTCATTGAAATTAGTTCATAGGTTTCAAAAAATCCAGCATGGAGGGAAGGTGAGGAGCGGCATGGGAGAAACATGCAGCTCCCACTTGTTCCCTTGGGCCCCAAATCGTGGGGTGATTTCAGGTGGGTTTGGGGTTTTTTTTAAATAAAAATTTGTGCTTCTCCTTCTGACCTTGTTGGGATGGGAACTTCTGTCATTCCCGACAGGAGCACGGCCGGGGTCAGGCGGACAAAGGCCACGAGGGGCTGGTGGAGGAAATCCAGCTCTCCCACCAGCACGTTGGACGCCTCTGCTCCGCTGGGGATCTTCTTCATGAAGTGCAGCTCCGCCTGGGCAGGACCAGCCGTTCTCAGGGAATCCCCCAAAAACGAAACCCTCAGGGGTCCCCCAAGGTCCCTCTCACCCCCCTGGAGGAGTGGGAGAGGTGCAGGGGTCTCACCTTGCTCAGGTCCATGGCACTGGTCTCAGGGGTCACCCCATTTTTAGCTTCTGCAGTGGTGGGAGAAGGGTGAGGGGTGAGGGTTTGGGCTGTGAGGGAAGAGAAAACACTCAGAAAGGGAGGAAAAGGAGGAGTTGGGGTGTTTGTTATTTGCCAGAACAAGTCTAATGGGGGCAAAGTCACCCAGAAACCCCCATGTGGTGCCAAAGCCTGGAGAACACCTCACCTGGTGTCAAATCCCTGGAGAAACCTTCACCTTGTGGTAAAGCTTGGCAGAAACCTCCAGCTGGTGCTAAAACCTGGCAAAAACCTCATCTGACCTCAAGTCCTGGAGGACTTCACCTGGTGGTTCCAAACCCCACAGAACCTCACCTGGCTCCAAGCCTCACAGAACATCAGCTTCCTCCAAACCATGCAGAACCTGACCTAGTTCCAAGCCCCACAGAACCTCACTTGGTTCCATACCTGCAGGACCTCACCTGTCTCCAAACCCCACAGAACCTCACCTGGCCCCAAACCACACAGAACCTCACCTGGCTCTAAACCATGCAGAACCTCACCTGGTTCAAACCATGCAGAACCTCAGCCAGCCCCAAACCCCGCAGAACCTCACCTGGCTTCTCCAGCAGGTGCAAGTCCTGTTTCTTGCTGACATCGGCGAAGGAGCGCACAATGGGCAGGAGGTTGTTCCTCTTCCTCTCGTTCTGGTGGTGGTGCTTCTTCAGCAGCACCTCCCGGACCTTGGCCCGCGTGCGCTCGTCGAACTCCGGCGACGGCTCCTGCTGGGCCAGGATCAGGTCTGGGGGGACAGGGACACCAGGTCAGAGCATGGACCTGCCCGGCCTGAGCCACTCTGCCCCTAAAGCCCTGAACCCTGGTGTGTGGAGGGAAAATGGAGTCAGAGTAATGCGAGGAAATGGCTTGGAGTGAGTAATTATTGAACAAGGGTCAGCTCCTAGGGAGAGCCAAACAGCCAGGTTCTGAAATACTCAAAATGTGCAGGATGTCCTCCTTTTTTGCTGCAGAACATTCTCCCTTTTACTGCAGAATATTCTCCTTTTTGCTGCAGAATACTCTCATTTACTGCAGAATATTCTCTTTTTTGCTCCAGAATATTCTCCTTTTACTGCAGAATAGTCTCCTTTTTGCTGCAGAACACTTCTCCTTTTTACTGAGAAAAGTAGAGGAAAAAGTAAAGTAAAGTAAAGTAAAGTAAAGTACTGCAGTAAAAGGGAGAATATTCTCCTTTTCCTGCAGAATAATCTCTTTTTTTTACTACAGAATATTCTCCCTTTTACTGCAAAATATTCTCTTTTTTTGCTGTAGAACTTTGATCCAGCCTCTCTCTAACCCAAAAATCACTTTCCAAAGGACCCCACACTGCCAGCAAGAGGTGCACACCTGGAGCCCACTCCCATTCTAGGAACTCGTCCCAGATTGCAAGGCAAGATGTGTTCTATCACCATCTGTATGGCAGTTGTCTTTTGTCAGTGGGCAGTTTTTCCTCATCTCTTCCACATCCACTCCTCTCTCAGGAGGGGACACCTGCTGATAACAGCTATTGAATGTCACTGCCTGGCTGATAAGAACTACAGCATCCCATTGGGAGATGTGAGCCCAGAGGGAGGAGCCAAACATTCCCACCCAGATATAATCTGGAGGTTCTGGAACACCAGCACAGGTTCTCCACTGGATTCCCCAGAGGAAGACTCCATCCTTTCCTACAGGATCCCTGCTCCAGCAGAACCACACCTGACACTGCAGGAGGGCTGAGCCACAATTCCAATGGGGCTGCTGCCAACACCCTGACCCACAGGGTGTCAGGTTGGGTTCTGACTCTGTCAGTGTTGTTTTGGTTTACTGCATTATTTTATCCTTTTATCTTCTTTGCTATTAAAAACTGTTATTTCCTGCTCCCTTATTTGTTGCCTGAGAGCCCCTTAATTTCAAATTTTATAGCAATTCAGAGGGAGGGGGTTTATATTTTCCATTTCAGAGAGGCTCCTGCCTTCCTTATCAGACTCCTGTCTTTCCAAACCAAGAGAGAGCCCCACCAGGCCAGCTGGGAGCCCCAAGCCCCGGTCAGGATTTCCCCCCGGTACCGGCGATGTCCTCGACGCTGGTGGCGCGCACGTCCAGCAGCACGGTGCCGTTGATGATGCAGCTGCGCAGCTCGAAGAGGCTGTGCAGGGACAGCGTGGCCACGTAGGGTTTGCTCCAGCGCTCGCCCCCATCCTCCACGTCCTCCTCGAACTTCAGCCACCTGTGGATTTGACCAGAGAGAAAAGGGCTCCAGCCCTGCAGCCCCTCGGATAAAAGCGTGGAGTGGCTGGAGGAAGTTCCTGCAGCTGGGAAAGTTCCATGTCCCAGAGAACTCCTCTGCCACCACAGCTGGCAGCAGGGATCACAGAATCCTGGAATATCCTCAGCTGGAAAGGGCCCATGAGGATCACAGAGTGCAACCCCTGTGCAGGACACCCCAACAATCCCACTTAGAGCTGTCCCTGGCCTCTGGAAACATGGAATCAATTCCAGAGGTGGAAGGGACCTATGAGGATCACAGGATCATGGAAACTCTGGAATTGGAAGGGACTTATGAGGACTATCAAGTCCAACTTCTGGCTCAGGATAACCCCGAAAATCCCACTGATCCCCAAACCAAGCATTCTCTGACCTCTAGAACCATGGAATCTCCTAAGTGGGAAGAGACACGCAAAGATCATCAAGTCCTATCCCTGGCCCTGCCCAGACACCCCAAAATCCCACCCAGAGATTTGAGTCCGTGTCCCAGAGAGCTTTGTCCAAACACTCCTGGATCTCTGTCAGCCTTGAGGCTGTGACCATTCCCTAGGGAGCTGTTCCAGCAGGGGAAGAACCTTTTCCCAATGTCCAACCTAAACCCCTCCTGGCACAGCTTCCTGTCATTCCCAAATCTCAGGGATTTATTTACCTGGCCGTCTCCTTCCACTCGGCATCCTCCCCCTCCTTCACGCAGATCTCATCCAGCTCCGTGAACAAGTCATGAGGAACGTGCTGCTCATCCTCCTCAGTGCCCAGAATGAACTGGACCCGCTGGGATGGGGTGTCTGGGGACAGGAGGAGATTCCCCATCCCATTTCTGAGCCTGGATCCATCCCAGCACACTCACATTCCAGTGGCATCACTGGGATCAGTCCAGCCATAAACGCTGGCCTGGCCTCTCTCCCACGGCTCCCTCTGGGCTCTCACAGGGGAAGGTGGAGCCTCCATCCCATAAGGATGGACTGCTTTCCTTCCCCACACCTCCAGTTTTACACCAGAATCCCTAAATCCATTATAGATATTTTATTTTATTTTATTTTATTTTATTTTATTTTATTTTATTTTATTTTATTTTATTTTATTTTATTTTATTTTATTTTATTTTATTTTATTTTATTTTATTTTATTTTATTTTATTTATTTTATTTTTTTTATTTTATTTTATTTTATTGCAAAATCAGAAAGAAAATTGGAAAAAGGAGAGCCTTGCTAAAAAAACAAAGCCACTTTTCCTTGGTAAAACAGCCCCACAAAGTGTCCCCAGGGACCTGGCTTGGCAGTGGCGTGGTGGGCACCCCAGCATGACTTACAGTGGTATCCCTGCTCGGCGGGCACCGCGTCCTTCTCGCGCTCCCGTTTCCGGTGCTTCTGGCTGTGGGCGCGGTGGTGCCGGTGGCTCTGGCGCACCAGCGGCATCCGCACGCCCACATACAAGGTCCGGTGGCCTGGGAAAACAGGATGGTGGCAATGTTGGTGGCTCAGCCAGCACAGCCACCACAGGAGGAGGTCACAGAGTCAGGGCAGCTCCTCGGGGACCCGCAAGGTTCAGCCAGGACCCACACAGGACACCCCAATGCCGAAGATTGCAGTGCAAGATGTTTTCCATTGCCATCTGTATGGCAGATGACCTTTGTCAAGTGGGCAGTTTGCCTTATCTCTCTCTGTGAGTGACCACAATCACTCCTCCCTTGGGAGGGGACATCTGCTGATAACAGACTATTGAATGTCACTGCATGACTGATAAGAACTATAACATCCCATTGTGAGATATGAGCCCAGAGGGAGGAGCCAAGCATTGCTACCCAGATATAATCCAGAGGGTTTTGAGACACCAGCACAGTTTTCTCCACTGGATTCCCCAGAGGAACAGCAGCTTTCTCTTCTTCCACTGGATCTTCAGAGGGAGAATACATCCTTCTCTTCAGAACCCCCTTGCTCCAACAGAACCACACCTGACACTGCAGGAGGGCTGCAGCCACAATTCCAATTGGATTGCCACCAACACCCCAACCCACAGGGTGTCAGGTTGGGTTCTAGTGTACTGCATTGTTTATTTTATCATTTTAATTTTTTTCTTTTCCCTGTTAAAGAACTGTTATTTCCTGCTCCCATATTTTTGAGAGCTCCTTAATTTAAAATTTATAGCAATTCGAAGGGGTGGGGAGGGTTTACATCTCCATTTCAGGGGAGGCTCCTGCCTTCCTGAGCAGACTCCTGTCTTTCCAAACCAAGACACCCAAAACTCCCACAGCAACTTCCCTCAATGCAAATTTCAGTGGATCCCTGACTTTGACAGACTTGTCCTTTTTTCCAAGCCCATTTTACTTAAGCTTCACACCAAGGGATAGTTTGGGGTCACCTAAATGTGCCCTGAAAGCACCAAAACCCTTCTCAAATTCCAGCCTGGACTGGACGACACCACCACCACCACGCCTCAGATTTGCTCATTAAGCAGGAGATAACACAATAATTAGAGTTTTGAAATCTTTTTACGGCAGAAGGCGAGAAGGAAATATCAAAGGAGCTCCATGACAATGAACTCTAGGGGGGAAACAGGGAATCTGCACCACATCAAATTATTCTCCTGCCCTCTCCAAGCCAGGAGCAGCTGCTGTGGGAAAAGCAGATGGGAATTATCCAACCCCATGGACACATTTCACACTGGGCCTCCATCAGGGCTTTAAAAGCCGTTGCAATAAAAAATAAATCAATAATTTGTTGTTTAACCAAGAACCTCAACAGATTTTGCTGCTCTTGATGCGACACCAGGCAAGGGACATTTCAGGGACTTTTTCCCAGGGCTTGGTGGCTCCTCCAGCAGGATCTCAGCAGGATCCCAGCAGGATTTCAGCAGGATCTCAGCAGGATTTCAGTGGGATCCCAGTGGGACCTCAGCAGGATTCCAGTAAGTTCTCATCAGGATCTCAGCAGGATCCCAACAGGATCTCAGCAGAATCCCAGGAGGATCTCAACAAGTTCTCAGCAGGATCTCAGCAGAATCCCAGCAAGCTCTCAGCAAGATCTCACCTTCCAGCTCCTCCTTCTCATAGTGGATGTTGACCACATTGCTCGTCCTGCCCTGGTCAATCACGGCCTCCTCATCGTGTCTCTAAAGAGGACAAGAAGGGAAAATTTGGTGATGGGTCTGTGGAGCTCCCTGTCCATCCACGATTCCATGAGGATCACGGCTTCTCCTCCAGGCACAGCCCAACACACAAGAATTTGTGGAAGGTTCTTTTCCCAATCCCAAATAAACCCATCCGTGTTGTACATGATGGGAGTCTGGAATGGTTACTGTGGGGGGAGAGGGACCTCAGACCCAAATTTGGGCATTTCAGACCTAAAAGTACTCAACTCTTTTCTTTGTTTTTGTAGTTGATTTCTTAAAAAAGGAAAAAATACACAGGGATTTCCAAGCTGGGGGCAAAGAGCCACTTTTGGTCTCATTGTGGCTCCTGCTGAACTCCCTGGGTGGCTCTTGGCCACAGGACGTGGTCACCAATGACCTCCAAATCTTTCAAGGTTCTGCAGAGGCTCAGGCTCCCCTTGGTGCGAGTTCCCCATAGAAAACAGCATTTCCCATCTTTTAATTGAGATTTCTGAGCAACCTGGGCTCATGGGAAATACCCCTGTCCATGGCAGAGGGGTTGAGCAGGATGGTCGGATGGTTTTCCAACCCAAAACATTCCATGATTCTTTCATGCTGCAAATACTAAAGGAAGGAATCACCACTGCTCACCTGCCCCTTCCTTGTGCCCCCAGATAACCCAAGAAAACCAAAATCCCATCATCTGTGCAAACAAACACCCTACAATGCCCAACAACCCATATTTTCTGTCAATTTCCCAATTATTCCTCATTTAGAGGCTCAGAGGGAAGGTTTGGGACGATTGGGTGGATGAGGTCCAACCTCGCCTTGATGCCGTTGTGGCAACCGAAAATGATTCAAACGACAAAAAAACCACACCCAGATTTCAATTCCTGAAACTGAAGGTGGAAAAGGAGCAAAATCCTGGGGGAAGTGGGGGAAAAGAGCCACTTTTGGTCTCATTGTGGCTCCTGCAGGACTCCCTGGGTGGCTCTTGGCCACAAGTCGTGGTCACCAATGACCTCCAAATCTTTCAAGGTCCTGCAGAGGCTCAGGCTCCCCTTAGAAGGATCTCCCCATGAAAAACAGCATTTCCCATTTTTTAACTGAGATTTCTGAGCAACCTGGGCTCATGGCAGGTATCCCTGTCCATGACAGAGGGTTGGAGTAGGATGGTCCGATGGTTTTCCAACCCAAACCATTCCATGATTCTTTTATGCTTCAAATACTGAAGGAAAGAATCACCACTGCTCACCTGCCCCTTCATTGTGCCCCCAGACAACCCAAGAAAACCAAAATCCCATAAAAATCTATGCAAACAAACACCCTGCAATGCCCAACAACCCATATTTTCCATTAGCACCCCAATAATTCCTCATCTAAAGGCTCAAAGGGAAGGTTTGGGATGATTGGGTGCATGAGGTCCAACCTCACCTTGATGCCATCACAGCGACCAAAAATGATTCAAACAACAAAAATCACACCAAGATTTCAATTCCTGAAACTGAAGGTGGAAAAGGAGCAAAATCCTGAGGCAACTGGGGGAACTGGAGGAGCTGCTGGATGAAATTCCAGGAACAAGAGCTCCCCCATGCTTGGGGAACCAGCTCAGATCAACCACAGCTGGAATCTGTAAGGAAAGTTTCCAACCCCACCAGGCAGACACTGCCCTTGTATTGACAATGATGCCATGAGGTGATTGGAAAATGGAGAATAAATAATGGACTATGATTTCAGGTGGATATCAGGGAATCTGTTCCCCCCAAATTCCTGCTTTAACCAAAGGATGAAAACCTTCAGGTCCCTCCAGGCATGGGTGAGTTTGATAAGGAAGAGGAGCAAATATTCCTGCTGGGAATGATTGCTGGTGCCTGAGCACCAATTCCAGAGTTCCAGTGTCGCTTCCTCTGCCTGCTCTGGACCTGCCCTCCCCACGTTGCCCAGCAGCCGGATTTTCCTGCGCCAGTGGCTCTTCCGTCCTCACTCCAGTGACATCCATCACCACCCTCCTGCCCTTCCCAGCTCCCTCCAGAGACACCAAAAGGGACTAAACCCAACCCTGGAAAAGGCACAGGGTGAAAGGGTTTGATAGATCGCAATTTTAAATGGGAATTTTAATAAAATGGCAAATTTGAGCACAGCTGTGGCAGTGGGAGTAAACAGGGATTTGAGAGGGGCAGATTCAATCCTCCCAATATTCAAGGCTCTTTCTCCCCAAGAGGACATTTTGTCAAACCTCCCCTCCTGCACTCCAGGGAAGCTCCAGCAGGATTTGGGGGAGTTTTCCCTCCCTCAGGGGATGAACAGCCCCAGCAGAGCCCCTGGGACTCTCCCAGAAAGGGTCACATTGCCACTGCTGTGACCTCGTGGGTCCCTTTCCATCCAGGCCATTCCTTCATCCTCGTGTCCATCCCCGGTTTTGGGGAACTCCGGTTGGATCAGGGGTCAGAATCCCTCAGGACAAGGTGGCACCGTGTGCCCCTCAACTCCAGAGGCAAAAATGGATAGGATCAGAGTCCAGAGTTCCAAACCCAGGATTATTTACACTCCCCAAAATTCTCCACACTCAGAAAACACTGAGGAGGGGAAGAACCCAGCTCTGGTTTATGGAAAATTCTCCAGAATGAGGTGAAAACACCACATCCTGCTAGGGGAAGAACAATCAGCATTGAGGTGGATTTTAAACCCAAATTCCCAAAGAGCAAGTGAGGTCCAAACTGTCAGGAAAAGAAACATCATGGGCAGGGCTGGTTTCCATCCCAGTTTCCTGCAGAAAATCAGGAATTCCTGGAAGGTCTCACTTTGGCACAAGCTTTCTATGAACTACAAGGATGTAAAATTTGGTGGGTGATTGGTTGATGATTTATCATCATGGTTTGTATTTTTGTTTGGGTTTTTTGGGGGAGGGGGTTAGTTCTGGGGTTAATTCTGTGTCTTTGGTGGTGGTTGTGGAGTGATGATGGTGGTTGTTTTTTCTAATAATAGGAAATGTAGAGGAAGGTTAATTGAAAGTATTGATGATAAGTGATTTGGATAATGTAGGGATATATGGTTTAATTATTTGATGAAAGAAAAAAAATGTCAAGATAAAAGTGAGGCACAAACTGTCAGGAAAATAAACATCATGGGCAGGGCTGGGTTCCATCCAAACTTCCTGCAGAAAATCAGGGAATTCCTGGAAGGTCTCGCTTTGGCACAAGCTTTCTATAAGTTACAAGGACGTAAAATTTGGTGGGTGATTGGTTGATGATTTATCATCATGGTTTGTATTTTTGTTTGGGTTTTTTGGGGGAGGGGGTTAGTTCTGGGGTTAATTCTATGTCTTTGGGGGTGGTTGTGGAGTGATGATGGTGATGTAGAGAAAGGTTAATTGAAAGTATTGATGATAAGTGATTTGGATAATGTAGGCATATAGGGTTTAATAATTTGACCAAAAAAAAATGTTAGGATCAAAAAAGTGAGGCACAAACTGTCAGGAAAAGAAACATCATGGGCAGGGCTGTTTCCATCCAAATTTCCTGCAGAAAATCAGGGAATTCCTGGAAGATCTCACTTGGGCACCAGCCCCATCCCTTGGGGGATCCTCATCATCCAGAGCCCGTCCTGCCACGGGACAGGGGCTCCGGATGTGAAAAATGCATGTATTTTATGATTGGCTTTTCGCAAATATTAAAATTAATACTATATGTGTTGTGTTCGAAAATAATGCTGTATTAATTTTCTTAAGTACTGTGTTAAATATAGTTTTAGGTTATAAAAATTGTTAAAACAGAAACTATGCTATGTAAGATGCTTTGTTTAACAGAAAGGGCTCGCAGCGAGATAGCAGCCACAGGACACCTAAATCTTTCAGAGAAAGGGAATTTATTGCCTTCTTATCAGAAGAAAGGAACTTCTTCCCGCCTTGGAGGCGCTGTTAGGAATGAGCAAACATAATCCTGTGTTTGAATGGAATTTATGCATCACGTATGAAGTGTATGAATATGCAACAAGCTATTGTTCTTAAGGGTTAATCCTCTGTTAACGGGGGTCCTTTTTCAGGCTCGTGATGCCCAGAAAAAGGTACCCGGTCGTCCATAACTCTTTGTTTTTTATTGTCTCTTATTTCCCTAATTCAATTTGTCCAAATTGTTATTACTCTAATTGTGTCACTATTCTTTTTAACTATTTTATTACTATTAAACTTCTAAAAACTTTAAAAAACAAGTGATTGGCGTTGTTCACACCGGACAAGCCCCATTCCTCCTCCCCTCCCTCTCCAGCTCTGCTGCCCACCCGAGCTGAGCGAATCTGGCATCTCCATCCTCCAGACTCGTTTGCTTCATGAGCTCCCTGCAGAGCTCACCTGCCCGGAAAGGTGACCCGGGTGTCGAATGACCCGGCCGGGAAGGTGACACCGAGGGCTGGGCAGGGAAAATCCCGCCGGGACCAAGCCCGGAGCCCCACTGAGGGTGATTAACCAGGATTGAGGCTCCAGGAGCTTTAGGAGGGGCAGGTGGCACCGGTGGGATGCTCTGACATCCCATGGCCCTTCCCTGGACATATCCCCGAAATCACAGCAAGGGAAATATACTGGTCAGATACTGGAATCATCTACCCAGTGAGGTGGTGGAGTCATCATCCCTCGAGGAGTTCAAAAAAAGACTGGATGTGGCACTTGCTGCCATGATCTAGTTGAATAGTTAGAACATGGGTTGGACTTGATGATCTTATAGGTCTCTTCCAGCCTTGAATTTCTATGATTCTGTGAAATGCTGCCCCTCAAACTGCCCCGGTCCCAGTCAGGCCACTCAGCGTTGTTCTGGTTTTTTAAGTTCTTTTAAGCCTTCTGATGTTTATATTTTTGTAATGAACTTTCTTGTGGACTTTATGTAAATATTGAATTTGCATTCTTTTATGGAGGAGGAGAAATTTGATGGGCTGTTGGTTTTGTCCAGTGTCATTGGAGAGGTGGCACTGCCACCCTCCAATCCGCGGTCACTTTTGGAAATCTATAAATGTTGGGAGTCAGAAATTAAACTTCTCTCTCTTTTACCTTGGAGCTTCCAGTTTTATTTTGTGTCCTGGAGCGACAGACTGGGAGGGGCTGTTCCCCCAAGGACATTTGGGGGGAGTTGAGGATTTATGGCCATGGAACCATGGGTTTGGGGTGGGATGGAGGGGCTGTTCCCCCTAGGACATTTGGGGGGATTTGAGGATTTATGGCCATGGAGCCATGGGTTTGGGGTGTGATGGAGAGGCTGTTCCCCCAAGGACATTTGGAAGGATTTGAGGATTTATGGCCATGGAGCCGTGGGTTTGGGGTGTGATGGAGAGGCTGTTTCCCTGAGGACATTTGGAAGGATTTGAGGATTTATGGCCATGGAGCCGTGCGTTTGGGGTGGGATTGAGCAGAAAAGGGGATGGCCCCAAAGCAGGGGTTATCCCAGGATGCCTGGATGGGCACCAGCCTTGCCTCTCCATCCTCCTCCACTGCCAACAGCCTGGCAAGCACCAGATCATCCAAACTGGGCTGCAAGGGAGATGCTGAGCTTGGCATCGCTCACCCTGGAGTCTCAGAGCAGCCAGAGTTGTTTCAATTTGCTGTTTTCTAAGGAAAAAAAATATCAATTTGGCTGCCTGGGAGTTGTTTTCTGGGGAGACTGAAAGGAATTGTTGCTACTAGGAATGAAATCAGGAATGGCTGGAGCAAGGCAGGAAAACCCATTTTGGTGCCACTCCATGTCACATCCCCTCAAGAAACTCCCAAACCCCACAACCTCCCACCCCAAGTCCCCTCCTGGCCCCCTCCACCACCTCCCACCCCCTTTTCCCCCAGCTGAGGCCAAACCCGGCCCTTTGCTCCCCAAAAATCCCCTTGGCCCTTTTTTGCTCCCTAAAAATCCCCTTGTCCCAGAAATTGGGGAAGGTTGAGCTGTCACCTCCAGCTCTTCCCAAAACACCACTTGGAAGTCTCTGACTTCCTTGGAAATTCATTATTTTATCCCAATTTCCAGTCTCTGCCTCCTCATGTGTGTCCTGTCCCCCTGTCTAAATCCATATTTTGTTGGGATTTTGTGTACCCCAGAGGGATCCAGTTCTGCCTCAGTTTCCCTGGCTCCCTGCAACTCCTCAGGTTAGGAATGGAAATCTCCTGCTCTGGGGATGTTTTGGGGTAATTGAGGACGAGGAAAAGCCCCAAACAGAGGCTCAGCCCTGGCCCCAGCCCAAGACACACCAGGAGTGGCCACCAGCAGCGCTGGCAGGATTGATGTCACTCACCCAGCCCGAGGTGTAATTAATAATTCATTAATAACTGACCCACTGTTCTGATGGGATGAGGGTAACAGGGGGGACCTGGGGGCTGCTGAGGTGGCAGAGAGACCCCCCCAGACCCAAATCCATCCCCCTGGGACAAAGCCATGGGGTCCCCTGGGCAGTGTCACCCCCAGGGACCCCCTGGCTGGGGCTGGGGGAGAGGAGGGGTCTCTGTACCCCCAAAATGGGGCTGGGGAGGGACCCTCTGGTCACAGCCAGGATATCCCCGGGACACGATGGTCACAGCCAGGACATCCCTGGGACCCTCTGGTCACAGCCAGGACATGACCAGGACACGATGGTCACAGCCAGGACATCCCCAGGACACCATGGTCACAGGGCAGGGAGGATATCAACTCCATTCACGCTGTCATTTCCAGGCAGAATCGTTAATTCCCAACCTCTCATTAATTAATTCCCACCCAGAGCAGCTCCCAACAGTCCTGGGGTGTGGGGCGGGGGGGACAGGGACAAGGAGACACTGAAAGGGGGAGGGACAGCCCAAGGGGGGACAACCCAGGGGTCCCCTGCCCCCTCCTGCCCGGGCACAACCCCTGAGACCCCCAGAATGTGGGGCTGTGACAGGGGACAGTGACAGGGGGGATAGTGTGGGGTGGCAGTGATGGGATGGCAGTGACAGAGGGGACAGTGACAGGGGGAGCAGTGATGGGGGGACAGTGCAGGGTGGCAGTGACCGGGGGACAGTAATGGAGGGACACTGATGGAGGGACAGTGACAAGGGGGACACGGGGCCAGTGAGAGGGGACAGTGATGGGGTGGCAATGACGGTGGAACAGTGATGGGGGGGACAGTGACCGGGGCAGACAGTGGTGAGGGGGACAGTGCAGGGTGGCAGTGACGGGGGGACAATGACGGGGGATGGGGGGCACAGTGACGGGGGGACAGCGCAAGGTGGCAATGATAGGGGGACAGTGACTGGGGGACAGTGACGGGAGTACAATGACAGGGGGACAATGAGGGGGGGACAGGGGGACAGTGACAGGGGACAGTGCAGGGTGGCAGTGAGGGGGGGACAATGACGGGGGCACAATGACGGGAGGACAATGACGGGGGTACAATGAGGGGGGGACAGGGGGACAGTGACAGGGGACAGTGCAAGGTGGCAGTGACGGGGGGACCATAACGGGGGGACAGTGCCGGGGTGACGCGGGGCTCTGCGGGGACAGTGGCCTTTGTCTCCTCTCCCAAAGCCGCCCGGGGGAGGGGAGGCGCAGGCAGATGCAGATGCACAGGAGGAGCCGGGGGGGGCTCGCTGAGGCCCCCCCAGCAGCCCCACTCAGGTGCCCTTCCCCCCCTTCCCGCGCCCACCTCGAGCGCCCCTCGCCCCCCCCTTTGCACAGCCGGACCCCCCATCCCCGACACCCAATTCACGGACACCCCCCACCCCGATGCCCTTCACCGCTCCGCGCTCCCCTCGCCCCCCCTGCGGAACCCTCCCCTCGCCCGCCCCGCTCGGAAATGCCGCAGTGGAGCGGGCGCGGAGCATCCTCCGGCCGGCCCGGGGGCACCGCGCGCCCCCCGCCCGCGGCCCCACCTGGTAGCTGAGGATGCCATCGGGCTCGGTGCTGCCGGCGGGCATGGCTGGGCCCGGGCACCCCCCCGGGGCGGGGGCCAGGGGGGGCCGGTGCCGCTCACAGCGGCTCCAGCATCGCCGGGGCCGGGGCCAAACCCCGCCCAGGCCGGCGGCAGCGGCAGGAGGAGGAGGAGGAGGAGGAGGAGGAGGAGGGGGAGGAGGCAGGGCCGGGAGGGGCGATTTCCCTGCGCCCCCCGCCCCGATTCCCTCCCCGACCCCTCTGAACGGTGCCCAGGACCCTCCCGGTGCCCCCCGGCATCGCCCCCATCCCCCCTGCAGCACCTGCCCTCGGCTGACCCCCAGCCCGCCCCCCAGTTCACCCCAACTCCCCTCGGCACTCAGCGCCCCCACCCAACCCCGGCATTGCCCCCTCCCTCCCGCGCCTGCAGCAGCGCCCCCGGATCGCCCTGATCGCCCCCGGGATCCTCACCCCGATTCCCCTCTCATCCCGGTCCCCCCAGCATCACCCCCGGCCCCTCCGGCAGTTCAGGGCCCCCTCCCAGAGCCATCGCCCACCCTCGGTGCCCCCCAGCACCATCCTGGTACCTGCCCAGCACCATCCTGACCCGCCCAGCACCATCCTGGTACCTGCCCAGCACCATCCTGACCCCTGACCCCCCTCAGCACCACCCCGACTCTGCTTCTCACCATCCCTCGATCCCCTCGAGCCTCCCCCCTCAGATCCTCTCCAGCTTCACCCCCGAATCCCCTCCAGCATCCCTCCCCAGCATCACCTTCAACACCATCCTGATCCCCCAGGGTCATCCTGACCCCTCCAGCGCCATCCTGCCACCCCCCAAAACCATCCTGTCCCCCCCCAACACCATCGTGGTACCCTCCAACACCATCCTGTCCCCCCCCGACACCATCGTGGTACCCTCCAACACCATCCTGACCACCGCCCCAGCATCACCCCAACTGTGCTTCAGCCCCATCCCTTGATCCCCTCTCCCCAAATCCCCTCAGACCCCCCAGCCCCCTCCAGCTTCACCCCCAACTCCCCTCCACCACCCCTCCCCAGCACCACCTTCAACAGCATCCTGACCCTCCCCAGGGTCATCCTGACCTTCCCCCCAGGGTCATCCTGACCCCTCCAGGACCATCCTGACTCCTGACCCCCCCTCAGCATCACCCCGACTCTGCTTCTCACCATCTCTTGATCCCTCGAGCCTCCCCCCTCAGATCTTCTCCAATGTCACCCCCAAATCCCCTCAGACCCCCCAGCCCTCTCCAGCTTCACCCCCAGCTCCCCTCCACCATCCCTCCCCAGCATCACCTTCAACACCATCCTGATCCCCTCAGGGTCATCCTGACCTTCCCCCCAGCATCATTCTGACCCCCCAAACGCCATCCTGACCCCCCAGAACCATCTTGGTATCCCTAGCACCATCCTGACCCCCTTAAAACCATCCTGACTTTCCCAGCACCATCCTGGCACCCCCAGAACCATCCTGACCCCACCCCCAGCACTGTCCCGACCTTCCCCAAAATCATCCTGGTACCCCCCAAACACCATCCTGACCCCCAGCACCATCCTGACCCCCACCCAAGGTCATTCTGACTCTCCAGATCCATCCTGACCCCCCAGACCCATCCTGTTCCTCCCAACACCATCCTGACACTCCCAGCTCATCCCCTCAGGAATCTCCCAAACCCCAACAACCTCCTCCTCAGCCCCCCTCATCCCCTCCTGGCCCCCTTCACCACCTTCCACCCCCCTTTTCCCCCAGCTGAGGCCGAACCCCGCCCTTTACTCCCCAAAAGTCCCCCTGTCCCCTTTTTGCTCCCCAAAAAACCCCTTGGCACTTTTTTTACTCCTTGTCCCTTTTTTTACCCCAAAAATTCCATTGGCCCTTTTTTTACCCCAAAAATCCCCTTGGCCCTTTTTTGTTCCCCAAAATCCCCTTGTCTCTTTTTTGCTCCCTAAAAATCCCCCTGTCCCTTTTTTCCTCCCCAAAAGTCTCCTTGACCCTTTTTTCTCCCCCAAAATCCCCTTGGCCCTTTTTTTACCCCTTGCCCCTTTTTTTCCTCCCCAAAAATCCCCTTGGCCCTTTTTTCTCCCTCAAAATCCCCCTGTCCCTTTTTTCCTCCCCAAAATCCCCTTGGCCCTTTTTTCTCCCCCAAAATCCCCTTGGCCCTTTTTTGCTCCCCAAAAATCCCCTTGTCCCAGCCGGGAAGGTTCAGAAACTGGGGAGGGTTGAGCTGTCACCTCCAGCTCTTCCCCAAACACCACCTGGAAGTCTCTGACTTCCTTGGAAATTCATTTTCTTTATCCCATTTCCAGCCTCTGCCTCCTGAGTTCGTGTCCAAACACAGCAGGATCACGGAACATTTCCCTTCCCCTAACGAGGGATGAAATCGAGGGGCGGTTATTAATTAACAGAGGCGTTAATGACTCCCCGTCCTCGCTGGTGGCACAGATGGGCTCCTGCTGCAGATGATTCCTCCCTCCCATCCCTCATTTCCAGCAGCTCCCAGAAGATTTGGGGCAGCCACGGCAGCCAGAGAGTTTTTCCTTAGAGAAATTCTATTCCTGGGCAGCAAATTTCCCTTTTTCCTCACTCTCCCACCAGAGGGATGAAACCCCACCCTCATTTCTGTTTTCTCCTCTGAAAATGTGGCCCCAAAGGAGTTGGATGTGGGAATTTGGAGCTGTTTGGGCACAGATTTGTACCCAGGGCCCGGTGTCAGCACCTGGGCAGCCCCTTCCCCCTCCCACAGCCCAAACCCTGAATTAGAAACGCCCAAAAATGAACATTTTCCACCCAAAATCCCATTTCCAGCTGCGTTTTCGCTGCTGTGCTTTCCCCAGGAGCACCAGCACCATCTCCATCCCTGAGAACAAGAGTGGGGCTCCCTTCCCTGCGTTCTCCTGGCACAATTTCACCCATTCCTGATTTTCCAGCCCTGACCCAGCTCCAAAACAGCTCCCACCCACCTGGAGGCCAGGCTGGAGCCACAGCCCACCCACGGCCCCGCAGCACCCTGCAATTAAAGTTGTTTTGGAGCCACAGCACCTTCCTGCCCTGCAGATCCAAAAGGGAAGCTCCAGATCCCCGGGGAACATCTGGAGGGGGGCATTAGTTACCCCCACACTAAAAATGTCCTTGAGGGAGGCTGGGCTGGTGGAGCTTCCACTGCTGTCCCTCCCAGAGACGGAAAAACTCAAAAATTCCCTCATTTCTCAGCCCAAAGGCTCCCAGGGCATTTTCCACCACATTTTGGGCATTTTGGAGCTGCAGCAGGCCCACACCAGGAGCTTTAAGGTTTTGATAAAAACCATCTGTGCTCCTGCTTTGGGAATTCCATTTCCTGGGTGAGGATGGATCCCTTCTCCTGGCCAGCTCCAATCCATGGGAATGAATTGGTGGGGTCCTTGCTCCAGCTTTGGGGCTGCAGCTTCCAGGGATTCGCCTGGGAAATGAGGGTTTGTCCCCTAAAAAGAGCATTAAACACTGAAATAATCTTTAAATAATCCAAATTAATTTGAGAAGCCACAGGAGGAAACAGGAGCAGGAGATGGCAGTCGGAAAGTTCATTGTGGTGTGGAGAAAACCTTGAGAAAACCTTGAGAAAATCCCAAGAAAACATTGAGAAAATCCTGAGAAAACCCATTTTCAGTGAAATAAAGGCCCTGGTTCTACCCAGGGCTGGAAGCAGCTCCAACACCCGCATGGATGGAGAATCCAAGGTCAAAGATGCTGATGCAAAGGAAAGTTGTGGGATTTCTCTTGGGAAATGGTTCCAGGGACCCTGGGGACACACAGGAGTTTGTCATTAACAAATCCATTAATGTGGCTCTGTTTTGGGGAAGAAACTTCACTCCTGGCTTTTCTGGCTGCCAAAGAGGAGATGTTTGAGCTGGAGATTCCAAATCTTCCCAGTCCCTGGACTTAGAGGAAAACCTGGCTCTTCATTTCAACACAAGTTTCCTCAAAGAGGAGATGCCAAATCCACTTTGGGAGAAACTTGCAAAGAATAGAAAAGCCTGAGATGAGTTTTTTCCAAAGGAAAAGAGGGATTGGGAGCTGATGCTTTGTGCTTCAATTTCATCAGTGTTGCAGTGAATTCCTTTGGGAATTGGATGCCACTGATGGCAATGCTATAAAACACTCAAATTCCTCCTAATGAATTGAAATAATTCTTAGTGATCCCAAAAACCTTGAGATTCTCCCACCCAACCTTCCAAACTCCCAGAAAAAGGCCGACATGCCTTCCCAAGCATCCCTAGGTGTTTATGGAAGATTCATTTCCACTCAGTCAAAGGTAAATTTTGAGGAATTCCCTTTTCCCAGCAGTTGCAGCTTCTCCTCACACCTTCAGACCCAGGATGGGATCAGCTTCAACATCCTCAGGGATCAATAACAGAACACACCCGGGGTGATCCAAAGCTGGGACCACATTCCCAGGAGAATGGAGAAGGACAGGGAATGTGGAAACTGCTCCCAGGCCAAACCAGCAGCAGCACCCCAGAACCCTCATCAGCCCAAGGGCTGGAGGAGGAGAAGCCCCCGAGGCCATTGAGTCCAACTTGGAAATGTCCAGAGTCTGTCCCATGGAAATGGGAAATGTCTAGAGTCTGTCCCATGGAAATGGGAAACATCCAGAGTCTGTCCCATGGAAATGGGAAACATCCAGAGTGCGTCCCATGGAAATGGGAAACATCCAGAGTCTGTCCCATGGAAATGGGAAACATCCAGAGTCTGTCCCATGGACATGGGAAACATCCAGAGTCTGTCCCGTGGAAATGGGAAACATCCAAAGTCTGTCCCATGGAAATAGGAAATGTCCAGAGTCTGTCCCATGGAAATAGGAAATGTCCAGAGTCTGTCCCATGGAAATGGGAAATATACAGAGTCTGTTCCATGGAGATGGGAAATGTCTAGAATGTCCAGGGTCTGTCCTGTGGAAATGTCCAGAGTCTTTCCATGGAAATGTTCAGAGTCTGTCCCGTGGAAATGGGAAACGTCCAGAGTCTGTCCCATGGAGATGGGAAATGTTCAGAGTCTGTCCTGTGGAAATGGGAAATGTCCAGAGTCTGTCCCATGGAGATGGGAAATGGCCAGATTCTGTCCTGTAGAAATGTCCAAAGTCTGTCCCATGGAAACATCCAGAGTTTGTCCTGTGGAAATGGGAAACGTCCAAAGTCTGTCCTATGGAAATGTCCAGAGTCTGTCCCGTGGAGATGTCCAGAGTCTGTCCCATGGAGATGTCCAGAGTCTGTCCCGTGGAGATGTCCAGAGTCTGTCCTGTAGAAATGTCCAGAGTCTGTCCTGTAGAAATGTCCAGAGTCCGTCCCGTGGAGATGTCCAGAGTCTGTCCCGTGGAGATGTCCAGAGTCTGTCCCATGGAAATGTCCAGAGTCTGTCCTGTGGAAACGTCCAAAGTCTGTCCTATGGAAATGTCCAGAGTCCGTCCCGTGGAGATGTCCAGAGTCTGTCCTATGGAAATGTCCAGAGTCTGTCCCGTGAAGATGTCCAGAGTCTGTCCCATGGAAATGTCCAGAGTCCGTCCCGTGGAGATGTCCAGAGTCTGTCCCGTGGAGATGTCCAGGGTCTGTCCCATGGAAATGTCCAGAGTCTGTCCCGTGGAGATGTCCAGAGTCTGTCCCGTGAAGATGTCCAGAGTCTGTCCCGTGGAGATGTCCAGGGTCTGTCCCATGGAAATGTCCAGAGTCTGTCCCATGGAGATGTCCAGAGTCCGTCCCGTGGAGATGTCCAGAGTCCGTCCCCCATGCAAATGGGACATGTCCAGAGTCTGTCCCGTGGCTCAGGGTGCAGATCCACGGATTTCCCACTGGGAGGATGAGTCCTACTCGAGGTGGAGCAGAAGGTGGCTCAGATATTCCGTGTGTCCCGCTGCCTCCGAGGGCAGAATCTCCTGGCACAGCTCACAGCCCGGGGCAGCCCCAGCGCTGGGGCTCAGCATCCCCTCCTCCAGCACCCAGCCCGGAGTCCAGCAGGTCTGTGAGGAAATGGGAGATTTGGGGACAGAGAAACCCCCAGGAGCACCCTGGGCCAGCCCCCAGAGCCTGATCCCACCCAAAAAGGGCTGGGCTGGAGCTTGGGGAGCTCGAGCTCGCCCCATTTCATAAATCCCACTGGACAATCCCGGGTCCGTGTGGCTCCTGAACCTCCCCCAGCGCTTCCCATGGGCCAAAACAGCAGGAAAATGGGCTTTGAGCAGCAAACTAGAGGACATCTGTCGCCTGTCCCTGTGCCATTGTCATCTGACACTGATGGGGCCCCAGCAGACACAGCCTCACTTCCCCCTTCTCCTTCAAAACCCCCTCCCAAATCCAGCCCAAAATCAGAGTTATCCCCGGGAATACCCAGCCCCTGCAGCCATTAAGGGATATTTTAGGGCTTCATTTGGGAAAAGGAATGAAAGCAAATGGATTTGGCATCCAGGGACCCTGGGCGGGAAGGCCAGGACTGGGGTGGAGGTTCACCAGGAGGGGCCAGAGCTCAGGGAGGTCTGGAGAAATCCTTTCAGAATGACAGGAATTGTTTGGAATTACTTAGAAATGTGTTTTGAGGTGTGGAGATTAGAGAGAATGAAGGAAATACTTTAGAGCTGTTTAATTGGAAGATTCAAAGGAGGTTGAGAGAACTTTCCCCCAACTGACTCCTCCAAGGGATCCCCAAAGCCTCCCTGAGGGTCACAGGTGGGATGTCCTGGCTGGACAGCCGGACCTCGGGGGCTTTTCCATGCCCAAATCCCCTGGGAACCAGAAAATGGGGTGCCCAGAGAGTTTTTCAGGAACTAACCCCACTCGGCCACACTTCCCATGTGCCCAGGGCTGATGGAGAGGAGGATGAAGGGTCCCTGGTGCTCAAACTCCCCCCAGCCTCCCCTGTTACCTTCACAGGCCCTCGGATCTCCACCAGAGCCACATCCCTGGCAGCCTCTTCCCTCTCAAGCGCTTCTGGGGCTTCGTAGAGATCCAGGAGATTCGGGAAGGAGCCCCCAGGGCCTGGGTTCGGTGTCTCCAGCTCCTGAGGGCTGCAGGGAGCTCTCCCTCCTTCCCAGGGCACCGGGAGGATCCAGGTTCTCCTCTGGGCGGGCGCTTCCCCCTCGTCCCCCTCGGTGCTGCCAGGACCTGCAGCTCCTGCGCCGTGCCCAGGGCTCAGGGGGAGCCTCTTGGTGGCCCAGGGCTGTCCCATGGGACAGGCAGAGCCCTCCAGGTGGGGTGTGGAGGAGGTCGGAGCTCCTGGGTGGTTTTGGTGGCTCTCAGGTGATCTCTGGCCGTCCCCTGTGCCCACATCCTCCGTGCACTGGACGGGCAGCGACACCGGGATGTCTTTGGGAGAGAGGGAGGCAGAGGGGTCATTGCTGGGGATTCAGAGGGGTTTTTTCTCTTTCTATTCCATTTTCCCATTGGGCTCAGGGAACCCCTGGGCTGGCAGAGGTTGTCTATCCTGTCTGGAGCCTGGGCCACCTGAGAAAGGACGCTGAGGACAGCCAGGGAAGGCTGAGGGATGGGGGACCATCATCTTCCTCAGGAAACCAGAACATCCCCATGCTCCCAAACTCCAGGCTGATCCCAGAAATGCTTTGGTTTAAATCCTGGCAGGACATGGGTGGAGAGGAGGGAGCCCCAGGGTGAGGAGGTTGCAGTTTCCCAGCACAGCTTTGTCCAAACCAATCCCTCCCAACCACAAAATGCCCCTTTTAGGGTTGGGAAAATGGTGCCAGACCCCGTGGGGGTGCTGCGAGTGTTTGGGGGGGATAGGAGAGTACAGACAGGGGAAATCTTGGAAAACCAGAGGGTTCCTGGGTGTTTTCTGGGCTGTAGATCCTCCCCAACCCTGCCCCATCCTCTCCAGGTGATGCTTCCAGGACCGGGAGCGTCCCTGAGCAGCCGCACCCAAAGCCACGAGGGGCTCAGGGCACGTTCCTGCTCCGAGAGCCTTCACCCCACCAGAGGAACTTCTGAGGGCACCGAGATAAAGCTGGGAAGGACCCTGCCAGGACCAAGGTGGGAATGACCCTGCTGGGATAAAGGTGGGGATGAGAGTAGGAATTACCCTGCCAGGACCAAGGTGGGAATGACCCTGCCAGGACCAATAACCCTGCCTGGATAAAGCTGGGAATGACCCTGCCGGGATAAAGGTGGGGATGACCCTGCTGGGATAAAGGTGGGGATGAGAGTAGGAATTACCCTGCCAGGACCAATGACCCTACCTGGATAAAGCTGGGAATGATCCTGCCAGGACCAATAACCCTGCCAGGGAATGACCCTGCCAGGATAAAGCTGGGAATGACCCTGCCAGGATAAAGGTGGGAATGACCCTGCTGGGATAAAGGTGGGGATAAGAGTAGGAATTACCCTGCCAGGACCAATGACCCTACCTGGATAAAGCTGGGAATGATCCCGCCAGGACCAATAATCCTGCCAGGATAAAAATGGGAATGACCCTACAGGATAAACGTGGGAATGACCCTGACCCAGCCAGGATAAATGTGAGAATGACCCGGCCAGGAGCCATAACCCTGCCAGGATAAAGATTGGAATGACCCCAATGTGCAGTCCGGGCACCCCGCAGGTCCCACTCACCCAGGACCGGTCCCTTCCTGGCCCTCAGCCTCCGGAGGAGCCGCCCCTGCTCCGAGCACAGCTCCTGCAGCCTGGCCAGCTCCCCCCAGAGCTGCAGGAACACCTCCTGCATCTCCATCGCACCCGGGCAGCGGGAGGAGAGGCCACGAGCACCTGGAGCAGCAATAATGATCAGATTAATCACCATCCTCTGATCCCTGGGGTTATCCCAGGGCAGGAGCAGCTGCAGGGTCAGCCCGAGCTGGTGGCATGGGGAGGATCAGGTGCTGCAGGTGTGTGGGATTGCACAGAGAATATTTCCCAGTTCTCTCATAATTTAGGGGAAAAAAGAAAAGGGAAGAAGTTCTTCCTAAGAGGAGCTGAGCTGGGTTATTCCACCTCTCCCCCACAGCTTCCACGAGGTCCAAACAGCACAAAAATCCCATTTAGTAAAAAAATCTACCTGGGAAAAGTTGTGTTTCCAACTCAGTACCAAGGGATCGAATTTTTTGGGCATGAAAGCAAAAAACTCCCAAGAACAAACCCATCCAAGGAATGATGTCCATGGGTGGGGACACAATTCCCTTTTTTGAGCTGCTCAGCCCCTTCTCCTCCCAAAAATACCCCAGGAAGCACCACCCAGCATCAATTAACCAAATATTGGCATTATGGAGGAAAATTGTGTTTCCCACGTTTGTCCCCTCTTTAACAGCTGTATTATGGATTAAACTTCCCAGTTTTCCCATCTTGCACCAATTATTACCGGGCGAAAAGACAACAAACGAGCCCAAAGCTGGGCACAAATCTGCAAACCATCTGTAAAGGGGATCTGAAAGGTTCGCGCGATCCTAATTAGCATAATGAGCAAAAAAATAATCAGCCTGGCTTCCTGTCAGCTCCTCCAGGTTTGCTGCCGCTCAGCGCCGCGAGTTTCAGCTCGGCTCGGTTAAATTTAAGGTCCGGCTCAAATTGGGGGTTTGGCTGGAGGGTTGGTTGGATGGAGCCGCCTCCGGCGCTGTGGATTCCCCGGGAGGGATGAAGGGCAGAAATCCCCAAGGAAATGCGCTCGGAGCCAGGAAAAGCCCAGAGGCGATGGTAAGGTTTGCTCCCGGCGCAGGGAATTGCGGCGCTCGCCCCGCACCCAGGGGTGACTTCACCCCAGTTTTGGCTCTTTGGGGTCCTCTGCTCCTGAAAAGCTTTAAAGTAAACATTTTTCACCCCCTCCCTCCCGAGGCAGCCAGCTCCACGCCTAATTCAAGTTTTGTTTTGTCTATAAAGACGCCAATTAATTATTAATTGGAGTGTGACACCGAGCCGCCTCTCCTTAACAAGCCTGGGAAGATTTTGTTATTGGATTGTTATTTGGATTTCAGTTGGATTTTGTTATGGATTTTGTTATGGATTTCGTTCCAGCCCTGCCAGGGTTCCTCAGGTCTCGACTCCCTCTCATTTCCCCAGACTGGTGCCACCTGGACGAAGCTGCAGGAGACTTTTTTTATGTCCCAAAAAAGCCTCTCCTCTCCCAAACTGCGATTAAAAGCAGCAATTCGGGAGCACAAAATTCCCGTTTGTGGGGTTGGCCCCGAGGGTGGGGGGGAACGGGACCCCCAAAATCCCATCCCCACCACCCAGCCCACCCCGAAACCCTTCCCTTTCCCCCAAAATTGACTTACCGTGCGGGGACCGCGCTGGCCCTGCCCGGTGGCCGCGGAGGCGCCGAGCTGAGAGCGGCGGGCGCCGAAAGTCGAGCAGCGGCGAATTTGGGGGTGGGAATTTCCCCTCCGGGCTGTGAGCGAAGAGCGAAACCTCCGGAGCAGGAAACGAAAGGGGCGAGAGCGACGGGCTCGAAACGAGCTCGGAAAAGCCCCGGGGAGGGCGATGGAGGCCCCGGGGGGCTCGTGGGGACCGAGGGTTGGCTCCAATCCGTGCCTCAGTTTCCCCTCACACCTTATTCCAGCTCGTTAGCGCTTTAATTTGGGGCTGAGGGGTGTTTGTGCCTCGGAGACCTCATCCCTGTAAACCAGTTAATATTCCAGCTAATGTCCCAATAATCCCGATTAATCCTCGCTCTGCTCCAGCTCGGATCTCCCGAATCCTCCACGCAGCGCCGGAGCCAAGGGAAAATCCTGGGCTGGGCGCTGGAGCCCGCCCGGGCCCGTCCCCCCGGGGCTTTCCCCGTGCGTGCCCTGCTTCTCCCAGCACGCCCAGTGCCGGGCGCTTACTGGTGCCAGCACAGCTGCAGCCACGGCCTTGGCACCGCCATAAATCCCCAGTACCAGTCCCTTACTGGTTCCCAGTGTCCCCAGTACCAGTCCCTTACTGGTTCCCAGTGTCCTCAGTGCCAGTCCTTTACTAGTCCCCAGTACACGTGGGGTCCTACCCTGTGGCTCTCAGTGTCCTCAGTGCCAGTCCCTTACTGGTGCCAGCACACCTGGAGCCTTGGCACCTCCATAAATCCCTGGGACCCCCAGTGCCAATCCCTTACTGGTCCCCAGTACACGTGGGGTCCTACCCATGCAGCTCCCAGTGTCCCCAGTGCCAGTCCCTTACTGGTTCCCAGTGCCCCCAGTGCCAGTTCCTTACTGGTCCCAGCATACCAAGGAGCCATGACCTTGCCACCTCCATAAATCCCGGGGACCCCCAGTACCAGTCCCTTACTGGCCTCCAGTACACGTGGGGTCCTACCCTGCAGCTCTCAGTGTCCCCAGTGCCAGTCCCTTACTGGTTCCCAGTGTCCCCAGTGCCAGTTCCTTACTGGTTCCCAGTGTCCCCAGTGCCAGTCCCTTACTGGTTCCCAGTGTCCCCAGTGCCAGTTCCTTACTGCTCCCAGCACACGTGGAGCCAAGACCTTGGCACCTCCATAAATCCCTGGGACCCCCAGTACATCCAGTGCCAGTCCCTTACTGGTCCCCAGTGTCCTCAGTGCCCCTTCCTTACTGGTTCCCAGTGTCCCCAGTGCCAGTGCCTTACTGGTTCCCAGTGTCCCCAGTGCCAGTCCCTTACTGGCCCCCAGTGCACGTGGGATCCTACCCATGCAGCTCCCAGTGTCCCCAGTGTCCCCAGTGTCAGTGCCTTACTGGTCGCCAGTACATGTGGGGTCCTACTCGTGCAGTTCCCGGTGTCCCCAGTACCAATCCCTTACTGGTCCCCAGTACCAATCCCTTACTGGTTCCCAGTGTCTCCAGTACCAGTCCCTTACTGGTCCCCAGTATACATGGGGTCCTACCTTGTGGCTCCCAGTGTCCCCAATACCAGTCCCTTACTGGTTCCCAGCACACGTGGGGTCCTACCCTGTGGCTGCCAGTGTCCCCAGTACCAATCCCTTCCTGGTTCCCAGTGTCCCCAGTACCAATCCCTTACTGGTTCCCAGTGTCTCCAGTACCAGTCCCTTACTGGTGCCCAATACACGTGGGGTCCTACCTTGTGGTTCCCAGTATCCCTAGTGCCAGTCCCTTACTGGTCCCCAGCGCCAGTCCCTTTCTGGTCCCAGCACAGCACCTCCATTTCAGGCTCGGGGCCTGCCGGTGGCTCCAGGACCGGGCGTTATTCCCGGGACGGGCGGGCGATTCCAGGACCCAGCGTTTTTCCCGGGCCGGGCACCTTTAAGACCCAGCCTTTTTCCCGGGCCGGGCGGCTTTAGGACCCGGGATTTTTCCCGGGCCGGGCACCTTTAAGACCCAGCCTTTTTCCCGGGCCGGGCGGCTTTAGGACCCGGGATTTTTCCCGGGCCGGGCACCTTTAAGACCCGGCCTTTTTCCCGGGCCGGGCGGCTTTAGGACCCGGCCTTTTTCCCGGGCAGGGCGGATTTAGGACCCAGCGCTCTCCCCGGGCCAAGCGGCTTTAGGAGCGCGGCGTCCCCGCCCGTGCACCTGCCCGGGAGGCGGGGACAGGTAGCGCAGGTGGCCCCGCCCCACCCGGACGCACCTGCGGCCCCGCAGCCGCTGTGGAGCCGGTGAGAGGGGAGGGGACGAGCCGGGGGTTCCGTCCCCCCCTCTGCTCTAAGGGGGTCCCAGTGCCGAGCTCCTGCCGGGGAAGGCGGTCCCGGTGAGCACCCCTCGCCCCAGGGAAAGAAGGTCCGGGGGTCGCGGGGGTCGCGGTGCGGCGCCCCTCTCTGCGGTAAGGGGGTCTGGGGTCCTGGTGTGAAGGCTTTGCCCCGGGGGAGGGGGTACGCGGGTCACGGTGCGGAGCCCCCACCATGGTAAGGGGGTCTGGAGGTCCCGGTGTGGACCCGCCCTCACGGTAAGGGGGTCTGGGGTCCTGGTGTAGATCCCCCTCTCGTGGTAAGGGGGTCTGGAGGTTCCCGGTGTGGACCCGCCCTCACGGTAAGGGGGTCTGGGGTCCTGGTGTAGATCCCCCCCCCTCACGGTAAGGGGGTCTGGGGTCCTGGTGTAGATCCCCCTCTCGTGGTAAGGGGGTCTGGAGGTACTGGTGTGGAGCCCCCTCACGGTAAGGGGGACACGGCAGGTCCCGGTGCGGAGCCCCCGGCCCGGGGGAAGGGGGAGCAGGGTGGTCCTGGTGAGGGACCCTCCTGGGGTTGGGTGCTCGGGGGTCCCGGTGCATAGGCCCCTCCGTGCAGGGGGGTTCAGGTGGTCCTGGGATGGAGCCCCCCGGGCCGGGAGGAGCCCCCGGAGCTGCTCCAGGGGCTGTGGCCGTTCTGGGCAGGGCATTGGGAGGACCCGGCCCCCATCACCCCCTTGGGGTACCCCATGACCCCCGGGACCCTCACAGAGCCCCCATCTCCGGGCACTCCCATCCCACATCCCGGGAGCAGCTCCGGGACCCTCTGGGCTCATCCCACCTGGACGGGGGAGCCCTGCAGGACCCTGACCCTGTGAGCTCCCAGCACATGCGGTTCCTCCCGCTGGCACTGAACCCCGCCGGGAGCGATCCCGCTGCTCCCCAGCTCCCCGTCCCTGCCCCTCCCGGTGTCATCGTGGCTCGCTGCCACGTGGAGCCGGTGGCCGCCGCACCTGAGGCGGTGTGGGTGTCAATCCGCATGTATTTTATTTATTTCCCTTATTTCCTCCACCAGTGTATCTCTGTTTCTGCCTCTTCCCCACAGTCCCTCCCTCCCACATCACGGGGGACGCTCCTGGAATTCCCACTGAACCTTTCCCCATTCCCCCTCCCCTTTTTTTCCTCCCCATTTTTCTCTCCTTTCCCCCCCTTTCCCCCCCTTTTCCCCCCTTCCCCCCCTTTTTTTCTCCCCTCTTTTTGTCCCCCTTTCACCCCCCTTTTAGTCCCCCTTTCTTTCTCCCTCTTTCCCCCCCTTTTTTCCAGTTTCTCCCTCCCCTTTTTTCCCCCTTCTTTTTTTCCCCCTTTTCCGACCCCAATAATAGGCTCCCCTGGGTCATTTTAATGTTGTTTTCCCAGGGCGCAGGGCCAGCCCCGTGGCAATCTGGGATTTTCGGGGTGGGATGGAGCAGAATCCACCTGGGAGTTCGCAGGGCAGGTAGCAGAGAGCGCAGGTGCACCAGGAGCTCCATGCCAAATCCACCCCAGTCTTTCAGAGGGGAAATTTTTATTTATATTCGGCTTTTTTGGCCCTTTTTGGGAAGGGGTTGTGGCCCCCTGGGAGCGGCAGCTCTTGTTGTGCACAACCTGCGCCCCCCCGCACACCTGAGCGTCCCTCCGGTGTTAATTAGCACCGACACCTAACGAGCTTCATTAGCAACGTGGCATGAAGGAAGCTCAGAGTGGTGGGGTTGATGGAAATGTTTTTTTTTTCCCCCAAAATCTTTTTTTTCTCCCCTCTTTATTGTACAGCAGCGCCGTGCAATGGAAACCTCGGGGGCACGAGGGGAGCGGGGGCACCTCCGCCCAGCCTGGGGCAGAAATCCCGAGGCAATGGCAGGGAACACCAGGGGATTGATGGGGTTTTTCCCCCGATTTTGCTTTTCCTCGCTGGATGGGGCCGGGCGCTCTTGGCAGTGAAGCGTGGTCCAGCTTTGATCCCGCGGCGCTCAAAGCGGGGACCCCGGGACCCTCCTCCTCCTCCTCCTCCTCCCCAGCCCGAACCTCCTCGCCCTTGAAGTTGTGGCAGGTGCCCTTCCCCGCCCCATTGCCGAGAGAATGAAAAGAAAAGGGGAAAAAGGAGCCGGGGGAAGGCGGGGGGGGACCCCGAAGTGGAGGAGGAGGAGGAGATGGCGGTGAATGGATCCCGCCGGGCTCGTCCATGCTCCGGCGGCCGCGGCTCACAAAGAGGAGCCGCGGGAAGTTTGGGGGTGGTGGAAAGCTCAGAGCCTCCGGCGGATCCCGGGGCAAACTCGGGAGCTGGCGCCGAGCTCCCGGCGGCCGTGGCACCGGACACGGCACCGGACACCGAACCTGCTGCTCCGGCTCCGCCAGATCCGGAGCGCTGCATGGTCTGCTCGAGTTTTCCTTCGCAGGCAGGAAAATGCCCAGGGAAAAGCTTTTTATTCCCAGCGGCCAAAAATATTTTGGCGAATGTTGGGCTCTATTTTAACTTGGCGGTGGCGGGGGGAGGCTGCAGCCTCCAAATCAGTCCCAGGAGAAACTTTTTGGGAGGGTCTCGTGTGTGGGGGTGGGTGGTACATGCTCCGGCATTTTTTAACCTGCACTTTTCCTGGTGTTTTAATTTCGGGCTGGATTTAGGGGCTGGAAGTGCTGGGGGGGGGGGAATGAATTTTACAGGTGTCACTTGTGCCAAACTTTATATTAATATATTTCTAATATTTATTGCTACATTAATGTATTAGTAACATTGTACTGCAATATTGATATGTTAATATGTCGCTAATATTACTTTACTATGTCGATATATTAATGTGTTGTTTTGCTATTGTTATTATGTTTTTATTTGATGATGATGATTATTATTATTATTATTATGTCTAGTGGGAGGTTCTCGGCCCGGGGCAGGGGGTTGGACTGGATGATCTTTAAGGTCCTTAACAAAACTATTGCATGAGCTGATCATATTTATACATTATATTTTAGGTACGACGTGATGTATTTTAAATTCAATATATTATATCTTCACTGCAGTATTTCTATTTTGACACCAAGGAGTTGCATCCAGGCCGGGAATTCACTGCAGGTGTTTCTCCTTCCCACAGGTCACTGGAGCAAAGCAGGACACCGTGATGCACCCGCAGCCCCCACATTCCTGAACCCTCCAAAACCGCCCCAAACACCCCAAAATGAGGCTGTTCCGCCGCCGCTACAGCGCCTTGAAGGTGGCCTTGGCGGGCGCCGTCTTCGTCCTCTTCCTCTTCATCCTCCAGAAGGACGTGGGCAGCAAGGAGCCGGGCGAGGAGCCGTGGCTGCGCAACATCGTGCCGGGCAAGGGCCAGGTGCTGGACCTGATGCTGGGCGCCGTGCGGGACCTGCGGGACTCGATGCCGCGGCTGCAGATCGGGGCCCCGGAGCCGCCGCCGGAGCCGCTGCCCAGCGGCCGCTCCTGCCTGCCCGGCGTCTACACCGCGGCCGAGCTGCGGCCGCTGATGGAGAGGCCGCCCCAGGACCCCGCCAGCCCCGGCGCCGACGGAAAAGCCTTCAAGAAGGATCGCTGGACGCCCGAGGAGACGAAGGAGAAGGAGCGGGGCTATGAGAAGCATTGCTTCAACGCCTTCGCCAGCGACCGCATCTCCCTGCAGCGGGCGCTGGGCCCCGACAGCCGTCCCCCCGAGTGAGAGCCTGGCCCGAAAGCCCCTGGGGCCACTCACCCCCTTAAATCTGGCCATTTACCCCCTTAAATCTGGCCACTCACCCCCTTAAATCTGGCCACTCACCCCCTTAAATCTGGCCACTCACCCCCTTAAATCTGGCCATTTACCCCCGTGAATCTGGCCGTTTACCCCCTTAAATCTGGCCACTTATTCCCTTCAACGTGGCCCCTTACTCCCTTCAGTCTAGCCACTGAGTGCCTTCAACCTGGTCGTTTATTCCCTTAAATTTCAGGGAAAGTTAAAACAGATTGAGGGCAGGATGTCACCCAGCACTGGCAGAGGATTGAATGGAGACAAAGCTAAAAGAAAAGAAATTATTTATTATTATTTCGCCCTAATTTTGGCCCCTTGGGGGGCGGGTTTAGTGGCAGCAGGCTCTTTGTGTCTCCCTGTACCTGCTCGGAGGCTCCGGCGCCTCCCCGCCTTTCCCTCCTCTCGCTCCTTTATCCCAGCGGCTCCAGCGGTCAGACTTTTTCTTTTCTTAGCCGAGTGGAACAGCCTCGGACCCCGCTGGGGTCGGGGGCAGGGAAAGAGGGAAACTCCAGAGATTTCCCCGCCTGCCCTCGGCCAGGGGCTGCCGGATTAAGGCGGGGCCCGCGCGGAGGGGTGGGATGGGGGAGACATGGGGGGGAATTCGGGATGGAAAAAGCCTTGAAAGGGATGGAGGAATCCAGCCCCCCGCGCTGGCAGGCGATTATCCGTGCTTAGCAGGTGTGGCGGTGACAAAGGGGGGACACGGAGGCCGGCAATGGGACTCACTCAACCAAAATCAATGGGAATCAAAGCAGGGACGAGTCCCGAGGGGCCAGAGCCGCTCCCCGCAGCTGCGGGGTTTGGTGGGGGGGGGATATCGGGGGTCGCTCCAGTCACGCCTCCCCCTTCACTCCCCCATTCTGCCCCCCAGGTGCATCGATCAGAAGTTCAAGCGCTGCCCTCCCCTCCCCACCACCAGCGTGGTTATCGTGTTCCACAACGAGGCCTGGTCCACCCTGCTCCGCACGGTCTACAGCGTCCTGCACTCGTCCCCGGCCCGCCTGCTCCGAGAGGTCATCCTGGTGGACGATGCCAGCACGGATGGTGCGTGGGGGACACGGGGACAGAGGGGTGCAGGGAGCACGGTGGCATGTGGGGCCAGAAGGATGCGGGGGTTGTGGTGAGATGTGGAGTCAGGGGGATGCAGGGACCATGGTGGGATGCAGGGAACACAGTGGGATGTGTGCAGGGGTTATGGTGGGATGTGGATGCTAGAGGGATGCAGGAGTTGTGGTGGGATGTGGGGTCAGAGGGATACAGGAGTTGTGGTGGGATGTGGATGCTAGAGGGATGCAGGAGTTGTGGTGGGATGTGGGGTCAGAGGGATGCAGGAGTTGTGGTGGGATGTGGGGTCAGAGGGATGCAGGAGTTGTGGTGGGATGTGGGGTCAGAGGGATGCAGGAGTTGTGGTGGGATGTGGGGTCAGAGGGATGCAGGAGTTGTGGTGGGATGTGGGGTCAGAGGGATGCAGGAGTTGTGGTGGGATGTGGGGTCAGAGGGATGCAGGAGTTGTGGTGGGATGTGGGGTCAGAGGGATGCAGGAGTTGTGGTGGGATGTGGGGTCAGAGGGATGCAGGATTTGTGGTGAAATGTGGGGTCAGAGAGGTGCAGGAGCTGTGGTGTGATGTGGGTCAGAGAGATGCAGGAGCCAGAAGGGTGCAGGATTTGTGATGGGATGTGGATGCCAGAGGGATGTAGGGACCGTGGTGGGATGTGGGTCAGAGAGGTGCAGGAGCCATGCGGGATGTGGATGCCAGAGGGAGGTAGGGCAAGCTGTGGTGGGATGTGGATCAGAGGGATGCAGGAATTGTGGTGGGATGGGGATCAGGGGGTACAGGAGTTGTGATGGGACATGGGGTCAGAGGGGTGCAGGGAGCATGGTTTGATGTGGGGTCAGAGGGATGCAGGATTTGTGGTGGCATGTGGGGTCAGAGGGATGCTGGAGCTCTGATGGGAAGTGGGTCAGAGAGGGATGCAGGAATTGTGATAGGATGGGGGTCAGGGGGTGCAGGAATCGTGGTGGGATGTGGATGCCAGAGGGATGCAGCAGTTGTGGTGTGTTGTGGGTCAGAGGGGTGCAGGAATTGTGATGGGATGTGGATGCCAGAGGGATGTAGGGACCATGGTGAGATGTGGGTCAGAGGAATGTGGGCTGGAGAGGGATGCAGGGAGCATGGTGGGATGTGGGTGAAAGGGGTGCAGGAGCCATGTGGGATGTGGATGCCAGAGGGAGATAGGAAGAGCTGTGGTGGGATGGGGGAGCGAGAAGGATGCAGGAGCCACACGGAGCTGTGAGGGGATTCAGGGGCCAGAGGGAGGCAGGATGTGGGATCAGCAGGATGCAGGGGACACCAAGCCCCTTTCCAAGCCTGGAAGCAGCAGCTCTGGGCCATTCACACTCCCAATATCCCGGGATCTCCCAGCAGCCGCTCCCCATTTGACATCCGCCCCTGGGATTTTCCCTTCCCCAGCACCGCTGTTATCCCTGCCCTGGGGACAAACCAGGCGCCCCACGAACCTCCACCCTCAGCCAGCTGTAATCCTCGTTAATTAGCACCCAGAGCTAATGAACGCGGGGTTCAGTGTCGGGGCACTGGGAGGAGCGGACTCTGCCCTTGTCCCAGATAAATTCTCCCTTTCCACCCACGGGCTCCCGAGGAGCAGGAACTTCGTGGTGCCCCAGGGCTCCACTGCCCCAGAGCTCGACTCCCACTGGGGCTGTTTGTGGGTTGGACTCATATTCCCTTCCCAGGGCGCTTTTCTCAGGGTCCCAGCTCCCACCTGGCCATTCCCAGCTCCTGGCTTGGCTGCATCTGCCAAGAAATCCCGGGTTCCTCTGGTGACCCCTTCCCTCAGGAACAGCTTGGTCCTGGTGACACTTCAAGCACAGGGATGTGACCTCCTCACCCACCCTGCCAACCCCCAGTCCCTCTCCAGAGAGGGATTAGACAGGAGGGGCTTAGACCATTATAAAACTCATTTTCTTTAGCCAAAAATATACTTGGGTTTGGGGCAAAGGCTCAGGTGTCCCTGAACCCAAACTCAGCTGCAGAGTCTGAGCAGCAGGGGATGGGGATGGGATGGGATTTATGGGATTGATGGGATGGAATTTATGGGATCGATGGGATTTGGGATGGGATGGGATTGATGGTATTGACGGGAGAGATGGGATTTGGAATGGGATTTATGGGATGGGACAAGATGGGATCAATGGGATTGATGGGATGGGATTTATGGGATCAATGGGATTTATAGGATGGGATCTGGGAGATGGGATGGGTTTGATGGTATTAATGGGATTTGGAATGGGATTTATGGGATGGGATCAATGGGATTGATGGGGCAGCAGGATGGGCTGGTGGGATGCAGGGACTGATGGCTCCAAGTGGTTTTCCCACCTGCAGAGTACCTGAAGGAGGAGCTGGATCGCTACGTGGAGCAGCTGCAGATCGTGCGCGTGGTGAGGCAGCGCGAGCGCAAGGGGCTCATCACGGCACGGCTGCTGGGGGCCAGCGTGGCCAGCGGGGAGGTGCTGACCTTCCTGGATGCCCACTGTGAGTGTCTCCCCCCATGGCACCCTGTGACACCCTGTCAGTGTCCCCTCGTGACACCCTGTGACACCGTGAGTGTTGTCCCTGTGACACCCCGTGATTGTCCCCCCATGACACCTGTGACACCCTGTGAGTGTCCCCCTGTGACATCCTGTGACACTGTGAGTGTCCCCCCATGGCACCCTGTGACACCGTGAGTGTTGTCCCTGTGACACCCCGTGATTGTCCCTCCATGACACCCTGTGATTGTCCCCCCATGACACCCTGTGATTGTCCCCCCATGACACCTGTGACACCCTGTGAGCGTCCCCCCGTGACACCCTGTCAGTGTCCCCCCTGTGACGCCTCACGGCACCATGAGTGTCCCTCCGTGACACCCTGTGACGCCATGAGTGTACCCTCATGGCACCCTGTCAGTGTCCCCCCGTGACACCCTGTGGCACCGTGACTGTCCCCAGTGTCACCCATGCGTGCGCCCCCATGACACCCTGTGGCACCGTGACTGTCCCCAGTGTCACCCATGCGTGCCCCCCCATGACACCCTGTGACGCCGTGAGTGTCCCCTCATGGCACCCTGTGAGTGCCCCCCCATGACACCCTGTGACGCCGTGAGTGTCCCCTCATGGCACCCTGTGAGTGCCCCCCCATGACACCCTGTGGCACCGTGACTGTCCCCAGTGTCACCCATGCGTGCCCCCCCCATGACACCCTGTGACGCCGTGAGTGTACCCTCATGGCACCCTGTCAGTGTTCCCCCGTGACACCCTGTGGCACCGTGACTGTCCCCAGTGTCACCCATGCGTGCCCCCCCATGACACCCTGTGACGCCGTGAGTGTCCCCTCATGGCACCCTGTGAGTGCCCCCCCCATGACACCCTGTGGCACCCCGAGTGTCCGCCTGTGACACCCTGTGTGTCCCCCGTGACACCACGTGAGTGTCCCCCCGTGTCACCCGTGCGTGCCCCGGGCTCTGTGGGTTCCCCCAGCCCCGCTCAGCCCTGCCCGTGTCCCAGGCGAGTGTTTCCACGGCTGGCTGGAGCCGCTCCTGTCGCGCATCGCCGAGGAGCCCACGGCCGTGGTGAGCCCCGACATCGCCACCATCGACCTCAACACCTTCGAGTTCTCCAAGCCCGTGCAGAACGGGAAGCAGCACAGCCGGGGCAACTTCGACTGGAGCCTGACCTTCGGCTGGGAGGTGGTGCCGGCGCGAGAGAGGCAGCGCAGGAAGGACGAGACCTTCCCCATCAAGTAAGCCCAGCATGGAATGCTTTATCCGGCTGGGTTTTCTCTTTTTCCCAGCAAATTGGTGTTTGTGACGGTGTTCACAGGGGTCTCAGGTTGAGGGAAGAGACGAGGATCTGACTCCATGTTTCAGAAGGCTTGATTTATTATTTTATTATATATTGCATCAAAGCTGTACTAAAAGAATAGAAGAAAGGATTTCATCGAAAGGCTAGCTAAGAATAGAAGAGGAAAGAATGATAACAAAAGCTCTGTCTTGGACTCTGTCTGAGCCAGCTGGGCTGTGATTGGCCATTAATTAGAAATAACCAACGTGGGCCAATCACAGATGCACCTGTTGCATTCCACAGCAGCAGATAACCATTGTTTACATTTTGTTCCTGAGGCCTCTCAGCTTCTCAGGAGGAAAAATCCTCAGGAAAGGATTTTCCATAAAAGATGTCTGCGACAGGTGTCCTCCTTGGTGCCACTGGGTGGGCGGTGCTGCCCTTTCCCAGCAGGGTTCTCCCTTGGGATTTTGGCATGGGAGATGTCGGGAGTTTGTGCCCAAGCACAGTCAGAGCTGGGGGGGTGGTGGAGGACAAACCTCCCTTGGGGCCAAAATGGACCTTAGAGTCTCCTCCAGCTGCCTCTCGCTCCGGCATTTAGGATTTCATTGCTCTCGCTCTGGCATTTAAGATTTCATTGCTCTCGCTCCCATTAAGGATTTAATTGCTGTCTCTGCCTTCTCACCCTCGGTGCCCAGGTGCCCCCGCACAGAACAGGTCACCTGTGGATCAGGCTGTGCCAAAATCCCCCCTCTTATCCCTCTGTCTGACATGCAGACAGAGCCCGGGTGGTTTTCCCACCTCTCCCTGGTGCCCCCGCTGGGAGACACCGGACACCTGGCCCCACCCCGGCCGCGGGGCTGGCTTTGTGCTCGGGTCACCTGGGCGACGCTCCCGTCCCCATAAAGGCCCCTTTCACCTCCAGCCGGGCGCTTGGCTCCCGCCGCTGTCTCGTCCCCAGCAGCTCAGCGAGTCCTTGGCGTTCATTATTTTTCCTGAATAAAAGCGAGGTTCTGTTCCAGCCTCAGATGGAAAAGATTAGGGGAAGCGGGAGGAGGGATTGGGGCACTGAGCTCTGACCTCCTCCTCTTTTTGGTGACAGGTTTTTGGTAACAATATCCTCTTTTCACTTTGAATCCATCTGGCAGCGAAGGCCCCTCCGTGTCACGCTGTCACCTCTGTCCCCTCCCAGCAGCCCAGCCAAAACCACCACAGCTGGATGGAGGGGGACTTTTATTTCCCAAAACTCAGATTTCTCCTCTTTTATTTGTGCTTTACCCCTTCTTTCCCCCTGCAGATCCCCGACCTTTGCAGGTGGCCTCTTTGCCATCTCCAGGTCCTACTTCGAGCACATCGGCTCCTATGACGACCAGATGGAGATTTGGGGGGGTGAGAACGTGGAAATGTCCTTCAGGGTAAGTATGGGGGTCCACCTTCTGAGGGCACCTCCAGGGAGCTCCCTGTTGGGGGGCCCGGGGGCCGGACCCCCCCACCTCAGGTGCGGCTTCCCCGCAGGTGTGGCAGTGCGGGGGACAGGTGGAGATCATCCCCTGCTCCGTCGTGGGCCACGTGTTCCGCTCCAAGAGCCCCCACACCTTCCCCAAGGGCACCCAGGTGATCTCCCGCAACCAGGTGCGCCTGGCCGAGGTCTGGATGGACGACTACAAGGAGATCTTCTACCGCCGCAACCAGCAGGCCTCCCAGATGGCCAGAGAGGTACTGGGGGCTGCTGCTGCTTCTGCTGGGAGGGGGTGTCAGTTTGGAAAGACAGGTGCCTGCTAAGGAAGGCAGGAGCTGCCCCGGAAATGCAAAATGTAAACCCTCCCCACCCCTCTGAATTGCTATAAATTTTAAATTAAGAGCTCTCAGGCAAAAAATATGGGAGCAGGAAACAACAGTTCTTTAATAGGGAAGAAAATAAAAGGACAAAAGAAACAATGCAGTAAACCAAAACAACACTGACAGAGTCAGAACTCAACCTGACACCCTGTGGGTCAGGCTGTTGGCGGCAGTCCCATTGGAATTGTGGCTCAGCCCTCCTGCAGTGTCAGGGGTGGTTCTGCTGGAGCAAGGGGGTTCTGGAGAAGGGTGGAGTCTTCCTCTGAAGATCCAGTGGGAAGGAGAGGCAGCTGCGGCTCCTCTGGGAAATCCAGTGGAGAAGCTGTGCTGGTGTTCCAGAATCTCCAGATTATATCTGGGTAAGAATGCTTGGCTCCTCCCTCTGGGCTCACCTCTCCCAGTGGGATGCTGCAGTGCTTATCAGCCATGCAGTGACATTCAATAGCTGTTATCTGCAGATGTGCCCTCAGAGGGAGGAGTGATTGTGGAAGAGACAAGGAAAAACTGCCCACTGACAAAAGAGAACTGCCATAGAGATGGTGACAGAACACATCTTGCCTTGCAATCTGGGACAGAGGGCTGGTCCTGCTGGGAGCTCTACCTGAGCAGCAGCAGTGGGTGGGAGACCAGACAGGTGGACAGAAACAGGCAAAAGCTTTATTTTTCTTTCCCCCTCTGGCCAGATTGTTTCCTAGTAGAAAAACATCGGGGTTTATTAATTCTTTTTTTTTTTTTTCTTAATGTTTTTTTTTTTTCAACACAAATATTGTAAAGCAGAGCACCCCTGAGGTAGGGAGTAATTGGTACCTGATTCTATTGATTCCGAAGTCTGAACAATTGCTTCATTAAAACTATTTTATATTACATTATACTATACTATACAAAAGATACATACTAAAGAAAGATTCATGACTGACTGAGACGGCCAGGACACAGCTTTGAGTGATTGGCTAAGGAATCAAAACAATCCTCAGTAGAATCCAGCTGACAAATCACGTCAGGTAATCCTCCTAATACATTCCACATGTGCAAAACAACAGGAGAAGAAAGTTGAGATAAGAATTGTTTCCCCTTCTTTTCTCTGTGCTTCTCCAGGGAAAAAAAACTTGGGAGAGAGAATTGTCTCTCTCTGTTCAGAGAATGTGAATGTACCAAAACTTCTTATTTTCTTTTTTCAATACCAGAACTTCTTATTCTTTGCCAAAAGATTTCCAAGCTCTTGGTGGAGCCTGTGGGTACCTGCCAGATGTCCCCCCCACCTTGTCTCAGTGCTGGTCACACCCGGAGGGGTGATGACAAAGCTGGGGCTGACTCCAGCTCTGAGCCCCAACCTGGAAAGGGCTTTTTTGCGATTTTCCCTATTGTTTTCTGAAGTGAATTTAATTTTCGCCCCGATTTCATTTTTTAGAAGACGTTTGGTGACATCACAGAGCGGCGCAGGCTGCGGGAGCGGCTGCACTGCAGGAATTTCACCTGGTACCTGCAGAACGTCTACCCCGAGATGTTCGTGCCCGACCTGACCCCGACGTTCTACGGAGCGGTGAGTGCCGGGAGCGCCCGGAGGGTGGGCTTGGGGGCTTTGAATTGAACCGGGGACGGGGAGCTGGTACTGCCACGTCTGTCACCGTGTCTGTCTGTCTGTCACCTCATCTGTCACCGGCTGGTGGGGCCGGTTTGGGCTCCGGCCGAGCTGGAATCCGGCAGAGCTGGTTTGGGGTGAGTCCCGGGGTGGGGAATCCGTGGGGATGTGGACTTGGGTTAAACTCGAGGGAAGAGCTGAAAACTTCCTTGAGCGCCAAACACCGTCCTGGCACAGGGAGGACTGGCAAAAATGGGGATGGGATGGGATGGGATGGGATGGGATGGGATGGGATGGGATGGGATGGGATGGGATGGGATGGGATGGGATGGGGAGCTCCATCTCCATCCCGAGAGAATCTGGGCACGGGTGGGAGGCAGGACCCCATCTCCAGCCCCCCATCCGCAGGGAAATGGAGACAGGCGGGATGTGGAGGGCTGGCTCCGTCCCTGAGGGAGCAGGGGATAGCAGGGCACGGAGCTCTGGCTGCACCCCCGAGGAACTGAGGGCAGGCAGGATGAGGGGCTGCAGCTCCATCCCTGAGGATGGGATTCCCCTGAGGCAGGAAAAGCCTTTTCCCTCAAGCTGGGTGTTGGACCCTGAGCCTGCCCCTCCTCAGCCAGGGCGATGTGACAGCAGCTGGCACGGCCAGCACCCAGCTCGGTGACAGCCAGGTGACAGCCATGTGTTGGGTGCTGGCTCCCATCCAGCTTTTAATTCACCTTCATTTCCTGAAACCTCCGCCCAGTGCCTTTCCCTTTGCTCCGCCTGCCGGAGGCGATGGCTCGGGCGTTCCTCATGTCCTGGAAAGGACACGGGACCCGGAGCCGGCGCTGGGTGCCAGAATGGTGTTTGCACAGTGATAACCCAGAGCCCTGCACGGCCAAACCCGAGCCGGTCCCACCCTGGCTCCTCTGAGCCCTTCTTTCCTCCACTCTCCCAGACTTATTCCTCATTCCTGCCCCTTTTTCCCCCTAGCCCGTCTTTTTACCCGTCTTTCCTCCCCTCCACACCCCCGTTCCCGTTGCCTTTCCCTGCCCTTTCCCCCCCATCATCTCTTTTTCCCCCCCATCATCTCTTTTTCCCCCCACCTCTTTTATCCCCCCCACCTCTTTTTTCCCCTTTCCCTCTCCTTTCTCTCGTTTTTCTCCCCTCTTCTTTGCCCACCACCACCTTTTTTCCCCCTCCCCTTTTCCCCCTATCTCTTTTTCCTCTCCTTTCCCTCTTCTTTTTCTCCCTCCTTTTTCTCCCCTCTCCTTTTCCCACCGCCACCTCTTTTCCCCTCCCAACTCCTCTCTTCCCCTCACACAGATCAAAAACGAGGGCACCAAGAGCTGCCTGGACGTCGGGGAGAACAACCACGGTGGCAAACCTCTCATCATGTACCCCTGCCACGGGCTGGGGGGCAACCAGGTGCGCTCCCCGAACCACGCCCATCATTTCCCCTTCTCCCACCCGCGGTTTTTCCCCCGGGGCGCGGCGGTGACCGCTCCGTTGTCTCTTCCCGCAGTACTTCGAGTACACGAGCCAGCGGGAGCTGCGCCACAACATCGGCAGGGAGCTGTGCCTGCGCGGGGCCGCGGGCACGGCCGAGCTGGGCGAGTGCCAGTTCCGAGGGAAGCCCGGCCGGGTGCCCGCCAGCGAGGAGTGGGACCTGGCGCAGGTGAGGAGCCCCCAGTTTACAGCGAGCTGCGAGCTCATGGATGTGCGTCCATTTTTAGCCTGTTGGTTAGGGCATATAGCTGTTAACTGCGCTGTGATGGGATCGAAGCCCATCTGTCCAGTAAATTGGAAGATCCTAGCTTAATTCAAGCATTTAGGGGGTGCAGGGTGGTGGCCCGCGGATTTTAGCAGAAACTGGGAGGGTTTAACTCTTGTTTAAAGCTTTGAAGGCCTTCGGTTTAGGTAATCCTAAATTTCTTAGAGACCTTATCATTAGGCAATGGTAATCGCCTCTGGGCCCGGTGAGGCCCCTCCGGTGCTGTTTCCCCTCGCTCACGGTTTGCGTTGTTTCTCGGCAGAACCGGCTGATCAAGAACTTGGCCTCGGGGATGTGTCTGACGGCCCGCGGGAAGCACCCGGCGCTCGTTCCCTGCGACCTCACGGACCCGCACCAGCTCTGGTCCTTCACCTAAACGGGAGCGGAGCCCCCGGCCGCGCTCAGGAAACCAGGACCCAAAAAAAACTCCCTTGTTCGCTTTAATTTAAGAAGTGAAAGCCTTAAATATGCTGCATTTCGTGGTTGCCTTGAACGGAATCCCGCACCTTTGGGAGCCGGGCTCGGCCGGGGGCGCCCCAGGGACCCCGAAAGGCAGCGAGGAGGGCGGGGACGCTCCTGCCGATGCTCCTCGGGAGCCGCTGCTCGTCCTCCCCAACCCGGCCCCAGCCAGAGCCTCTTCAGGCTTTAAAAACGTGGGTGCGCCTCCCCGGATGGGGAATCCGAGCGGGAAAATCCGGCCAGGAGGAGGATGGTGACCGTGGGGCTGCTCCCGTCGAGGGGGAATCGGGGCTTGCGGTGGCCGCTGGTGGGCAATGGGAGAAGTTGGGATCTGTGCCTTAGGAATCACGTGGATTTGGAGGGGGGAGGAAGTTAGATTCTTGCTTTTATTATTGTTATTATTAGATGATGATGATTCCTGGGTGCGATTCTGCTTGTGCTGGGCAGGAGGGGTTTTCCCTGGCTGGCACCAGAGAATCCTTCTGAACAGGATCCTGGGTGCCACATCTCCTCTGTTCCAGATTATTTGTCTATCCCAGCTTCTGTAGCTGCCACTTTTGTTGCCATATCATTTACAGTGGGGAAAAATCCTCCTGGACATGGCAGAAGGGGGGAGAACCTGTCCTAGACACTGAACTTCAAATAAAGAGATGATTTATTTTACACAAATCGTGTCTCTGGCCATTCTGAGCTCCCAATGCTCCTCTCACATTGTATCCTTCACACTTCTCGTTCTAGAAACTCCCTATTTAGCCCAAAAATGAGCGTGCAGCCCTTTGTGCCACAGCTGGGGGCTCAGCTTTGCTCTGGGGTGTCCCTGTGTGGGGCAGAGTCATGGCTGTTGTCCCTTGCTGTGTGCCCTTGGTGCTGAGAGAACAAACATGGGATTACTAGGAAATTGTGTTCCTGGGACGTTCTGTGTTTTCCTTGGAAATAAGTACAGAACTGCAGCAGGTGCTTTTGATTTCTATCACTTTTTTTGACCTGGTTGACCCCATGACTGCTGTGATCCCAAATCAAAGAGCCTGTGCCGTGAGGGCCAATGTTCCTCACCAAAACAATCTCCATTTGGAGTTCAAGGGGTAAAAAAAGACAGAGTTTTGGCCAAAACTCGAGGGTTTCTTTCAAGTTGTATCGCTGCTTCCTCCTGCCCCAACCTCATGTCCCAGGGAGGCCGAGCCCGGCCCTGCTCCAGCGCCGGCTGGGCCGGGGGCTTGGCGAGGGGCTGAAGGTCGTGCCCCGTTTGTGCCTCGATTTCCCCATCCCGGTGCCAAAGTGGCTCCATCCAGGTGTTGGATCAGCCCCGGGAACCATCGCACGAAGAGAGGCCCCGCCGAGCTGCAGCCAAGGCCTGCTGGGGCTGAGAGCGGGACCCGGCGGTGACACGGCTCGGGGACACGGGGACAGCAGGTGCCAGCGCAGGGCAGCGTCTGCCTGGCTGCGGCGCCCAGGGGGGCCCGGGGTGTCCCTGGGCTGCCCGGGCACCGAGTGTGCTTTGGCACGGGGGCCAAGGCCGCCCGGCGGGGCCGCGGCACCTGCTGCCCTTCCCGCGCCGCCTCCCGCCGCCCCGTTAAAGCGCCCGGGGCCCGGCGCTCGGTCCCGCCGCCGACAGCGCTCCACCATGATGCTGCAGCTCGTGCTCCTCGCCGCGCTCGCCCTGTGCGGTCAGTCCCGCCCGCAGCCTCCGGCCTCGGCACCCCCGAAAGCCGCCCGGAGCCGAGCCCGGCGGGACTGACGCCGTCCCTCTGTCCGCAGGGCGCTGCTCCGAGCTGGATCTCGATGGCATGCAGCGGGTGGTCGGCGGCACCGAGGCGCGCTCGCACTCCTGGCCCTCCCAGGTGGGTCGTGCCGGCGTTCCAGGGCCGGGCCCGGGGCTCTGCCCGCGCCGGGACCCCGCGCTCAGCCCCGCGCCGTGTCTCGCCCCCTCCCCAGATCTCCCTGCAGTATTACTCCGGGGGCGGCTGGCACCACACCTGCGGCGGCTCCCTCATCCGCAGGAACTGGGTGATGACCGCTGCCCACTGCGTCAGCAAGTGAGCGCCCCGGGGACCCCTCCTTCCCCTCGCCAACCCTCCTTTCCCCCGAAAGCCCTTCCGAGCAGAAATTCCGGCTGCCCCAAGCCCCAGAGCAGCCGCCCTTGGGGGGCTTTTGGGCTCCTCCTTTCTGGCCGGGCCCCCGCGGGGCTGCTCCGGGAGCGTCCCGGTGCCGCTCGGAGCCTCCCGGGGCCGCTCCCGCTCGGGCTGCCCGCAGCTCGGCGCTGACGGAGCGTTTGTGCGCCTTGCCGCCAGTAACATGCAGTACCGCGTGGTGGCCGGCGAGCACAACCTCTACAGCAACGACGGCACCGAGCAGGTCTTCAGCGTCAGCAGGATCATCGTCCACCCCTACTACAACAGCAACAACGTGGCCGCAGGGTAACGCCCGCGGGACGGGCACTTGGGGGGAGCCCGGCCGGGCTTTGCGGGCTCCTTGTAACATCCTCTCCCTCCCACCGGCAGCTACGACATCGCCCTGTTCCGCCTGAGCAGCTCGGCCACCCTGAACAGCGCCGTGCAGCTGGCCGTGCTGCCCCAGGAGGGCACCATCCTGCCCAACAACTACCCCTGCTACATCACGGGCTGGGGCCTGACCCGCAGTGAGTGACGGGCTCCCCCCGACCCCAATTGCCCCGGCACGGCCAACGGCGGCAGCCGCGGCAGCGCCCGGAGCCCGGCACGGCCCCGGCAGGCTCCGCTCGGGGCTGCGCTCGGGGCTCGCAGGTGCTCGGAGCCGGCCGGGGCCGTGCCGAGCCTCGGGGGGACGGACGGGGCCGTGCCGAGCCTCGGGGGGACGGACGGGGCCGTGCCGAGCCTCGGGGGCACGGACGGGGCCGGAGGGGCTCGGGGGGACGGACGGGGCTGTGCCGAGCCTCGGGGGGACGGACGGGGCCGTGCCGGGCCTCGGGGGGACGGACGGGGCCGTGCCGAGCCTCGGGGGGACGGACGGGGCTGTGCCGAGCCTCGGGGGCACGGACGGGGCCGGAGGGGCTCGGGGGGACGGACGGGGCCGGAGGGCCTCGGGGGGACGGACGGGGCTGTGCCGAGCCTCGGGGGGACGGACGGGGCTGTGCCGAGCCTCGGGGGGACGGACGGGGCCGTGCCGAGCCTCGGGGGCACGGACGGGGCCGGAGGGGCCGGGCGCGGGCCGCGGGCTCTGCTTTGGCCGGGCCGTTCCCGCGGCTCCGGGCCGGCGCTGACCGGCGCCCGCTCCCCGCAGCCAACGGGCAGCTGTCCAGCGTCCTGCTCCAGGCCCCGCTGCCCGTCGTGGATTACCAGATCTGCTCCAGCGCGTCCTACTGGGGCTCCACCGTCAAGAACACCATGGTGTGCGCCGGCGGCGACGGCGTGCGCTCCGGCTGCCAGGTGCGCCCGCGGCCCCCGCGCTGCCCCCGCCGCCCCCGGCGCCGCTGCCCCCCAGCCCCGCCTCACGCCGCTCCTCGCTCCGCAGGGCGATTCCGGCGGTCCCCTGCACTGCGCCGTCAACGGGCAGTACCAGGTGCACGGCGTCACCAGCTTCGTCTCCAGCCAGGGCTGCAACGTCGCCCGCAAACCCACCGTCTTCACCCGCGTCTCCGCCTACATCTCCTGGATCAACAGCGTAAGGCGGCCGTGCCGGGCCGGGCCGGGCCGGGCCGGGCTCAGCCCCGGCGCTCTCGGGGCTCCGCTGCGCCCGCCCCGGCCCCGCGCGGCTCAGCCCGGCCCTTCCTCCCTTCCAGGTCATCGCCCAGAACTGAGCCCAGCGGGACAAGCGCTCGCTGCCCCGAGCCCATGGACATCCCCTCCCTGCCCCGCGCCGCGCTCCGGCCTCCTCGCCCCCGAGCCGGCCTCAATAAAATCTCTCCTCCCTGAAGTCTCTGAGCCTCCGCGCTGCCGCTTCTCTCCTTCCTCCGCCCATCCTTCCTCCTCCCGCCCGCCATCCTCCTCCTCCCCAGCTCCCGCACCGGCCCTTCCCCGCCTCCTCCTCTTCCTCGCTCCTCAGCGAACAGCCCTGCGCAGCAGGAGCTGCCTCCGAGCTCTGGGGCAGCCCCGACGTCCGTGGGAGGCTGGAAAAGGGGCAAACGCTGCAAATCCCCTTCCCGGCCTCCAAGGAAATCGCCCCTTGGGAGAAAAGGAGGCTCAGGAGGGACCTTCTGGCTCTGCACAACTCCCTGACGAGAGGGGACAGCCGGGGGCTCGGGCTCTGCTCCAGGGAACAGAGGGGAGGGAAGAGTCTGAAGTTGTGCCATTAAAGGCTCAGGTTGGACATCAGGACATCCGGACATCTCTGGGCACACGGAGCGTTCGGGGCAGTCCCATCGGGATCTCCCCTGACTTTTGCTCCATTTCTCTTCCCCAAATTCCCTCCTTGGCCATGAGAGGTGTCAGATTCGGGCACTGCCACCCCCTCGTCCCTCAGCTGCGTCCTGGGGCTGTGCCACAACCCCCCAGCCTGGGGACACACCATCAGCACCAACGTGCCCCAAACACCCGATTTGCACCCAAACAGACACTGCTGGGTGGATCCAGCAACCTCTGGGAGTCCCCCTCAGCCCTGGGTCGTGTCCTGCTGAACAAAACACCCACGAGTGACAAGAGGGCTCTCCCAGCCCTGGAGAAGCCACGGGAGCAGTGGCTGTGCCTGGCACTGCTGAAGCCCCCAGGGCTGGGTCCAGTTCTGCCCCTCCCAGCAAGAAAAACACCGAGGGGCTGCAGCGTGTTCAGAGAAGGGAACAGAGCTGGGGAACGGGCTGCAGCAGCTGAGGGAGCTGGGGAGGGGCTCAGCCTGGGGAAAAAGAGGCTCAGGGGGGACTTGTGGCTGTGCACAGCTCCTGACAGGAGGGGACAGCCGGGGGGTCAGGCTGTGCCCCAGGGAACAGGGACAGGAGGGGAGGGAAGAGTCTCAAGCTGTGCCAGGAGAGGCTCAGGTTGATGGACATCAGGAGATGGACACAATCCCTCCCTTGGCAGGCTGTGGTCTCAGCCCTGGTTTCCCATGACAATCCAATCCCAAATGTCCCATTCCACAAGGACGTTGATTCCCTGTGCAGTGACACCAGCACAGCCCCAGCCCCAGCTGGTGCCTCTGAGGAGGAACTCTCGGGTTCATCCCCTCATAGTCCAAGGGTGCAGATCCCAAATCTTTGTCTCTTCCTGTCTCTCCCAGTGTCCACTCAACTTGTGGGAATCCATAAAATCAGAGGGGTTTGGGAAAGATGCAAAAGACCGGCCTCAGAGACAGCAGAACTGTGATTGGAACTGAGCAGCAGCCATGAGATAGGTCAGCAAAACCTCCAAAGGGTCAGCAGCTCATGGCCTCTTGTAGCACCCAGAGCTCAATCTTCATCTCACCCACAAACTGAGCTCTTCCTCGACTCACCGAGCACAGAATCCCAGACTCCTTGAGGTGGGAAAAGCCCTCCCAGACTATCGAGTCCCAGCTGTGCCCAATCCTCACCTTGTCCCCTGAGCCCTGAGCGCCACATCCAGTCCTTCCTTGGGCACCTCCAGGGATGGGCACCCCAAACTACCCTGGGCAGCCCCTGACAATGGCCAACCACCCTGTCTGTGTGTCTTAGGTGGCAAGATGTGTCTGGGGATGTGTAATTTATTATGACCTGTCAGAGGTGGGGCAGTTATCTTCTGTTCATTGGGCAGTTTTCTTTATCTCTTCCACAACGAATCCTCCCTCCAGGAGATATCTTCTCTTAATTGGCCATTAATTATCATCTGTTGATGGGCCATTAATTATTAATTATCTTCTCTTCATGGGCCAGTGAGTGTCCCTGCATGGCTGATAAAATTCCATCATCCCATTGGGAGATGTGAGCCCAGGGGAGGAGCCAAACATTCCTGCCTGGATACAATCTGAGCTTTGGGACACCCCAGCAGCCTTTGCCCCCTGCATTGCCAGAGGAGCAGCTTTCTGCTGCCCTGCATGGCCAGAGGGAGCCCAGGCCCATCTGCAGCAGCCCTGGAGCTGCAGAGGAAACTCCCCCCTTGTGCAGGATCCCTGCTGCAGCAGAGCCACAGCTGGCACTGCAGGAGGGCTGAGCCCCCGTGGGATGGGGCTGGGACACCACCCTGGCACACAGGGGGCAGGGCCTGCTCTGACCCTGGTTTTTGTTTTGTATTACTGTTTTTAATTTTTAAAATTTTCCCTAATAAAGAGCTGTTATTCCTATTCCCACATCTTTGCCTGAGAGACCATTGATTTCAAAATTATAATAATTTGAAGGGAGAGGGTTTGGATTTTCCATTTCAAGGGAGATTTCCTTCCTCAGCAGAAACCTTTTCAAACCAAGACACCATGAAGAAATTCCACCCGATGTCCAACCTGAGCCTCTCCTGGCACAGCTTGAGACTCTTCCCTCCCCTCCTGTCCCTGTTACCTGGGGCACAGCCTGACCCCCCGGCTACCCCTCCTGTCAGGAGCTGTGCACAGCCACAAGTCCCCCCTGAGCCTCTTTTTCGCCAGGCTGAGCCCCTCCCCAGCTCCCTCAGCTGCTGCAGCCCGTTCCCCAGCTCTGTTCCCTTCTCTGAACACGCTGCAGCCCCTCGGTGTTTTTCTTGCTGGGAGGGGCAGAACTGGACCCGGCCTTGGGGGCTTCAGCAGTGCCAGGCACAGCCGCTGCTCCCGTGGCTTCTCCAGGGCTGGGAGAGCCCTCTTGTCACTCGTGGGTGTTTTGTTCAGCAGGACACGACCCAGGGCTGAGGGGGACTCCCAGAGGTTGCTGGATCCACCCAGCAGTGTCTGTTTGGGTGCAAATCGGGTGTTTGGGGCACGTTGGTGCTGGTGTTGTGTCCCCAGGCTGGGGGGTTGTGGCACAGCCCCAGGACGCAGCTGAGGGACGAGGGGGTGGCAGTGCCCGAATCTGACACCTCTCATGGCCAAGGAGGGAATTTGGGGAAGAGAAATGGAGCAAAAGTCAGGGGAGATCCCGATGGGACTGCCCCGAACGCTCCGTGTGCCCAGAGATGTCCGGATGTCCTGATGTCCAACCTGAGCCTTTAATGGCACAACTTCAGACTCTTCCCTCCCCTCTGTTCCCTGGAGCAGAGCCAGAGCCCCCGGCTGTCCCCTCTCGTCAGGGAGTTGTGCAGAGCCAGAAGGTCCCTCCTGAGCCTCCTTTTCTCCCAAGGGGCGATTTCCTTGGAGGCCGGGAAGGGGATTTGCAGCGTTTGCCCCTTTTCCAGCCTCCCACGGACGTCGGGGCTGCCCCAGAGCTCGGAGGCAGCTCCTGCTCCGTAGGGCTGTTCGCTGAGGAGTGAGGAAGAGGAGGAGGCGGGGAAGGGCCGGTGCGGGAGCTGGGGAGGAGGAGGATGGCAGGCGGGAGGAGGAAGGATGGGCGGAGGAAGGAGAGAAGCGGCAGCGCGGAGGCTCAGAGACTTCAGGGAGGAGAGATTTTATTGAGGCCGGCTCGGGGGCGAGGAGGCCGGAGCGCGGCGCGGGGCAGGGAGGGGATGTCCATGGGCTCGGGGCAGCGAGCGCTTGTCCCGCTGGGCTCAGTTCTGGGCGATGACCTGGAAGGGAGGAAGGGCCGGGCTGAGCCGCGCGGGGCCGGGGCGGGCGCAGCGGAGCCCCGAGAGCGCCGGGGCTGAGCCCGGCCCGGCCCGGCACGGCACGGCCGCCTTACGCTGTTGATCCAGGAGATGTAGGCGGAGACGCGGGTGAAGACGGTGGGTTTGCGGGCGACGTTGCAGCCCTGGCTGGAGACGAAGCTGGTGACGCCGTGCACCTGGTACTGCCCGTTGACGGCGCAGTGCAGGGGACCGCCGGAATCGCCCTGCGGAGCGAGGAGCGGCGTGAGGCGGGGCTGGGGGGCGGCAGCGCCGGGGGCGGCGGGGGCAGCGCGGGGGCCGCGGGCGCACCTGGCAGCCGGAGCGCACGCCGTCGCCGCCGGCGCACACCATGGTGTTCTTGACGGTGGAGCCCCAGTAGGACGCGCTGGAGCAGATCTGGTAATCCACGACGGGCAGCGGGGCCTGGAGCAGGACGCTGGACAGCTGCCCGTTGGCTGCGGGGAGCGGGCGCCGGTCAGCGCCGGCCCGGAGCCGCGGGAACGGCCCGGCCAAAGCAGAGCCCGCGGCCCGCGCCCGGCCCCTCCGGCCCCGTCCGTCCCCCCGAGGCTCGGCACGGCCCCGTCCGTGCCCCCGAGGCTCGGCACGGCCCCGTCCGTCCCCCCGAGGCTCGGTACGGCCCCGTCCGTCCCCCCGAGGCTCGGCACAGCCCCGTCCGTCCCCCCGAGGCCCGGCACGGCCCCGTCCGTCCCCCCGAGCCCCTCCGGCCCCGTCCGTCCCCCCGAGGCTCGGCACGGCCCCGTCCGTCCCCCCGAGGCTCGGCACAGCCCCGTCCGTCCCCCCGAGCCCCTCCGGCCCCGCCCGTGCCCCCGAGGCTCGGCACGGCCCCGTCCGTCCCCCCGAGCCCCTCCGGCCCCGTCCGTGCCCCCGAGGCTCGGCACGGCCCCGTCCGTCCCCCCGAGGCTCGGCACGGCCCCGTCCGTCCCCCCGAGCCCCTCCGGCCCCGTCCGTGCCCCCGAGGCTCGGCACGGCCCCGTCCGTCCCCCCGAGGCTCGGCACGGCCCCGTCCGTCCCCCGAGGCTCGGCACAGCCCCGTCCGTCCCCCCGAGCCCCTCCGGCCCCGTCCGTGCCCCCGAGGCTCGGCACGGCCCCGGCCGGCTCCGAGCACCTGCGAGCCCCGAGCGCAGCCCCGAGCGGAGCCTGCCGGGGCCGTGCCGGGCTCCGGGCGCTGCCGCGGCTGCCGCCGTTGGCCGTGCCGGGGCAATTGGGGTCGGGGGGAGCCCGTCACTCACTGCGGGTCAGGCCCCAGCCCGTGATGTAGCAGGGGTAGTTGTTGGGCAGGATGGTGCCCTCCTGGGGCAGCACGGCCAGCTGCACGGCGCTGTTCAGGGTGGCCGAGCTGCTCAGGCGGAACAGGGCGATGTCGTAGCTGCGGTGGGAGGGAGAGGATGTTACAAGGAGCCCCCAAAGCCCGGCCGGGCTCCCCCCAAGTGCCCGTCCCGCGGGCGTTACCCTGCGGCCACGTTGTTGCTGTTGTAGTAGGGGTGGACGATGATCCTGCTGACGCTGAAGACCTGCTCGGTGCCGTCGTTGCTGTAGAGGTTGTGCTCGCCGGCCACCACGCGGTACTGCATGTTACTGGCGGCAAGGCGCACAAACGCTCCGTCAGCGCCGAGCTGCGGGCAGCCCGAGCGGGAGCGGCCCCGGGAGGCTCCGAGCGGCACCGGGACGCTCCCGGAGCAGCCCCGCGGGGGCCCGGCCAGAAAGGAGGAGCCCAAAAGCCCCCCAAGGGCGGCTGCTCTGGGGCTTGGGGCAGCCGGAATTTCTGCTCGGAAGGGTTTTCGGGGGAAAGGAGGTTTGGCGAGGGGAAGGAGGGGTCCCCGGGGCGCTCACTTGCTGACGCAGTGGGCAGCGGTCATCACCCAGTTCCTGCGGATGAGGGAGCCGCCGCAGGTGTGGTGCCAGCCGCCCCCGGAGTAATACTGCAGGGAGATCTGGGGAGGGGGCGAGACACGGCGCGGGGCTGAGCGCGGGGTCCCGGCGCGGGCAGAGCCCCGGGCCCGGCCCTGGAACGCCGGCACGACCCACCTGGGAGGGCCAGGAGTGCGAGCGCGCCTCGGTGCCGCCGACCACCCGCTGCATGCCATCGAGATCCAGCTCGGAGCAGCGCCCTGCGGACAGAGGGACGGCGTCAGTCCCGCCGGGCTCGGCTCCGGGCGGCTTTCGGGGGTGCCGAGGCCGGAGGCTGCGGGCGGGACTGACCGCACAGGGCGAGCGCGGCGAGGAGCACGAGCTGCAGCATCATGGTGGAGCGCTGTCGGCGGCGGGACCGAGCGCCGGGCCCCGGGCGCTTTAACGGGGCGGCGGGAGGCGGCGCGGGAAGGGCAGCAGGTGCCGCGGCCCCGCCGGGCGGCCTTGGCCCCCGTGCCAAAGCACACTCGGTGCCCGGGCAGCCCAGGGACACCCCGGGCCCCCCTGGGCGCCGCAGCCAGGGAGACGCTGCCCTGCGCTGGCACCTGCTGTCCCCGTGTCCCCGAGCCGTGTCACCGCCGGGTCCCGCTCTCAGCCCCAGCAGGCCTTGGCTGCAGCTCGGCGGGGCCTCGGTTCGTGCGATGGTTCCCGGGGCTGATCCAACACCTGGATGGAGCCACTTTGGCACCGGGATGGGGAAATCGAGGCACAAACGGGGCACGACCTTCAGCCCCTCGCCAAGCCCCCGGCACAGCCGGCGCTGGAGCAGGGCCGGGCTCGGCCTCCCTGGGACATGAGGTTGGGGCAGGAGGAAGCAGCGATACAACTTGAAAGAAACCCTCGAGTTTTGGACAAAACTGTCATTTTTTACCCCTTGAACTCCAAATGGAGATTGTTTTGGTGAGGAACATTGGCCCTCACGGCACAGGCTCTTTGATTTGGGATCACAGCAGTCATGGGGTCAACCAGGTCAAAAAAAGTGATAGAAATCAAAAGCACCTGCTGCAGTTCTGTACTTATTTCCAAGGAAAACACAGAACGTCCCAGGAACACCATCTCCAGATAATCCCATGTTTGTTCTCTCAGCACCAAGGGCACACAGCGAGGGACAGCAGCCATGACTCTGCCCCACACAGGGACACCCCAAAGCAAAGTTGAGCCCCCAGCTGTGGCACAAAGGGCTGTACACTCATTTTGGGCTAAAAAAGTGGGATCTGTGGATTACTGAGATTTTGGGGATTGTCGTGTGTTAGACACACAATTTGTGTCCTATCCAACTCCAGATGTTCCACTTTGTTCCCAGTGGGTCTTTTCCACCTCAGGATATCCATGATTCCATGAGTCTGGACATCTGCGAGCTCTTGGACAACACTCCTGGATTTTGGGGATCTCTGGGGTTGTCCTTTGCAGAACCAACAGGTTGCCTTTATCATCCTTGTGTGTCCCTTCCACCTCTGGTGATTCCACGTCCCGAGAGGTCAGGGACCTTTTGACAACCTTGAACTTTGGGCTTTTGTCGTCAGCGACCTTTTGTCCTGCACAGGGCTGCCCTGATGCTCCTTGTGTTTCCCTCCCAGCTGGATCCCCCATGGCCCCCCAGCCCTGTGGCCTGGCCGGGTTCCACGAGAGCCTTTTGGGGTTTTGGGGGTTCCGGGGCGCGCAGCGGATGCTGCCTGGCCTCGCCTCCAACTTCCTCCCTCCAAGCCTCCAACGGCAGCTGCGGGGCTGCTCTGGGGCCGCGCCGGGGCCATGGCCGAGGGCAGGGGCGGCAGCGCCGGGCTCTTCGCCAGGCAGGTCCAGAAACGCTTCAGCCGCGCCCAGGAGAAGGTACGGAGGTGCCACCCACCCCACATCCCACCTGTGCCCGGGTCTGTCCTTCTGTCCCCCCTCAGCAATCCCGGGGTGGCCCAAAGGGCACAGCTCAGCACCTTTGGGTGCTCACAGGGTGGGAGTTTGGGGGTTTCTGGGTCAGTGTCATCGTTACTCCAAGGGTTTGGGGGATGGCATCTCCCAAAGCTCCCCGAGACACTTTGGCTTCTCTAATGGTGGGGGGTTCTCCACCCAAAACGCCCTGCAGGGGTTATGGGGGGGCTGTGGGGCGGTGGCACAGGGTCCCTGGGCTGGCTGGCACCGGGGTGCCCAGCAGGGCCCAGAGTGGCCGGGGGTCCCAGGAAAGTTGGAGAGATCAGCACAGGAAGCGAGGGGGAAGGGCTGCGGAAACGGCACGAGCGGGACAATTCTCACTGCTTTGGGGGGGCCTCTTTCCTTTCCTATCTCCTAAAAGTAGCTGTGACTCCCCTTTTGGGGGTGACACAAAGACCCCTTTCAAACCCTCACCCACCCGGGTTTCCTGGCCGGGTCTCGGTGCTAAATTTGGCTTTCCCACGGCTCAATCATCCCGGGCCAGGCTCTGGCTGCTTCCTGCACGCTGCAAATCTCCCTCCCAGCCGGTCCTGGCCTGTTCCCAGGGGACCCAACCTCTTCCTGGACATCCCAAATCTCCCTCTGACCCAGTCCCAGCCTCTTCCTGGACATCCCAAATCTCCCTCTGACCCAGTCCCAGCCTCTTCCTGGACATCCCAAATCTCCCTCTGACCCAGCCCCAGCCTCTTCCTGGACATCCCAAATCTCCCTCTGACCCAGCCCCAGCCTCTTCCTGGACACCCCAAATCTCCCTCTGACCCAGCCCCAGCCTCTTCCTGGACACCCCAAAGCTCCTCACTCCCAGCCCTGGCTCTTCCTGCGGGGTTCAAGCTGTTTGTGGGCACCCAAAAAGTCTCTCCTGCCTGGCCCAGGCTGTTCCTGGAGGGTTCAACCTCTTCCTGGACACCTTAAATTTCTCCTCATCTGGCTTCAGTCATTTTCCAGAGGGTCACCCTCTTCCTGGACACCCCAAAACTCCTTCATGCCTGGACCCAGCCTCTTCCCAGGGGAGCTCAATCTCTTTCTGGGCACCCCAAAGCTGCCCCAGTCCAGACTCAGCCTCTTCCCAGGAGGTTCAGCCTGGACACCCCAAATCTCCCCCACTCAGAGCAGCCTCTCAGCTCTCCTTCAGCCTCCTCATCCTCCTCATGGTGTCCCCTGTGCCCCACAGCCGGGGCCCGGGGTGTTTTGGGGTGCACAGGACTGCACCCACAGGGTTTAGGGGGGGAGGCAGATTGGCGCCCAAAAATTCACCATTTTCCTGAAAGAAATAAAAGCACTGAGGAACACAGTGAGATTTTGCATTTCCACATCAATCCTGCCCCGCTGGCTCCTCGGCCCCCCCTCAGGGGGGTTTGGGGGGGCACAGCCCGGTGTCCTCGGGGTCTGGCAGGGGCCTCTTCCCCTCTCTCCCCATCACAGGTTTTGCAAAAATTGGGCAAAACGGTGGAAACCAAAGATGAGCAGTTCGAGCAGAGCGCCTACAACTTCCAGCTGCAGCAGGTGACAGGGGGACACCGGGGACATCGGGGACACCGGGGACACTGGGGACATGTCCTGATCCCCCTGATCCCCCTGATCCCCCCTCACCGCCCTGCTTTGCAGAACGAGGGTCACAAACTCTACAAGGAGCTCAAGGGGTTCGTGGGAGCCGTGAGAGGTGAGGAGCAGACCCGGGACAGCCCCAGAGAGCCGGGAACAGGGAGGGACCCGGGGCGGGACCGGGGTAATAAATCAGGAATAACAGAGGAAATAAATCATGCTACAATAAATGGATTATTCATTAAAAATCGGTATTAAATCAAAAGAAAGAATAAATAAAAATAAATATTGAGAATGAATAGATTGTAAGCTATGAATGGATAATAAAGAGAAAATAGTTAATAAAAATACTATATGTGGGATAATATATAACATATTATAAATGAGATCGATATTATATATCTTACTATATCTTACATATATTACATATGCAATCTAAATTTTTATATCTCATTATTTATTAAATACATATGGGATAATAAAGATATAAACATTATAGAGGGAAAAATAATAGAGAGATAATGAAGAGATAAAAATAATAGATATTAAAACTATATTAAATATAAAATAATAGTATTATTAATAAATGATAATATATTAATAAAAATAATATTTCAATAAATAAATACTATTTACTAATAAATACTATTAATATAATAGTATTAGTAATAAATAAATACTATTACTATTCATAATATTAGATAATAATATAACGATGTTATATTAATTATTATTAATAATGTTAATAAAATAATAATAAATACTGTATGTGGAATAGTTGATAATAAATATATATGGGATATATATTATATATAATATATTAAATAGAATAACAGATAATGCCTATGTTATATATTGTGTATATATGGGATGATAGGGACAATAAATAATTTATAATAACACACCCGGGCTAATAAACAACAACGGACAGCAGTGAATAAATTATTAAAGATCAGGACTAAATGACAATGACAATGATAATGATAATGATAATGATAATGATCGTGATAATGATAATGACAATGATAATGATAATGACAATGATCATATCATGATTGTGATAGTGATAATGATAATATTAATACGGTAATGATAATGATAATGACAATGATAACGATAATGATAACTATAATGATAGTGATAATCATAATTATAATAATGATAATGACAATTATAATGACAATGATAATGATAATGATGATTATCGTGATAGTGATAGTGATAGTGACAATGATCATGATAATGATACCGATAATGATAACGATAATGATGGTGATAATATAATTATAATAATGACAGTGATAAGGGTCATGCCGGGTGTCTGTGCCCGCAGTGATGCACGAGAGCTCCCGCAGAGTGGCCGAGACGCTGCAGGACATTTACAGCCCTGAGTGGGACGGGCACGAGGAGCTCCGGGCCATCGCCGACGTGAGCCCCGGGTGTCCCCAGGGTCCCCTTGAAGCCCGGGGGGGCTGCAGGGTGGCGGCTGTCACTGCTGTCCCTGTCCCTGTCCCCCCAGAGCAATGACCTCCTGTGGGAGGACTACGAGGCCAAGTTGGTGGACCAAGCCCTGCGGCTCATGGAGAATTACCTGGCTCAGTTCGGCGACTTCAAGGTGCCTCCTTGTGCTGTGGGGCGGGGTTGGGGACAGCGGGGGCACGGGGGGGTCCTGGCTCACCTGTCCCCCCCCCACAGGAGCGCATCGCCAAGCGGGGCCGAAAGCTCGTGGACTACGACAGCGCCCGGCACCACCTGGAGGCTCTGCAGAGCGCCAAGAAAAAGGACGAGGCCAAAATCGCCAAGGTCGGCACTCCCCGGGACAGCTCCCGCTTGGGGATGGGGACAGTCCCCCGGCCGTGGGGACAACGCCATGACCTCCCCCGTCCCTCCCGCAGGCCGAGGAGGAGTTCAATAGAGCCCAGGCGGTGTTCGAGGAGCTGAACAGGGACCTGCGGGAGGAGCTGCCGGTCCTGTACGGCAGGTACGGGCTGTCACGGGCCTGGGGACACCGCGGGGGCTCGGGGACCTGCGGGGGGCTGGGGGACACTGCGGGGATTTGGGGACATGGCAGGGATGGAGGTCACTATGGGGGGTGTCAGGGTGGGGATGTCATCGGGCTGGGGGACACCGCAAGGGCTTGGGGACATCACAGACTGAGGGGTGGGGGACACCGTGGGGCCTGGGGAAATTGTGGGGCTGGGGGACACAGAGAGGATGGGGGACATGTGGGGCAGGGGCACATGGCAGGGATGGGGAACATTGTAGGGCTTGGGGACACCACAAGGTCTTGGGGACATCGCGGACCAGGGGGTGGAGGACATCGTGGGGCTGGGAGGACATCGTGGGGCTGGAGGTCACCTTGGGGAGTGTCAGGCTGGGGATATCATGGGGCTGGGGGACACCACAAGGGCTTGGGGACATCACGGACCAGAGAGGTTGGGGACATGGTGGGGCTGGGGGACATCGTGGGGCTGGGGGACACAGCAGGGACAGGCGGACATTGTGGGATCGGGGGACATTTTGGGGCTGGGGGACACGGGCTGGGCATTGGTGCCATCACGTGGGTGAGGTCCCCCCATGCAGGGAAGAACTTGCGTGGGTCTCTCCTCAAAGTCCGCCCTGGGGACACATCGGGGGTCCTGGGGGGACATCGCCCACGGGGCCCTGTGACAGTGGGAGGTGGCAGCTCCGCGGCATCCATGGAGTGGCCCTGAGGGGACGTTCCCGTTCCGTGTGGGGCCCACAGAGTTGGGGACTCAGGGGGAGGGACGGGTGGGAGGTGGCTGAGCACCCCAGACCCCTCTGGTGTCCCCTCCCATGTCGCCTCCAATGTCCCCTCCGTGGGACACCGTGGGGCACCCCCAGACCCCTCCCTGTCCCCCGCAGCCGCCTCGCCTGTTACGTCACCGTTTTCCAGAACATCTCCAACCTCCGTGACGTCTTCTACAAAGAGATGAGCAAGGTGGGGAAGGCACCCCAAAACACCTCCCCGGCTCCCCGACATCCCCAGGTGTTCCCAGGCGTCCCCGGGTGTCCCCGGGTGTCCCCGGGTGTCCCCAGGTGTCTATGCCTGTGCTGTACCCCACCCCTCCGGAGTCCTTGCTCCTCATTTCATTCATTCATTCATTCATTCATTCATTCATTCATTCATTCATTCATTCATTCATTCATTCATTCATTCAGAGCAGCCCGAGAGCGTTCGGGGTGTCCCCAGGTCTTGGGGGCCCTGCTGAGCCCACGGGTGATGGGGAGCACATGGGGGGCACCCCCTGAAGTGTTTCTGTGTCCTCCCCCCCCCCAGCTCAACCGGGACCTGTACGAGGTGATGAGCAAGCTGGAGAAGCAGCACTCGAGCAAGGTGTTCATCATCAAAGGCGTGCCCAGGTAACCCCCGGGGAGATGAGGGGACGGGGGGGGTTAAGGGGACATTTCGCCCCCCAGCGCCCACAAATGTGATGGAGGCTCCGGTCCCACAGTCCTGGGCTGGGCGTGCGCCCGCCAAAGATGGGCTGGAGGTGCTTCTTGGTGGGCCTGGGGCATTATCGGGGTCCTGCTGGGTGGGGAAGCGCCCCCTGCAAGCTGGGACGGTGACACCCCAAGGATGAACCCCAAGCTGAACCCCTCTGTCCCCCCCGCCCCCAGCAATCGCCGCTCTCTGGTCATCTCGGCCCCCGTGAGCCCCCCGGCCATGTTCCCCTGCCCGGACAAGGCGCCCGTGCTGGACGCGGAGGTGACACCGGGGTCCCCCGGCGGGGGCGGCGCCGCCACCGACACCGACACCGAGAGCGCCGCCCCCGCGGAGCCGGGGGCCGTGTCCCCCGGGCCCCCCCCGGCTTCGCCCGCCAGCGGCGGCTCCCTGGACACGGCCTCTGTGTCCAGCGAGGAGAGCGCGGAGCAGGCGACAGCGGTGACAGGGTCCGTGTCCAGCGAGGGGACCCCGGAGGAGGTGACAGCGGTGACAGGGTCCGTGTCCAGCGAGGGAACCCCGGAGGAGGCGACAGCGGTGACAGGGTCCGTGTCCAGCGAGGGCACCCCGGAGGAGGTGACAGCGGTGACAGGGTCCGTGTCCAGCGAGGGGACCCCGGAGCCCGGTCCCGGCCGCGACAGCGAGACCCCGGAGCAGGCGACAGCCGTGACAGGGTCGGCGTCCATCAAGGAGCCCCCAGAGGAGGTGACAGCGGTGACAGGGTCGGTGTCCCCCGAGGAGCCCCCGGAGCCCATCTCCGACCCCGACTCTCTGTCCCCTGGTCCGGAGCCACCGGCGACAGCCGCGGAGCCGGGGGGTGACATCGGGGCGCGGGGAGGGGTCGAGGGCATCGCCGCCTCCCTGGCGTCACTGGTTGTATCCGAGGCCATCGCCCAGGCCGCTGGCACGCTGTCAGCAGCGCCGGGGACAGCGGCGGGCACGGCAGGGGACAGCGCGGCCACCAGCGCCGAGGGTCGGGCGCGGCCCGCGGTGTCGCCGTCCCCAGCCGCAGCTGTCCCCTGCCGTGTCCCCGGCCCCGCGGCGTGTCCCCGGGAGCCGTGCCAGCTCGGCGGAGAGCGGGGACAGCGCGGGGACACCGGGCACAGCGCGGAGGCGGCGGATGCCGAGCCAGAGGTGAGCAGGGCTCAGGTGGGAAAAGTTCTGGGGGACGCCGGGGTGGGAGCGAGGAACGCACCCAGGGCTGGGGACACCCGGGAGGGACGTGGGGACACGGGGACAAAGCCAGCCCGTGGGACACCCTGTGCCGCAGGTGGGGCCGGACCTGCCCCTCCCCGGAGCCCCCTGGACCCCCAGCCCAGGCGGGTGCCACGGGCGGGGGACTCGGTTAATTTTGGGTGAGATTCAACAGAACCACGAGGTGCCAGCGCCACCCCCGTGTCTCTCCCAGGGCTGTTCCGGGACACCGGAGCAGGACACGAGCCAGGACACGAGCCGGGACCCCTCAGGTGCTGCAGAGCCCCCCCAGGATCCCCCCGAGTTCCTCAGCGCCCTCTGATCCCAGGGAAATGCGGCTTCTTCCCCAGATTCATTCCCCAGAACGTATTTCCCAGCCCCCATCCGGTCCGAAATAAAGATGGAAAAGGTGGGAAAATCCCAAATCTCCGTCTGGGATTGCGGAGGGGTCCGGGGGGGACCCCACCGGTGGATTTGTGGTGGCTGAGGAGTGTAGGGGAGGGAGGTTGGGGGTTGTTATTCTCTGTCCCGCTCCAACACCCGTGACTCGGGGAAAAGGCGTCGAACCTGTTCCACCAGCTCCCGGAAAATTCGCTGTCATGCCAAAAACCCCCAAAACACCCCAAATTTCCCCTCCCGTGATCCAGAATTCCCCAAATCTCCGCGATGATGGGTTTGCCCCGCAGCCAGCGAGGGGTTAAACGGGGGAGGGATCCTGGGGAGGTTGATCCTCATTCCAGCCGAACTGGAAAGGCGAGGTAGGAACAGGGCAACGCCTTCACCTGGAGCCGCACGTGGTGCCGGCAGGTAAGAGCTGCAGGAGTGGGAGTTGGATCCCGGGATGTCCCTTCCCCCGAAATTCCCGATCCTGGGGGGCTTCAGGGGGCAAATCCCCGGCGCAGGGATCCGGACACGGCGGCACCGCAGCCCTGCAGTGAGGGACGGGGTGCGCGGCCGCTCCGGGGTGAAGCCGGAATGTCGGGGCTCGGCCGGGCGTTTTCCAGCGGGATTTGGGGTGGGAGGGGAGGAAAAGGCCGGATCCTGCCGCAGGGAGAGGCTGAAAGCAGGAAATCCGGCAGGAAAGCAGAGGGGGAAACGAGGGGAGCAAAGCGCCGCTCCCAGGGGATCATCCCGAGGTGAGGGACAAGAAACGAGGGCGAGCAGGAAATCCCGCAATCCGCCCGCTGGGGAGGGGACGGGGCGGCTCTAAAGGGGCTGCGGAGCACCCCAAAAGAATCCGGGGGGGATGGTTTGGTGATCCCAGCCTCCGTCCGCCGGGAGTGGGAATGGAGGGGCTGCAAAGGCGCTGCCGAGCACCCTTAACAAATCGCTAGGGCCGGTTTGCTCCTCTCCCGTCATCCAGGCTCTGGGAATGGGGATAGGGGGGCTGTAAAGGTGCTCCCAAGCACCTCTAACAAATCTGTAAGGACGGTTTGTTCCTCTCCCGTCATCCAGGCTCTGGGAATTGGGATAGGGATGGGGATAGGGGGGCTGTAAAGGTGCTCCCAAGCACCCCTAAAAATCTGTAGGGACGGTTTGCTCTTCTCCCATCATCCAGGCTCTGGGAATTGGGATGGGGATGGGGATAGGGGGGCTGTAAAGGTGCTCCCAAGCACCCCTAACAAATCTGTAAGGACGGTTTGCTCCTCTCCCGTCATCCAGGCTCTGGGAATGGGGATGGGAATGGGGATAGGGGGGCTGTAAAGGTGCTCCCAAGCACCCCTAAAAATCTGTAGGGGCTGTTTGTTCCTCTCCCGTCATCCAGGCACCGGGAATGGGGATAGGAATGCAGGAGCTGCATCCCCGGCGCTCCTGGAAGGAGTTTTTGGGATCAGAGCGGCCGAGCGGGGCAGGGTTTCCCTTGGGAACGGCTCTGGAGCCGCTCGGCCGGAGCGCAGGAATGAGGAAGATGAGGAGTTTTTCACAAGCCTGTTGTAAAAACACATTTAAATCCATCGGGATGGGAATGATTCACTGCGGCTGCCAGCCCCCTCCTTCCGGGCTGGATCCCGGCCTGGCACTGCCAGAAATTCCGGGGTTTTGGGAAGCACCGGGGCCTTTCCGCAGGGTGGGATCCATGGGGAGCATCCCTGTCCTGGAGAGAGCAGGAGGAGCTCCCCTTCCACCACCACGCGTGGTTGGATGGAAATCAAACCCTTCCCTCAGACAAATTCGGGTTAAACCTTAGGTGAGTCCAGCACTCCAATCCTCGGGCTCTGTGGGGTCCCAGGGTTGCGTTTTGTGGGTCCCAGGGTTGCGGTTTTGGGGTGCTGGGGCCCAGAACTGGTTGGTGTTCCTCACTGGCAATGCCAAACTCTTCCCAAAAAAACCTTTCCCAAAGCTCAGCCCTGCCCCTGGTTCCACCCAGCAGCGCCTTTTCCTCTTCTCCTCTTAAACCCCAGTTTATTTGGGGGGATTTAATCCCGATTTTTGCTCTGAAGCCGCCCGGGAGCAGCAGCTGCTCCGTGGGAAGGTCGAGGGTGGCTTTGGAGAGCTCTGCTGGGGGAGCTCGACAGCAAAGTTGGACTTAATGAGGGGCTGGGTTAAAGCAAAACCGGGTTTAAGGCAAAACTGAATTGAAAATGAAACTGTTTAAAGCAAAACTTGGTGTAACTCAAAGTTGGGTTTGAAGCAAAACTGAATTGAAAATGAAACTGTTTAAAGCACAACTTGGTGTCATTCAAAGTTGGGTTTAAAGCAAAACCGAGTTTTAAGCAAAGCTGGGATTAAAGCCGCTCTGGATGCAATGTAAATCTGTGTTTAAAGCAAATTCGTGTCTAAAGCAAACTCAGTTTAAAGGAAAGCTGGTTTTAAGGCAAAATCAGGTTTAATTCAAAGCTGGGTTTAATGAAAAGCTGGGCCTTAAAGTGAAATTGAGTTTAAAGCAAAATGAGTTTAAAGCGAAACTAAGTTTAAAGAAAAGCTGGGTTTAACATAGGACTAGACTAAAGTAAAATCAGGCTTAAAGCAAAATTGTGCTGGAAATAAAATTGTGTTTAATGCAAAGCTGGGTTTAAAGCAAAGCTGCGTTTAAGAAAAAAAAAATCGGGTTTAAAACGAAATTGGGATTAAAGCAGAGTTTGGTTTCAAGCAAAGCTGGTTTTAAAGCTAAACAAGGTTTAAAGTGAAACAGGCTTAAAACAAAACAAGGTTTTAAAGCGGAACTGTTCTTACAGCAAAACCGAGTTTAAAGCAAAGCTGGGTTTAAAGCACAGCTGGGTTTAAAGCACAGCTGATTTAAGTAAAACTGAGTTTAAGGAGCGGCTGCTGCCAGCCCAAGCCGGGCTTTGCCTGCTCGGGTGCCGCCCTCCCTGAGCCCTGCGGGAGGGGAACGGGCACGGCCCGAGCTCCCGGGGACCCCAGACCCAAATTCCCGCCTCCCCCACAGACCCAATTCCCGGCTGGCCCCCAGCCCCAGTTCCTGCCTCTCCCCAGCCCAAATTCCCACCTCCCCCAGCCCCAATTCCCGGCACCCCAAGCCCCAATTCCCGGCTAGCGCCCAGCCTCAGTTCTCGGGGCTCCCCCAGACCCAATTCCCAGCTCTCCCAGCCCCAATTCCTGGCTCCCCCAGCCCCAATTCCCGGGGCCCCCTCAGCCCAAATTCCTGCCTCCCCCAGCCACAATTCCCGGCCCCACCAGACCCAATTCTCGGGGCTCCTCCAACCCCGATTCCCAGAGCTTTTCCAGCCTCAGTTCCTGGAGCTCCTCCAGACCCAATTCCCGCCTCTCCCCAGTCCCAATTCCCGCCTGGCCCCCAGACCCAATTCCCAGGGCTCCCCCCAAATTAAATTCCCGGCTCCCCCAGCCCCAATTCCCGGGACCCCCAAACCCAACTCCCGGGGCTCCCCCAGACCAAATTCCCGGGTCCCCCCAGCTCCAGTTCCCGGCTTCCCCAGACCCAGCTCCCAGTCCCAATTCCCGGGGCTCCCCAAACCAAATTCCCGGCTCACCCAGCCCCAATTCCCGGCGCCCTCAGCCCAAAATTCCCGCTCCCGGCCCGGCCGTGGCCCCGCCCCGCTCCTGCCCCGCTCCCGCCGCTCGATTTCCTCTTTTTAAAAAAAAAAAAAACAAAACCCAAACAAACGGGATCGGATTCGCTCCGACCGCGCTGAGTCACGGAACCCACGCGCCCCGGAGCCGCCCGGCCCCGGAGCCACCACCGGGACATTCGGGGGGCCCGGGGGTCCCCATCGGGCACGGCCAAGGTGGGACGGGCAATTCCCGAGCTCCGGCCCCGCATTTTGGGGCATTTTCAAGGACTTTCAGGCACTTTGAAGCTCTCGAAATTTAGGAGTGAATCCAGCCAGGGGCTGGCTCTTCCCTGTCCCGGCTGCGACCCCAGCCCCAGTAATTCCAGTGCGTTACTGGTGCTGCACCACCACCCCCCTCGTGCTGCAAGTTTTGGGGTGGTTTGGGGGGAAATCACGACTTTTATCGCTATTTTTGGTAATTCCGAAGGAATCCCGAGCCTCACCTGGAAGGAGGGATCTCATCCCCACCTGAGCACAGGTGATGGGGCACTGAGCGGGAATTCACCACTTTTGTCGCTTTTTTTTGGCAGCTCTGAAGGACCCCAACCCTTCCCCTGGAAGGCGCCGATGCGATGGAGGGAGATCGGCCCCACCTGAGCTCAGGTGAGCACCTGGAGCGGCTCCTCCGGGCTCTCCCCACCTTCTCCCCCCGCTCAGCCCTCCCTGACCCCCCTCTCTCCCTGTGCCGAGGAAGACCCGACCACGCCGTACCTGAGGAAGGCTCCGACCCCTCCTGGCCATGAGGACGCCGACACCGCCGTGATCGCAGGTGAGGCCGGGCCCCTCCGGCTGAGTTATAAACTAATTAAACCATTTGATTAATAGGGAGAATTTATCCCAGAATTAAAATACAATGGTAAAAAGGCCACAAGCAAAGCTCAGATCAGAGCAGAACCAGGCTGGGTGACACAGGGGGGGCACTGGCTCCTCTCCTCTGGGCATCACCCACAGAAAACTTTTACAAAGTCTTTTTATACATTTCCAAGCTCCTAGGGTTTCTTGCTTTCTTATCATTGATCTTATCCTTTTAGCATCTTCATGTAGGTTTTCCTTTCTTGCTGAGAGTTTCCCAAAACTGGTAAATAATTCACCTTGTTAGAGGGAAATCTGCAATATTGATTCTAGGAGACACAGATTTATCTTATTGATGGTGCACATGGAATGCACATTGCTGGGGTTTGGTCAGAGGAATAATCCTGTGGAATCAACATTTCCTTCAGGCTGGGATTTTGGCGCACATCACTGTAATCTCATCAGAGGGAATTTCCCAAAGCCTCTTTTGATATGCCAGGATTTCCATCAGGTGGGATTATTGTGGCCTCAGCACGAATTTATACATATCATCTATTACAGGCTGTGTTATAAATTAATTAAACAATTCATAAGGAGAATTTATCCCAGAATTAAAATACAATGGTTAAAAGGCCACAAGCAGAGCTCAGATCAGAGCAGAACCAGGCTGGGTGACACAGGGGGGGCACTGGCTCCTCTCCTCTGGGCATCACTCACAGAAAACTTTTACAAAGTCTTTTTATTAATTTCCAAGCTCCGAGGGTTTCTTGCTTTCTTATCATTGATCTTATCTTTTTAGCATCTTCATGTCGGTTTTCCTTTCTTGCTGAGAGTTTCCCAAAACTGGTAAATAATTCACCTTGTTAGAGGAAAACCTGCAATATCCATTCTAGGAGACACAGATTTATCTTATTGATGGTGCACATGGAATGCACTTTGTGGGGTTTGGTCAGAGGAATAATCCTGTGGAATCAACATTTCCTTCAGGCTGGGATTTTGGTGCACATCGCTGTAATCTCATCAGAGGGAATTTCCTGAACCCTCCTTTGGTGTGCCAGGATTTTCATTTTACTGTAGTCTGTAATGGATGATATGTATAAATTCCTGCTGAGGCTACAGTAATCTCACCTGATGAAAATCCTGGCACACCAAAGGAGGCTTTGGGAAATTCCCTGTGTTAGGAAAATTCATCCACGAACATCAGAGGTTTATGTCCAAAGAGGAGCCAGAGGAATCCTTTTGCTTTATTCCAATAAAGGCAGAGGCCATGGGGCATTGCCCTGGGAACTCTCAGATTTCTGGAGGACACAGCCTCCTTTTTATCCCAATTTCCCTCTCTTTTCCCCCATTTCTGAGGTTCTTGAGAGGTTCAGACTCCCCAGAACACCTGATACCAAAGATTCCCCTCTAACACACAACCCTCCCTTTTAATTTTTAATTCTTATGACATTTAGGGGTTTTTCTTCCCCATTGTTTCTTTCATCTCTCAATGTCTAATTTCATTTATCAGACATTTTATTTCAATGTCTAATTTCGTTCATCAGCAAACCTAAAGTTTATTTGTAAGAACAAATCTCATTTTCCATTCATCAATCAGTGCAATCCTTCCCATTGTTTCTTTTATCTCCCAGTGCTGGTTTTATCCACCAGCAGACTCACAGCTTGTTTGGAAAGACAAATCCCTCATTCCTCTCACCTCTGATGAGATTACAGTGATATGCACCAAAATCCCAGCCTGAACATTCATCTCCACAAATGTTAATTCCACAGGATTATTCCTCTGACCAAACCCCAGCAATGTGCAGTCAATGTGCATCATCGATAAGATAAATCTGTGTCTCCTAAAATGTTCATTGCAGGAGATTTCCCTCTAACAAGGTGAATATTTACCATTTTTGGGAAACTTTCAGCAAAAGCAGCAGCAAGAAAGGAAAAACTACATGAAGGTGCTAAAAGGATAAGATCAATGATAAGAATGCAAGAAACCTTCTCCAAATCTTGGAAATGTATAAAAAGACTTTGTGAGAGTTTTCTGTGGGTGATGCCCAGAGGAGAGGAGCCAGAGTGCCCCACTGTGTCACCCAACCTGGGTCAGTGCTGATCTGAGCTCTGCTTGTGGCCTTTTTACCATTGCATTTTAATTCTGGAATTGTGAAAAATGCCAATCACTTGTTTTTAAATTTTTAAAAGTTTAATAGTATTAAAATGGGTATAACAATAGCAACATCGTTAGAGTAATAATAATTTGGACAATTTAGATTAGGACAGCATGAGACAATAAAAAACAAAGAGTTACAGACAGTCCAGGTACCTCTTCTGGGCAAAACAAGCCTGAAAAATGACCCAGGTTCAAAGGAGCAGCAACCACGGGCTCAGGGGGTTCTGTGGGAGCTGGTGCTGCATTCAGAGGCCTGTGGGCCAGAATAAAGCTCTGGATCCAAACCCTCCATCAGAACCAACTCCTTTCCTTCACCACCACCTTAAAGTTTCTCCACAGAGGGAAACCTGAGGAGCAGCCCCTGTTATGGGGGGAAGCTCCATCCCAGCACCACCAGAGCTCCTGCAGGCCTGGCCTTGTCTGCATGGGCCCAGCTGCAGCACCCAGCCAGCCAAAAGTGTCTGTGGGGTGAAACACCACACACCCACAGCCAAAAGTGTCTGTGGGGTGAAACACCACACACCCAGCCAGCCCAAAGTGTCTGTGGGGTAAAACACCACACACCCAGCCAGCCCAAAGTGTCTGTGGGGTGAAACACCACATACCCACAGCCCAAAGTGTCTGTGGGGTGAAACACCACACACCCACAGCCAAAAGTTTCTGCAGGGTGAAACACCACACACCCAGGCAGCCCAAAGTGTCTGTGGGGTGAAACACCACACGCCCACAGCCCAAAGTGTCTGTGGGGTGAAACACCACACACCCACAGCCAAAAGTGTCTGTGGGGTGAAACACCACACACCCACAGCCAAAAGTGTCTGTGGGGTGAAACACCACACACCCAGCCAGCCTAAAGTGTCTGTGGGTGAAACACCACACACCCACAGCCCAAAGTGTCTGTGGGGTGAAACACCACACACCCACAGCCCAAAGTGTCTGTGGGGTGAAACACCACACACCCCACAGCCAAAAGTGTCTGTGGGGTGAAACACCACACACCCAGCCAGCCCAAAGTGTCTGTGGGGTGAAACACCACACACCCACAGCCCAAAGTGTCTGTGGGGTGAAACACCACACATCCACAGCCAAAAGTGTCTGTGGGATAAAACACCACACACCCAGCCAACCCAAAGTGTCTGTGGGGTGAAACACCACACACCCACAGCCAAAAGTGTCTGTGGGGTGAAACACCACACACCCCACAGCCAAAAGTTTCTGCAGGGTGAAACACCACACACCCAGCCAGCCCAAAGTGTCTGTGGGGTGAAACACCACACACCCACAGCCAAAAGTGTCTGTGGGGTGAAACACCACACACCCACAGCCCAAAGTGTCTGTGGGGTGAAACACCACACACCCCACAGCCAAAAGTGTCTGTGGGGTGAAACACCACACACCCAGCCAGCCCAAAGTGTCTGTGGGGTGAAACACCACACACCCACAGCCCAAAGTGTCTGTGGGGTGAAACACCACACATCCACAGCCAAAAGTGTCTGTGGGATAAAACACCACACACCCAGCCAGCCCAAAGTGTCTGTGGGGTGAAACACCACACACCCAGCCGGCCAAAGGTGTCTGTGGGGTGAAACACCACACACCCACAGCCAAAAGTGTCTGTGGGGTGAAACACCACACACCCAGCCAGCCCAAAGTGTCTGTGGGGTGAAACACCACACACCCAGCCAGCCCAAAGTGTCTGTGGGGTGAAACACCACACACCCAGCCAGCCTAAAGTGTCTGTGGGGTGAAACACCACACACCCAGCCAGCCTAAAGTGTCTGTGGGGTGAAACACCACACACCCAGCCAGCCCAAAGTGTCTGTGGGGTGAAACACCACACACCCACAGCCCAAAGTGTCTGTGGGGTGAAACACCACACACCCACAGCCAAAAGTGTCTGTGGGGTGAAACACCACACACCCAGCCAGCCTAAAGTGTCTGTGGGGTGAAACACCACACACCCAGCCGGCCAAAGGTGTCTGTGAGTGAAACACCACACACCCACAGCCAAAAGTGTCTGTGGGGTGATCCAGGCAGAAAAAGTGTCTCTGGGGTGAAATACCGCACATCCAGCTGGCCAAAATTGTCTCAGGGTGAAACACCACTGTGACAGTATTCACAGGGGTTCTTGGAGGAGGGAAGAGATGAGGATTTGACTCCATGTTTCAGAAGGCGTGATTTATTATTTTATGATATATATTACACTAAAACTGTACTAAAAGAATAGAAGAAAGGATTTCATCAGAAGGCTGGCTAAGAATAGAATAGCAAAGAATGATAACAAAGGTTTGTGGCTTGGACTCTCTGTCCGAGCCAGCTCACTGTGATTGGCCATTAATTACAAACATCTAACATGAGACCAATCACAGATGCACCTGTTGCATTCCACAGCAGCAGATAACCAACGTTTACATTTTGTTCTTGAAGCCTCAGCTTCTCAGGAGGAAAAATCCTAAGGAAAGGATTTTTCATAAAAGACATCTGCGACACACCTCACACCCAGGTGGCCAAAAGTGTCTCTGGGGTGAAATCACTACAGTTGCCACTTTTTGGTTCAGCACCAAGGGCCGGACAAGCTCAGGCACGTCCTGTCCAGCAATATTGGTAATTATCCCAATACATCTCACCTGTCACACCTGTGCTTGCCCTGCAGTGGTGATCACCCTGGTGTTCCTGACCCTGCTCACCGTGCTGGTGGTGATTGGAGTTTACCTGTACCGGAACCAGGGCTCCTACCTCACCTACGAGCAGCCCGAGCCCGACGCCACCCCGAGGGAGGAGCCTCCAGCCAAGGACAAGGAGGAATATTTCATCTAAGGACACGCCTGGGACCCACACAGATCCCAAAATCCCCTGGAGATGGAGGATTCTATGAATTTTCAGGAGTTAGGATGCTATCTGAATTCCCTGCCATCAGGGATCTGCTCAAATTTCCTGGACTTGAAATATCCCGGAGCTGAGGATCTGCTGAAATTCCCTGGAGGTGGGGGATCTTCCTAAGTGGGATCTGCCTAAATCCCCTGGATTTGGGGCTTTACCTACATTTCCTGGATTTGGGGTTCTGCTAAATTCCCTGGATTTGGGGATCCACCTAAATTGGAAACCTGCCTGAATTCCCTGGGACTGAGGTTCTGCCTAAATATCCTGGAGCTGGGATCTGCCTGAATCTCATGGAACTTGTGATCTCTCTAAATTCCATGGAGCTGGGCCTCTACTTGCATTTCCTGGATTTGGGGATCCACCTAAATTAGAAACTGCCTAAATCCCCTGGGGTTCTGCCTAAATATCCTGGAGCTTGTGATCTCCCTAAATTCCCTGGAGCTGGAGGCCTCTATGAATTTTCAGGAGTTAGGATGATACTTGAATTCCCTGGCATCAGGGATCTGCCCAAATTTCCTGGAGCTGGGGATGCACTGAAATATCCCAGAGCTGAGGATCTGCTGAAATGTTTTGGAGGTGGGGGATCTTCCTAAGTGGGATCTGCCTCAATCCCCCAGAGGGATTTAGGGCCTTTACCTGCATTTCCAGGCTTTGGGGCTCTGCCTAAATTCCTGGGATTTGGGGATCCACCTAAATTTGAAACCTGCCTGAATTCCCTGGGGCTGAGGTTCTGCCTAAATATCCTGGAGCTGGGATCTGCCTGAATGCCTGGAGCTGGGATCTCCCTAAATCCCCTGGAGCTGGGGCTCTACCTGCATGTCCTGGCTTTGGGGTTCTGCCCAAATTCCCGGGATTTGGGGATCCACCTAAATTGGAAACCTCCCTAAATCCCCTGGGGTTCTGCCTAAATATGCTGGAGCTTGTGATCTCCCTAAATTCCCTGGAGATGGGGGTCTATGTGAATTTTCAGGAGTTAGGATGCTACCTGAATTCCCTGGCATCGGGGATCTGCTCAAATTTCCTGGAGCTGGGGATGCACTGAAGTATTCCAGAGCTGAGGATCTGCTGAAATGTTTTGGAGGTGGGGGATCTTCCTAAGTGGGATCTGCCTACATCCCCTGCATTTGGGGCTCTACCTGCATTTCCTGGCTTTGGGGTTCTCCCTAAATTCCTTGGATTTGAGGATCCATCTAAATTGGAAACATCCCTAAATTCGCTGGGGCTCTGCCTAAATATCCTGGAGCTGGGATCTGCCTGGATCCTCTGGATTTTGTGATCTCCCTAAATCCCCTGGAGCTGGGCTTCTGCCTAAAGCTGAGGATCTACAGACTGATTTTGTTTGGTTTGAGTTTATTTTTTCTTCCTTAATTTATGAAGCCAACCATGGAAGAATATGTGGGTCCCGAGAGCAGGAAAAACCCCAAGTACCCCCCAAAAAAATAATAAGAGGAAGTTCCCAACGCAGCAGGAAAAAGGAAAGAAGTGAGTAAATCCCAGCTGGCAGCAGCCAGAGGGGTTCTCAGAGGCCCAACAGAAATTTGTCACTTCATTTAAATTTTCAAAATAATCTTTATTTTTGGTTTTTAGTATAAAAATCCACAAGTTCAGTGCAGCACAGAGAGTCCGAGAGCCCTTGGGAACAGTCAGGGATGGCCACACACACACAGAACACAGATTCAGAATAAAGTGAAATATTTAAGATAAAATAAAAGCGAATCTGAGCTCTTTCTTCATCAAGTAACAACCAAAAAGAAGAAAAACACCCGACTGAGGATCCCTGAAGTGCTCCTCCCAAGCTTGTGGAGGTTTGGTTATCAATGCAGTGATAAACCCATTGATAAACCCGTTCACAAATACCCCATTCATAAAAACCCACCTACAACCACCCCATTCACAAAAATCCATTTACAAACATTCCATTCACAAAAAAATTCCTCCATAAACCACCAATTTACACCTCATTGATAACCCCATTGATAAACCCCAAACCATCCCGACCCTAAAGAGGGAACCCAAGGGATTTGGGCGCTCCCTGAGAGTTCCCACCCCGGCACAGATGGAAACAGCCTCTCGGATTTAAGGAATTCGGGTGTTAAAAGACCAGGTTCGAGTTAAACCCAAGCGTTTGCTAATTAAGCATTAATTAAACCCGGCTCTAGCTGGAACGGGGAGGATCCCACGGGAGAGGCAGCGCGGCCCTGGCACCGCTCATGGCTTTGATTGGAGCTGAAGTGCAAAAAATCCAAAATTACTGGGAGGGGGTTCAAAAAAATCCCAGGACAGAGCTCCGGGAGGAAAAGGTGGGAGAGGGTGACGGGGAACCTCGGGAGAGGCCAGGAGGGGCTCAGCTTTTGCCTCTGGGGAGGAGATTTTGCTTCTGGGGAGGGAATTTTGCCTCTGAGGATGAGATTTTTGGCTCTGGGAAAGGGATTTTGCTTCTGGGAAGAGAATTTTGTCTCTGGAGAGGAGATTTTTTCTGTTTCCTACCCCAAAGCCACCTTTCCCAAAAAGAAGAGAACCCCGGATGGCTCTAGCAGAGGGATGAGGGGGTGTGGAAGGGGAAATCCCTCCCCAGGGCTTAATTAGGCCATTCATTAATTAGAGCTGCATATAAATGAGGAAGGGGCGGGGCTGAGCTCAGCCCCATTTGTGACTGAACCCCCCAAGTGATCAAACCCCTCCCCGCTGTCACCGGGGGGTCCCTCCCACCTTTGGGGTCCCGGGGGGGAGGGGCTGAACGGGGGGGACCCCAAAGGGTCAGGGGGGACCCCAGCCCCGGCCCCCCCTCACCAGAGGCCGAAGCCGCCCCCGTTTCCCCCCGGGCCGCGCCCCTTGCGCGGGGGCAGCAGGACGGCGGCTCCGGGCGGCACCGGCACCGGGGCGGCAACCGGGGGGCACCCGGCGGGCGGCGGCTGCAAGGGAACAGCGACGGGTCACTGTCGCGATAGGGGAGGGGTCACTGTCGCGATAGGGGAGGGGCCACTGTCATGATAGAGGACGGGTCACTGTCGCGATAGGGGACGGGTCACTGTCGCGATAGGGGAGGGGTCACTGTCGCGATAGGGGATGGGTCACTGTCGCGATAGGGGACGGGTCACTGTCGCGATAGGGGAGGGGCCACTGTCATGATAGAGGACGGGTCACTGTCGCGATAGGGGAGGGGTCACTGTCGCGATAGGGGAGGGGCCACTGTCGCGATAGGGGACGGGTCACTGTCGCGATAGGGGAGGGGCCACTGTCACGATAGGGGAGGGGCCACTGTCATGATAGAGGACGGGTCACTGTCGCGATAGGGGACGGGTCACTGTCGCAATAGGGGAGGGGTCACTGTCGCGATAGGGGAGGGGTCACTGCCGCGATAGGGGAGGGGTCACTGCCGCGATAGGGGACGGGTCACTGTCATGATAGAGGACGGGTCACTGCCGCGATAGGGGACGGGTCACTGTCATGATAGAGGACGGATCACTGTTGCGATAGGGGAGGGGCCACTGTCGCGATAGGGGACGGGTCACTGTCGCGATAGGGGAGGGGCCACTGTCGCGATAGGGGAGGGGCCACTGTCATGATAGAGGACGGGTCACTGTCGTGATAGGGGAGGGGTCACTGTCGCGATAGGGGAGGGGTCACTGCCGCGATAGGGGATGGGTCACTGTCGCGATAGGAGAGGGGTCACTGTCGCGATAGGGGATGGGTCACTGTCACCACAGCGGACAGGTCACTGTCGTGACATGGGGACGGGTCACTGTCATGACATGGGATGGGTCACTGTTGTGATAGGGGACCGATCACTGTCATGATAGGAGACAGGTCACTGTCACGACATTGGGACAGGTCACTGTCATGACAGGGTGACAGCCAAGGTCACTGTCACAACAGGGGCCAGGTCACTGTCGTGACAGGGGATGGGTCACTATCGCGATAGGGGATGGACCACTGTCGTGATAGGAGACGGGTCACTGTCATGACAGGGGGACAGACAAGTTCAGCGTCGCAACAGGAGCGGGGACAAGGCTGTGTGACAGGAGGGACACGAGGCCGCTGTCACGACAGGACAGCCAAGGCCGGTGTCACAGCCCAGGCGCGCTCCGGGCACACAGAGATGTCCCCAACCCCACTGAGGGACAGTGACAGGGCTGGGACACAGCCCTGAGCCACCCCTGAGGGCTGTGACACCGGGCCTGGACACCTGTCACCTGTGCTGTGACATTGGGACACACTGTCACCTGTGCTGCCACCTGGGGACACACTGTCACCTGTGCTGTCACCGGGGCACACTGTCACCTGTGCTGCCACCTGGGCACACACTGTCACCTGTGCTGTGACATTGGGACACACTGTCACCTGTGCTGCCACCTGGGCACACACTGTCACCTGTGCTGTCACCTGGACACACTGTCACCTGTGCTGTCACCGGGGCACACTGTCACCTGTGCTGCCACCTGGGCACACACTGTCACCTGTGCTGTGACATTGGCACACACTGTCACCTGTGCTGCCACCTGGGGACACACTGTCACCTGTGCTGTCACTGGGGCACACTGTCACCTGTGCTGCCACATTGGCACACACTGTCACCTGTGCTGTCACCTGGGGACACACTGTCACCTGTGCTGTGACATTGGGACACACTGTCACCTGTGCTGTCACCTGGGGACACACTGTCACCTGTGCTGCCACCTGGGCACACACTGTCACCTGTGCTGTCACCTGGACACACTGTCACCTGTGCTGCCACCTGGACACACTGTCACCTGTGCTGCCACATTGGCACACACTGTCACCTGTGCTGTCACCTGGGCACACACTGTCACCTGTGCTGCCACATTGGGACACACTGTCACCTGTGCTGTGACATTGGGACACACTGTCACCTGTGCTGTCACCCGGACACACTGTCACCTGTGCTGCCAGCTGGGGACACACTGTCACCTGTGCTGTCACCCGGACACACTGTCACCTGTGCTGTGACATTGGCACACACTGTCACCTGTGCTGTGACATTGGCACACACTGTCACCTGTGCTGTCACCTGGACACACTGTCACCTGTCCCCAGGCTCCAGGTGGCATTTCCAGGGCAGCAGGAACCTGTGAGGCTCCAGCAGAGGGGAGCCAGGGGGGCCCAGGTGAGCAGGGCCAGGCGTGCAGGAACCTCCCCCAGCTCACAGCAAGTGCCAGGCCCAGGGCTGGGGTCACGTGGGGTCAGGTGGGGTCAGGTGGGGTCAGGTGGGGTCAGGTGGGGTCAGGTGGGGTCAGGTGAGATCAGGTGGGGTCAGGTGAGGTCAGGTGGGGTCAGGTGGGGTCAGGTGAGGTCAGGTGGGGTCAGGTGAGGTCAGGTGGGGTCAGGTGGGGTCAGGTGAGGTCAGGTGGGGTCAGGTGGGGTCAGGTGAGGTCGGGTGAGGTCAGGTGGGGTCAGGTGAGGTCGGGTGAAGTCAGATGAGGTCAGGTGGGGTCAGGTGAGGTCGGGTGGGGTCAGGTGGGGTCAGGTGAGGTCAGGTGAGGTCAGGTGGGGTCAGGTGGGGTCAGGTGGGGTCAGGTGAGATCAGGTGGGGTCAGGTGGGGTCAGGTGGGGTCAGATGAGGTCAGATGAGGTCAGGTGGGGTCAGGGGCCCAAGACCCCCCTTGCCCTGCTCCCCCCAAGGCCACCCGTGATCCCAAACCCCACCTGGATGTGCCCAAAGCCACCTGGATGGGGCTGGGACTCACCTGGGCCAGGGCCAGGAGATCTTCTGGTCCCTCCCCACCCAAATCCCCCAGACCCACCTGCACTCCCTGGGTGCTGTCAGTGCCACCTGTCCCACCCCTTCCCACCAGTCCTAAACCCACAGACCCACCTGCACTCCCCTGGATCCTGGCAGTGCCATCTGTCCCGAACCAACCCACCTGTCCCAAACCCCACAGATCCACCCGGTATCACCTGGATGCTGCCAGTGCCACCCCAAAATTTCCCACCCCATCCCAAAGTCCACAGATCCACCTGCACCCACCTGGATCCCGACAATCCCACCTGTCCCAATCCCTCCCACCTGTCCCACCCCCCAGATCCACCTGCACTCACCTGGATCCCGACAATCCCACCTGTGCCAATCCCTCCCACCTGTCCCACCCCCCCCAGATCCACCTGCACTCACCTGGATCCCGACAATCCCACCTGTGCCAAACCCTCCCACCTGTCCCAAAGCCCACAGATCCACCTGCACTCACCTGGATCCCGACAATCCCACCTGTCCCAAACCCTCCCACCCATCCCACCCCCCAGATCCACCTGCACTCACCTGGATCCCGACAATCCCACCTGTCCCAAACCCTCCCACCCATCCCACCCCCCCAGATCCACCTGCACTCACCTGGATCCCGACAATCCCACCTGTCCCAAACCCTCCCACCTGTCCCACCCCCCAGATCCACCTGCACTCACCTGGATCCTGACAATCCCATCTGTCCCACCCCCCCCAGATCCACCTGCACTCACCTGGATCCCGACAATCCCACCTGTCCCAAACCCTCCCACCTGTCCCACCCCCCAGATCCACCTGCACTCACCTGGATCCCGACAATCCCACCTGTCCCAAACCCTCCCACCCATCCCAAAGCCCACAGATCCACCTGCACCCACCTGGATCCTGACAGTGCCATCTGTGCCAAACCCTCCCACCTGTCCCACCCCCAGATCCACCTGCACTCACCTGGATCCTGACAATCCCACCTGTCCCAAACCCCCCCACCTGTGCCACCCCCCCAGATCCACCTGCACTCACCTGGATCCCGACAATCCCACCTGTGCCACCCCCCCAGATCCACCTGCACTCACCTGGATCCCGACAATCCCACCTGTCCCAAACCCTCCCACCTGCCCCACCCCCCAGATCCACCTGCACTCAGTGGGGTGCTGCCAGTGTCACCTGTCCCAAACCCCCCAAGCTGTGCCAGCTCCCCAGCTCCACCTGCCCTCACCTCGATGCTGCCAGTGCCACTTGTCCCAAACCTTCTCACCTGTCCCACCCCCCCTAGATCCACCTGCACTCCCTGGGATGTTGCCATTGTCACCTGTCCCAAACATTGCCACCCAAATCCCCAAATGCCACAGACCCACCTGGTGTGACCTGGATCCTGCCAGTGCCACCTGTCCCAAACCCTGCCATCTGTGCCAACCCCCCAGATCCACCTGCCCTCACCTGGAGGCTGGCAATCCCACCTGTGCCAACCCTCCCCACCTGCCCCAACCCTCCCCACCTGTGCCAACCCTCCCCACCTGTGCCAACCCTTCCCACCTGCACCAACCCTCCCCACCTGCACCAACCCTCCCCACCTGTGCCAACCCTTCCCACCTGTGCCAACCCTCCCCACCTGTGCCAACCCTCCCCACCTGCCCTTTCCCACCTGTGCCAACCCTCCCCACCTGCACCAACCCTCCCCACCTGTGCCAACCCTTCCCACCTGTGCCAACCCTTCCCACCTGCCCCAACCCTTCCCACCTGCCCCTTCCCACCTGTGCCAACCCTTCCCACCTGCCCCAACCCTCCCCACCTGTGCCAACCCTCCCCATCTGCCCCAACCCTTCCCCACCTGCCCCAACCCTTCCCACCTGCGCCAACCCTTCCCAGCTGTGCCAACCCTCCCCACCTGTGCCAACCCTTCCCACCTGTGCCAACCCTCCCCACCTGCGCCAACCCTTCCCACCTGTGCCAACCCTTCCCACCCATGCCACCCCTCAGCCGCCCCTGCCCTCACCTGGACGCCAGCGGTGCCACCTGTGCCCAGCCTGGCGGCGCTGCCCGCGCCCCCCTCCAGCAGCAGAGCGGGTCCTGCCGGGCACACCTGGCCCAGGGGCACAAAGGCCACGGGGGAGCCCAGGGGCAGGGGCGGCGCCAGGGGCAGGTACAGGGACGCACCTGGGCACGCTGGGGACACGGGGGGGATGCCAGCGGCACCCAGGGGGACAAAGCTGAGGCGGTAGAGCTGCAAAAACAGCGAGGGCACACAGGTGTCACCCACCAGATAGGTGTCACCCCCCAGACAGGTGTCACCCATACCCAGACAGGTGTCACCCTCACCCACACAGGTGTCACCCTCCAGACAGGTGTCACCCCCCCTATACAGGTGTCACCCCGTCAGACAGGTGTCACCCATACCCAGACAGGTGTCACCCATACCCAGACAGGTGTCACCCACCAGACAGGTGTCACCCCCCCTATACAGGTGTCACCCACCAGACAGGTGTCACCCATACCCAGACAGGTGTCACCCACCAGACAGGTGTCACCCATACCCACACAGGTGTCACCCACCAGACAGGTGTCACCCCCCCTATACAGGTGTCACCCACCAGACAGGTGTCACCCATACCCAGACAGGTGTCACCCACCCAGACAGGTGTCACACATACCCAGACAGGTGTCACCCTCACCCAGACAGGTGCCACCCCCCAGACAGGTGTTACTCCCCCCACCTAGGTGTCACCCACCCAGACAGGTGTCACCCCCTCAGACAGGTGTCACCCCCCAGATAGGTGTCACCCCCCAGACAGGTGTCACCCATACCCACACAGGTGTCACCCCCCCACCCAGGTGTCACCCTCACCCAGACAGGTGTCACCTATACCCAGACAGGTGTCACCCTTACCCAGACAGGTGTCACCCCCCAGACAGGTGTCACCCCCACCCAGACAGGTGTCACCCTCACCCAGACAGGTGTCACCCCCCAGACAGGTGTCACCCATACCCAGACAGGTGTCACCCACCCAGACAGGTGTCACCCCCCAGACAGGTGTCACCCCCCAGATAGGTGTCACCCCCAGACAGGTGTCACCCCCAGACAGGTGTCACCCCCCAGACAGGTGTCACCCATACGCAGACAGGTGTCACCCACCCAGACAGGTGTCACCCCCACCCAGACAGGTGTCACCTATACCCAGACAGGTGTCACCCATACCCAGACAGGTGTCACCCTCACCCAGACAGGTGTCACCCCCCAGACAGGTGTCACCCTCACCCAGACAGGTGTCACCCCCTCAGACAGGTGTCACCCATACCCAGACAGGTGTCACCCTCACCCAGACAGGTGTCACCCCCTCAGACAGGTGTCACCCATACCCAGACAGGTGTCACCCTTACCCAGACAGGTGTCACCCACCCAGACAGGTGTCACCCCGTCAGACAGGTGTCACCCTTACCCATACAGGTGTCACCCTTACCCATACAGGTGTCACCCATACCCAGACAGGTGTCACCCCCAGACAGGTGTCACCCTCACCCAGACAGGTGTCACCCATACCCAGACAGGTGTCACCCATACCCAGACAGGTGTCACCCCGTCAGACAGGTGTCACCCATACGCAGACAGGTGTCACCCCCTCAGACAGGTGTCACCCCCACCCAGACAGGTGTCACCCCCCTCAGACAGGTGTCACCCTTACCCAGACAGGTGTCACCTATACCCAGACAGGTGTCACCCATACCCAGACAGGTGTCACCCATACCCAAACAGGTGTCACCCACCCAGACAGGTGTCACCCCCCCACACACAGGTGTCACCCCCCCCCACCCAGGTGTCACCCCCCCTATACAGGTGTCACCCCCCCAGACAGGAGTCCCATGTGTCCTGATATTATCTATCCCACGTGTCCCATGTGTGCCATGGGTGCCACGTATCACACGTGTCCTGTGTGTCCCATGTGTCCGGTGCGTCTCACGTGTCCCACACGTCCCATGTGTGTCCCGTGTATCCCACATGGCCAGTGTGTCTCACGTGTGCCATGTGTCCCATGTGTGTATATCCCATGTGTCCCGTGTGTCCCATGTGAGTGTCCCGTGTGTCCCGTGTGTCCCATGTGTGTATATCCCATGTGTCCCGTGTGTCCCATGAGAGTGTCCCGTGTGTCCCATGTGTGTATATCCCATGTGTCCCGTGTGTCCCGCGTGTCCCATGTGTGTATATCCCATGTGTCCCGTGTGTCCCATGTGAGTGTCTCGTGTGTCCCGTGTGTCCCATGTGTGTATATCCCATGTGTCCCGTGTGAGTGTCCCATGTGTCCCATGTGTCCCGTGTGTCCCGTGTGTCCCATGTGAGTGTCCCGTGTGTCCCGTGTGTGTATATCCCGTGTGTCCCATGTGAGTGTCCCATGTGTCCCATGTGAGTGTCCCGCGTGTCCCGTGTGTGTATATCCCGTGTGTCCCATGTGTGTATATCCCGTGTGTCCCATGTGTCCCGTGTGTCCCATGTGAGTGTCCCGTGTGTCCCATGTGAGTGTCCCGCGTGTCCCATGTGTGTTTATCCCGTGTGTCCCATGTGTGTATATCCCGTGTGTCCCATGTGTCCCGTGTGTCCCGTGTGTCCCCTGTGAGTGTCCCGCGTGTCCCACGCACCTCGGGGTAGGCGGGCTCAGGGCAGGGGTGCGGCTGCAGCAGGGGCAGAGCCGGGGGGTACCCGGGGGGGGCCGGGAACAGGGGCTGGGCTGGGAACGGCCCTGGGGGGACACGAACGGCTCAGGAGAGCCGGGACCGAGCCCAAAACCGCCCTGGCAGGAAAAGGCATCGGCCCCGCGCCCTGTGCCCCCCCAGGGCATCGGCCCCGCGCCCTGTGCCCCCCCAGGGCATCGGTGCCACCACTGCCCACCCTGTGCCCCCCCGGCAGCTCCCCCATGGCATCAGCCCGGCCTCAGTGTCCCCCCAGTGCTGCCATCCCCCAACATCATGGCATCGCCCCTCACTCCCCGCAACGCCTCAGATTCACCCCTCGTGGTATCACAACCCCCCCGTGCACCCCCATGGTATCTCCCCCACCACAAATGTTCACACCCCCCCTCTCCCCCCATGGTATCTCCCCCAAATCCTCACACCCTCCCCCGTCACCCCCCCACGATATCTCCCCCCAAAAAACTCTCACACCCCCCTGTGCCCCCTTCTATGGTATCTCCCCCCCAGGGTCCCACATCCCCCCGCGCCCCCTCCCCATGGTTTCTCCCCCAGCCCCGCCTCCCGGCTCAAAGCGAGGCTGAGCACGCGTCTCTATGGCAACCCTGGCCACGCCCCCTCCGCCAGCGCGACCCCGCCCCTCACGCGCCCTTAAAGGCGCCGCGACCCCGGCCGGCGCTCCCGGCCGGGCCCGGCGGCTCCGCTGAGGGCACCGAGGGCCCGACCCGGCCTTGCCTTTGCCGTTCATGGCGGCGGCGGCTCCCGCGGGCACGGCGGGGAGCGAGGAGGAGGAGGAGGAGGCGGGGGCGGCCCGTGGGGGAGGGTGAGGGACGGGGCAGGAAGCGGGACAGGAAGCGAACGTGGTGACGTCATCGCGCTTGGGGCGGGGCCACGCGATCTTAAAGAGACCGCGGGAAAATGTGGAGGGGGGGAAATGAGGGAGGGTCCCAAAGGGGGCGGGGTCACGGGGGGAGGGGCTGGAGGGGAGGGGTCCCTAAAGGGGGTCTGGGGGCACTAAACGGGGTCTGGGGGCACTAAATGGGTCTGGGGGCCCTAAATGGGTCTGGGGGCCCTAAATGGGTCTTGGGGTCCTAATCGGGTCTGGAAAATTTTGTTTAAAAATGAAATAAATCTCGAATATCGAGAATAACAGGAAATACTGGCAGAGAATAACAGAATTTTATATTTGAGCATTGTTAAGGATAAAAATTTAATGAGAATTTAATGTAAAGAATGTAACATAGCATTAGAATTTATTATAAATTGCAGTTAAAATAAATATTTTTAAAGTATTTCTAAAATACATATGAAACCTTTAGAGGTATGTAATACATACTAGAACAATATATAAATATAGTAAATTACATTAAAAATATTAATACAATAGTTTCCCACATTTAGAAATACAATTTATTTCTACAATATATAAAGAAATATTAATAAGGATTAATGAATAAAACATTATATAAATTATTGTAATAATATATTAGTACAAAATAATAAATATGCATTAATATATAAATATATTACTTTGTAATATATGAATATATGCATATATAATTATATATAATATATAATACAAAAGATATAATATAGTTTTATATTTTATACTTCTTTTATATTTATTTTATATTTATATATTTAAATGTATGAACACATATTTAAATGTATAAAAGATAATATATATTTATATCCTATATAAAATATAAATGAAAATATAATAAATAAACTAAAATATAATAAATAAAAATAAATCTATTATATATAAATATATATTTAAATATATACTATATAAATTATAAGTATATAATAAATAAATAAAAATACAATAAATAAAACAAATATATAATATGTAAATATATAAATATATACGTATCTATAGTGTAATATTAATATATGCCAATAACTATTTATATAAATGCCCAATATATGGCATAATAGTACTATATATTAAAATATTCATTAAATCCTGATAAAGTAAGAGAACATATAGTACAAAAATATATATTATGTGTATCACACCTATATAAATACAATATTATTATAATAATTATAATTATTATTATAATTATAATAATTATTATTATTATTATTGATATTAATATTATTAATAATGATAATATCTATAAATAATCCCTAAATCTCTGCATGATTAAAGAGCTCCCTTAGGTTGTGAAATGCCCTCGAAAGTCTCAAATTCCCAAATTCTCAAATATATATATAAATATATATATATTACACAATATAAATATATATGAGATATATTTATATAATTTAGTTAGTATAATTTATTGACTATGTATTATGTATATATTATATATTTGTGCATAGAAATATATATTCTATACATTCTATACATTTTTAAATTTAATATATATAATATATAATATGTAATATATAATATATAATATATAATATATTATATAATATATGATATATGATATATGATATATTATATATGATATATGATATATGATATATGATATATGATATATGATATATGATATATGATATATTATATATTATATATTATATGTATATGTTATATGTTATATGTTATACATTATACATAATATATAATATATAATATATAATATATTATATATAATATATAATATATTATATATAATATATAATATATAATATATAATGTATAATGTATAATATATTATATATTATATATTATATATTATATATTATATATTATATATTATATATTATATATTATATATTATATATTATATATTATATATTATATGTTATATGTTATATGTTATGTGTTATGTGTTATATATTATATGTAGTGTAATATTAATATATGGCAATAATTTTTTATATAAATGCACAACACATAGCATAATAGTAAAATATATTAAAATATTAATTAAATCCTGATAAAATAAGAGAAAATATAGTACAAAAACGTATATAATGTGTATCACACCTATATTTTTTAATCATTATTATCATGATTATTATTATCATTGTTATTATTATCATCATCATCATCATATTAATATATATAAATAATTAATAGATCTCTGTATGATTAAGAGCCGCCTTAGGTTGTGAAATGCCCCTATAAGTCCCAAATTCCCATTTTTGGGGGATTTTTTTCTCCCCTTATTCCGCCCCCACTGTCAGGACTCGAATCTCGCCTTTTCCTCCGGCTCATGAATAATGCAGCAGCTGCGGCATGAATATGCAAATGAGCCTGCTGGCCGTGGGGTGTGCTCATGAATAATTCATGAGGGGAAATGTTCCTCGCCCTCAGAAGGCGCAGAAATGGAAAAAAAATCGGATTTATGGTTAAAGGGGGAGGGGGCGGCCGGGGGACCCCGAGCTGCGCTCAGACCCCGCCTGGGGACCCCAGACCCAGCTTAGGGACCCCCAGACCCATTTAGGGACCTTCAGACCCATTTAAGGACCCTCACACTTGTTTAAGAACCCCAGACACATTTATGGCCCCCAGACCCATTTAGGGACCCCTCTCCCCCTCCTCCCAGTCCCCCAGACCCAATTAGGAACCCCAGACCAAATTTAGGGACCCCCAAACTTATTTAGGTACCCCCAGACCCTTTTAGGGACCCCCAGACCCATTTAGAGACCCATCTCCCCCCCTCTGCAGTCCCCCAAACCTATTTAGAGACCCCAGGCCCATTTTAGGGACCCCCAGACCCAGCTTAGGGACCCCAGATGCATTTAGGGACCCCAGACCCATTTAAAGACCCCCAGACCTATTTAGCAACCCCTCTACTCCCCTCCCCAGCCCCCCAAACCCGTTTAGGGACCCCAGACCCATTTAGGGGCGCCCCTCCCTCCATCCCCCCCAATCCCCAATCCCCCCCTCTGAGTCTTTGTTAATTAAAATCCGCCCCCCCACCCGAGCTGTTTTCCTCTCCCCGTACGCAAAAACCATTCGCGCTATGCAAATGTATGCAAATGAGGCCGGCATTTAACTAGCTGTAGGTATTTAACGATTCGGATTAAATATTCATAATCACGGCAGCGCGTATGCAAATGAGCCCCACAGAACGGGGCCGCGGCCGCCAATAACAGGTGCACCTGGGCTAATTAGAATATTAATGAATATTAATGATATTCATGAGGAGGGGTCGGGCTGGCTCTGGGGTCATTAACGTTGGGTCGTGTCCCCTTTGTCCCCTCTCGTCTGGGGGGGCCTGGGGGGCTCCGAGATTGGGGGTTCAGGGGTTTTGGGGGCTCTGGAATTGGGGATTTGGGGTTTGGGGGGTCCTGGATTGGGGATCCAGGGTCTGGGGGGGTTCTGGCACTTTGGGGTTTGGGGTTTTGGGGGGTCTGGAATTGGGGATTTGGGGTTTGGGGGTCCTGGATTGGGGATACAGGGTCTGGGGGGGTTCTGGCACTTTGGGGTTTGGGGTTTTGGGGGGTCTGGAATTGGGGATTTGGGGTTTGGGGGGTTCTGGATTGGGGGTTCGGGGTTTGGGAGGGGTCTGGAATTGCGGATCCAGGGTTTTGGGGGGATTGTGGATTGTGGATTTGGGGTTTGGGGGGTCCTGGCACTCCGGAGTGTGGGGTTTGGGGGGCTCCGAGATTGGGGGTTCAGGGCTTTTGGGGGTCCTGGATTTGGGATCTGGTGTTTGGGGATCCGGGCTTTGAGGGGTCTCGGCACTCTGGGTCTGAGGTTTGGGGAGGTCCTGGATTGGGGATTTGGGGTTTTGGGGGGTCCTGGATTGGGGATTCGGGGTTTTGGGGGGTCCTGGATTGGGGATTTGGGGTTTGGAGGGGTCTGGAATTGGGGATCTGGGGTTTGGGGGGTCCTGGATTGGGGATCTGGGGTTTAGGGGGGTCCTGGATTGGGGATTTGGGGTTTGGGGAGGTCCTGGATTGGGGATTTGGGGTTTTGGGGGGTCCTGGATTGGGGATCTGGGGTTTGGGGGGGTCTGGAATTGGAGGTCTGAGGTTTTGTGGGGGTCCTGGATTGGGGATCCGGGGTTTGGGGGCTCCTGGCACTTCAGGGTCCGGCATTTGGGAGGTCCTGGATTCGGGATCTGGGGTTTGGGGGCTTCAGGATTGGAGATTTGGGGTTTTTGGGGCCCAGGATTGGGGATAGGGGGTTTGAGGGTCCTGGCACTTCGGGTCTGGGGTTTTGAGGGGTCTGGAATTGGCGGTCCGGGGTTTTGGGGGTCCTGGATTGGGGATTTGGGGTTGGGGGGGGTCTGGAATTGGCGATCTGGCTGTTGGGGGGGTCCTGAATGGGGGATCTGGGATTTTGGGGGGTCCTGGCACTCCGGGGTGTGGGGTTTGGGGGGCTCCGGGATTGGGGATACGGGGTTTGGGGGGGTCTGGAATTGGCGGTCTGGGATTTGAGGGGTCCTGGCACTTCGGGGTCATGGGTTTGGGGGGGTCCTGGATTGGGGATTCGGGGTTTTGGGGGTCCTGGCACTTCAGGGTCTGGGGTTTGGGGGGCTCCGAGATTGGGGGTTCAGGGGTTTTGGGGGTCCTGGATTTGAGATCTGGGGTTTTGGGGATTTGGGGTTTGGGGGATCCTGGCACTTCGAGGCTATGGTTTTGGGGGGAGTCTCAGATTGGGGATACAGGGTCTGGGGGGGTTCTTGCACTTTGGGGTTTGGGGTTTTGGGGGATCCTGGACTGGGAATTTGGGGTGTGGAAGGTCATTGATTGGGAATCCAGGGTTTTGGGAAGTCTGGAATTGGCAGTCTGGGGCTTGGGCGGTCCTAGATTGGGGATCTGGGGTTTGGGGGGTCCTGGCACTCTGAGTCTGGGGTTTTGGGGGATCTGGAATTGGGGATACGGGGTTTGGGGGGGTCTGGAATTGGCGATCTGGGGTTTGGATGATCCTGGATTGGGGCACTTCAGGGTCTGGGGTTTGGGAAATCCTGGATTAGGGATTTGGGGTTTTGGGGGTCCTGGATTGGGGATCTGGGGTTTGGGGGTCGTGGATTGAGGATCCAGGGTCTGGGGGGTCTTGGCACTTCGAGGTCTGAGGTTTGGGGGTCGTGGATTAGCGATTCAGGGTTTTGGGGGTCCTGGCACTTCGGGGCTGGGTTTGGGGGTTTCTGAGCTGGGAACCTCTGATTTGGGGGTCTTGGGGCTGGAGGTGGTTCTGGTGCTGGGGAGGGTCTCTGGGTTTTGGGGTTCCAGGGCTGAGGAGGCCTCTGCAGCTCGGGGGTCTCTGTTTCAGGGTTTCTGGTTCTGGGGGTGTCCCTGATGCCTCAGACCCCGGGGGGGCTCTGGGGTGTCCCTCTGTTGTGGTGGGGGGGTTATCGCTGGTTCGGGGGGGTCTTTGGGCCCGGGGACATCTCGGCAGCCTCTGGATTTTAGGGGTTCCCGGAGGGGTCTCCAGCTCTGGGGTCTCTCTGGGGGCGTCTGGCTCGGGGGTGTCCAGAGGGTGTCCAGGGAGGGTCTCGGGGGTCTCTATCCCATTGTGAGGGGGTCTCTGAATGGTCTCTGTGCCGAGGATCTCTGGGGTCATGGGATCTCTATCCCAGTGGGGGTCTCTGGATGGACTCGGGAGTCTCCCAGTGGTCACAGCGTCCCTGTCCCGGGGGTCTCTGATCCGGGAGTCTCTGGGGTCTCTATCCCGGGGTCCCTGTCCCGGGGGTCTCTGGGGTCCCTCTCCCAGTCTCTGTCCCGGGCTCCTCTCCCGGGTCCCTCTCCCGGGGTCTCTGTCCCAGGGTCCCCGTCCCAGATTCCTCGCCCGGGGGTCTCGGGGGTCCCTGTCCCGTGTCTCTCTCCCGGTGCTCCCGGTGGTTCCGGGGCTCCCGGGCTCTGTGCGACGGCACTCCCTGTCCCGGGTCCCTGCCCCGGGGGTCTCAGGGGTCTCTGTCTCGGAGTCTCAGGGGTCTCTGTCCCGGGTCCATGTCTCTGGTCCCTCTCTCGGGGTCCCTGTCCCGGGGCTCTCAGGGGTCCCTCTCCCAGTCTCTGTCCCGGGTCCCTCTCCCGTGGTCCCTGTCCCGGAGGTCTCGAGGGTCCCTGTCCCGGGGTCCCTGTCCCGTGTCCCGTGTCCCGTGTCCCTGTCCCGGGTCCCTGTCCCGGGTCCCTGTCCCGGGTTCCGTGTGTCTGTCCCGGGTCCCGTGTCCCTCTCCCGTGTCCCTGTCCCTGTCCCTGTCCCGTGTGTCTGTCCCTGTCCCTGTCCCTGTCCCGTGTCCCTGTCCCTGTCCCTGTCCCTGTCCCTGTCCCTCTTCCCTGTCCCTGTCCCTGTCCCTGTCCCTGTCCCTGTCCCGTGTCCCTGTCCCTGTCCCTGTCCCTGTCCCTGTCCCTGTCCCTGTCCCGTGTCCCTGTCCCTGTCCCTGTCCCTGTCCCTGTCCCTGTCCCTGTCCCTGTCCCTGTCCCGTGTCGCTGTCCCGTGTCCCTCTCCCGTGTCCCTGTCCCGTGTCCCTCTCCCCTGTCCCCGTCCCCGTCCCTCTCCCGCCGCTCCCGGCGCTCCCGGCCGTCGCTCGCAGCGCCCCCAGCGGCGGCGGCGGGCACGGCGCCTGCGGCAGCGGCCTGCGCATAAATTATGTTCATGACGCAGCAGCCCCGGAACCCCGGGCAGCGCCGCCGCTCCCCCGGCGGGACCCCCCGGGCGGCACCGAGCCCCCCGTGACCGCCCCCGTGGGCAGCGAGCCCCCCGTGAGCGCCCCCCGGGGCCCGCCGCCGGTTCCGCGCTGCCGGGGCCGCCGCCGCCCCCCGCCCCTTTGTGCCGCCGCCTCCGTGGCCGCCGCGGCGATCGCGGGAGCGGCGAGAGCGCCGGGACCCCCCCGACCCCCCCGGGGCTCCCCCGGACCCCCGACCCCCGGCTCGGTGAGTGCGGGGCCGGGGCGGGCGGGGGGCGGCGGGCCCGGCGCGGTGAATATGCAATGGCGTAATTAGCATAATTTATATATTTATGATAAAGAGCGCTGGGGGGGGCGGGGAACGGGAGAAAACGGCGGAAAACGGGGGGACGGCGGGGGGGGGGGCAGCAGGATTTGGGGGGGAAAGGGGGTCAGGGGAGATTGGGGGGGCAGAGGGGCTCGGAGCGGGGCGGGGGGGCCGGGAGGGGAACTGGGAGAACTGGGAGGAACTGGGGAGAGACGCGCAGGAACTGGGGGGGGGCACGGTGGGGACTGGGGGGGATCGGGGGGTGCCGGGGGGGACCCCGGATTAGGGGACACCCCTGGGGGAACCCCGGAATTGGGGGGGCAGGAAAGGGGGGCTGGAGAGCCCCGGGGCAGGGAAAGGGGGGATGTCCGGGGGGACAGGAGGATTTGGGGACACAGGGCGGGTTTGGGGACAGTTTTGGGGACCTGGCCTGGGAGGGACCACCGGGATTTGGGGGGCAAAGGCGGTTTGGGGGTGAGAGAGGCTTGGGGGGAATTGGGGAGAACGGGGGGACACGAAGTCTCCGAGTGGGGGCAGGTGGGAGCGGGGTGCACCTCGCACAATTGGGGTCCCTGGGGGCACCCCGGAATTTGGGGGGGGGGGGTCCGTGAACGGGGGTAATGCAGAAACTGGGGGGCACGGAACGGAGGTGACCGCCCTGAGAGGGGCATGAGGGATTTGGGGGGCTGGGGTGGATTTTGGGGTGTTGGAGAGGAGAAGCAGCACTGAGGGGGGCAGGACATTGTGGGGGGATCCAAGGGGGATTTGGGGGGGCAAGACAGATTGGGGGGGGGCTGTGGGGTTTGGAGGGGGCGCTGGGTTCGTGGGGGAAAGTGGGGGGACACCACGTGTTGGGGGGCACAGAAATGGGGGGTGAGGGGGGTCCCTGGGGACTCCCCTCAGTTTTGGGGTTCAGGAAGGGGAGGAGGGGCTGGAGAGCCCCGGGGCAGGGAAGGGGGATCGGGGGGGGCAGGAGAGGACCCCTCAAACCCCGGATCCCCAATCTGGGACGCCTCAAACGGGGTGAGGGGTTGGGGACAGTTTTGGGGTCCTGCCCGGGGAGGGGCCCCCGGGATTTGGGGGGCAAAGGCAGTTTGGGAGTGAGAGAGGCTTGGAGGGGTCTGGGGGGGAATTGGGGAGAACGGGGGGACACGAAGGCTCCGAGTGGGGGCAGAGGGAGGTGGTGAGGATTTAGGGGGGCTTTGGGTTAGTGAGGGTCACCCCGGAATTGGGGGGGGGTCAGGGAAATTGAGAGGAGGGGGCTGGAGACCCCCGGGACAGGGAAGGGGGTGTGAATGCCCAGCTGGGGGGAGCAAGAGGAGTTCGGGGCTGAGTTTTGGGGTACAGGAGAAGAGAAACAGGGCAGAGGGGGGCAGGACGTTATTGGGGTCCTGATGGGAACCCCAGAGGGGATTTGGGGGGGAAAGGCAAGGCAGGGGAATAACAGGGGGTACCGAAGTATGGGGGGGTCCAAGGACATTTTGGGGTGCTGCAGAACAGTGGGGGGGGACTGAGCACCCCATAGAGGGGGCATTGCCCCACAGCCACCCTGAGCCCCTCCTTTGGTGGTTTTGGGGTGGGGGAACCTTCCCTGGGAGCTGCACAGGGATGGGGGCCATGGGGGTCCTCACTTTGGGGGTGAAGGGGTGGGGCTGGGTTGTCCTGTGCCCCCCCAAACCTGTCCCACCTGTCCTCAGCCCCTCCATCCGTGGCCATCCCAGGGTGACTCTTGTGCTTCAACCCCTGCACCCCACACAAGCCCCCCAAAGGGACAGTGGGGCACAGCACTGACCCCTCATCCCATCCCATTGATCCCATTGATCCCATTGATCCCACTGATCCCGTTCATCCCATCCCACTGATTACATTGATCCTGTTGATCCCATTGATAGCATCCCATTGATCCAGCCCCATCCCATTGATCCTATTGATGCTATCCCATGGATCCTGTTGATCTTATTGATCCCATCCCATTGATCCCATTGATCCCATTTCATCCCATTTATCCCATCCAATTCATCCTGTTGATCCTGTTGATAGCATCCCATCAATCCCATCCCATCCCATCTCATCTATCCTATCGATCCCATTGATCCTATTGATCCTGTCTCATTGATCCCATCCCATTGATCCCATCTCATTGATCCCATTGATCAAATCCCATTGATCCCATCCCATCGATCCCATTGATTCCATTGATCCCATTGATCCCATCCATTGATCCCATCCCATCAATCCCACCGATCCCGTTGATCCCACTGATCCCACCCCATTGATCCTGTTTATCCTATTGATCCCATCCCATCTCATTGATCCCATTGATCACTTGTTGTCCGATTGATCCCATCACATTCCATTCATCCTTTCCCATCAATCCCATTGATCCCATCCCATCCCATTGATCCCATTGATCCCATCCCATCCCATCCCATCCCATCCCATCCCATCCCATCCCATCCCATCCCATTGATTCCACTGATCCCATTGATCCTGCTGATCCTGTTGATCGAATCCCCTTGATCCCATTGATCTTATTGATCATATTGACCCAATCCCATTGATCCCATCAATCCCATTGATCCTGTTGATCCCATTGATCCCATTGATCCCATTGATCCCATTGATCCCATCAATCCCATTGATCCCATCCCACTGATCCCATTCCATTGATCCCATCGATCCCATTGATCCCATCCCATTGATCCCATCCCATTGATCCCATTGATCCCATTGATCCCATTGATCCCATCCCATTGATCCCATTGATCCCATTGATCCCATTGATCCCATTGATCCCATTGATCCCATTGATCCCATCCCATTGATCCCATTGATCCCATTGATCCCATTGATCCCATGGGTTGCAGGCCCAGGGGTTCTCATGCCCCCACCCCTGTGCTGCCCCCCAGGCTGTCCCGTGCCCTCGGGGGCACTCAGGCCCTGGCATCGCCCTCCAGGTTCTGTTTGGGGGCACCAAACTCTGCCCTGGCTTGGCAGGGATGGCAATCCTGGGAATGGAAACTCTGGGGTGCCACTGTGGGGTTGTGTTTGGGGTGCCCCAGGACCAGGGGAGGGATGAGAATCTTCACTACATGTTTCAGGAGGCTGATTTATTATTTTGTTATATGTATTATATTAAATATATATCATTAAATAATAAATAATATGTTATATATAAATAATATATTATATATTATATAAATATTGTATGATATGTAATATAATGTAATATAATGTAATATAATGTAATATAATATAATATAATGTAATATAATATAATATAATATAATATAATATAATATAATATAATATAATATAATATAATATAATATTGTAATAAATAATATATTATATATAAATAATATATTATATATTATATAAATAATATATGATATATAATTAATAATGAATGATAAATAATATATGATGGTAATAAATAATATATGCTATATAAATCATATATATATACAATAAAATAATAAATATATTAAAAGAAAGAGAAAGGAGACATCAGAAGGCTTTAAAAGAATGAATAATAAAAACTTGCGACTACTCAGAGCCTCGACATAGCTGGATCATGATTGGTCATCAAATAAAAACAATTCACATGGGACCAATCAAAGATTCACCTGTTGCTAAACCATCTCCAGACCACATTCCAAGCAATCGGATAATTCTTGTTTACATTTCTTTTCTGAGGTTTCTCAGGAGAAAATCCCAGCGAAAGGATTTTCATAAAATATCACAGTGACAGCACTGCAGGCTGCTCCCGCTGCCAGGGGCTCCAGAAATGCTGCAGCTTCCTTTTGGGGTCGGGATCCTGCCCCCTCTTTTAGTTTTATTCTTATTATTCACTATATTATTATTCACTATTTTTTATTATTATTATTAATATTAGTATTATTATGTTTGTGTTTATTATTATTTGGGGTTTTTTTTATTTTATTATTATCATTATAATTATTATGTTTTGGGTTTATTATTCCATTATTATTATTTATTTATTTTCACTATTATGTTTTGTTTTACTATTATTATCATTATCATCATTAGCATCATTATCATCATTATAATAATCATTATAATGTTTTGGGTTTACATTATTTCATTATTGTTATTGTTATTATCATTATTATGTTTTGTTTTGCTATTATTATTATCATCATTATCATGTTTTGGTTGTATTATTATTTTGGTTTTTTATTTTTATTTTTATTATTATCATCATTATCATGTTTTGAGTTTGTTGCTATTTTTTATTATTTTAATTATTATAGTTATTATCATTGTTATTGTTATTATTGAACACCAAAACATAATAATGATAATAATAATAATGATAATAATGATAGTAATGATAATGATAATGATAGTAATGATAATGATAATGATAATGATAATTAGAAGAAGAAGAAGAAGAAGAAGAAGAAGATTACACCCAAAATTTAATAATGATGGGTCCAACTTTTGGACCCTTCTCTGCCTCATCAACACCTAATTAACATGGAAATTAAATCCACATGGAGACTGGGAGCATCCTAAATATCCTTCTCTCACCTTTTTTCCCCTCTTTCTTTATTTTTAAATTTTTTTACTGATATTTTATGCATTTTATGCCTTCCCTCCATCTGTTGCTCCGTGGCTGCTCCTCCCTGCCTGCCCTCACCACCATCTGCATAAATGATTTGTCACATTAAATGCCAAAAAATGCCCCAAAAAGTGTGAAAATCGGGATGTGTGATGGGGAAAGGATCTGGAGCTGGATGCCCACCTGCATCCAGCCTGGAATCACCAATGTCTGATTAATTGGCTCGTTAATTAGTCTTCTCTCCCGGGTTATTTGTGTCTCCTCCCAGCAGCAGCAGCAGCAGCAGAGAGAAATCCAAGGATTTCTCCTTGAAACTTTTCTGTTTCTCCTGAGTCACCTTTCCCAAACTCCTCTTTTTTTGGGGGGATCTTTACGGGGGCTCCTGGGGCTCCCCGGTTTTTGGGGAGCACGGGAGCAGCCAGAGCTCGGCACGGGAACATCTCCAATGTTTTGTGTCCCTCCAGGCCAAAGCCAGGCACCCCAAAACTCGGAGGAGCCAAAAAACCAGGAGGGGCAGAACCCCAGAGAGCCGGAGCCCAGAGACCCCAAAAAACGGAGCCCAGAGACCCCAAAAACCGGAGCCCAGAGACCCCGAAACCCAGAGAACCAGAGCCCAGAGACCCCAAAACCCAGAGAGCCGGAGCCTGGAGACCCCGAATTCTGCAGAGCCGGAGCCTGGAGACCCCGAATTCTGCAGAGCCGGAGCCTGGAGATCCCAAAAACAGAAAGCCGGAGCCCACAGACCCTGAAACCCTGAGAGCCGGAACCTAGAGACCCCAAATCCTACAGAACCGGAGCCCAGAGACCCCAAAACCAGAGAGCCAGAGCACAAAGACCCCAAAACCTGCACAGCCGGAGCCCAGAGACCCCAAAACCCAGAGAGCTGGAGCCCAGAGACCCCAAAACCCAGAGAGCTGGAGCCCAGAGACCCCAAATCCTGCAGAGCCAGAGCCCAGAGACCCCAAATCCTGCAGAGTTTGAGCCCAGAGACCCCAAGAGCCAGAGCCCAGAGACCCCAAAAACCGGAGAACCAGAGACCCCAAATCCTGAGGAGCCGGAGAACAGACACCCCAAAACCAGAGAGCCAGAGCCCACAGACCCTAAAACCCAGAGAGCCAGAGACCCCAAAACCGGAGAGCCAGGGCCTGGAGACCCCAAAACCCAGAGAGCTGGAGCCCAGAGACCCTAAAACCCAGAGCCCAGAGACCCCAAATCCTGGAAAGTCGGAGCGCAGAGACCCCAAAACCCAGAGAGCCAGAACCCAGATTTCCTGAGAGCTGCAGCCAGGACAGCAGAAAGCCGGAGCCCTGAAACCCTGGGAGCCCTGAAACCTCGGGAACCCCAAAACCTCGGGAACCCTGAAATCCCGGGAGCTCTGAAACCTCGGGAACCCCAAAACCTCGGGAACCCTGAAATCCCGGGAGCTCTGAAACCTCGGGAACCCCAAAACCTCGGGAACCCTAAAACCTGGGAGCTCCAAAACCTGGGAACCCTGAAACCTGGGAACCCCAAAACCTCGGGAACCCTGAAACCTGGGAACCCTGAAACCTGGGAGTCCCCAGGCGCCCCCAGCCCAGGACGGGGGGCAGGAGCGCCATCCAGCCCCGTGTGCAGAGGGAGGGTCCCTCACCCCAGAACGAGCAGTGGGTGAGTACCTGGGACCCCCAAAATCCGTGGGATTCCCTTCCTTCCCCCTCCCATTCCCCCTTTTCCCTTTTCCCTTCCCTGTCCGACAGGAGTGGGGGCAGAGGAGGGGATGGGCCCACCTGGGGCAGCGAGGAGCAGCTTTGCCACCTTCTCCCACCTTTTCCACCTCTCCCCACCTTTTCCAGCCTCGGGAGGAGGAAGAAGCTGCCCCAGGACTTCGGGGTGTTCCCCCCGATCCTGGCAGCTCTGTGGGGCAGGTGAACCCACCTGGGGGTGAATCCAGAGCCCACCCACCCCATGACCCTCCCTGTCACCTGCTGAAGAAGTGTCCCCAACAGTTTGAGTCCCCTCAGGGTCCACCATGGGCTTGGGGGGACAGCCAGGTGTCACCTGGAGATTTGGGGACCTCTGTGGGCTCCAGAGAGGTGATTTCACCTGGCCCGTCCCGGGTTTTTAGGGTTTCAGAGGGGGTGAGAGGAATCCCAGAACCCCAAATCCCCCCGGGGACCCCCAGGTTGGTGACAGCCCCTCGTTGTCCCCTCGTGCAGCATGTGGCAGGTGTGACCCTCCCCACCTGGCAGCTCTGTGGGGCAGGTGAACCCCAGAACCCCAAATCCCCCCGGGGACCCCCAGGTTGGTGACAGCCCCTCGTTGTCCCCTCGTGCAGCATGTGGCAGGTGTGACCCTCCCCACCCGTGCCAGGCCACCATGGAGCCGTGCCCGGGGCAGCCCCAGGAGGCCCTGCTGACGGTCAACGAGCAGGTACGGACCCCAAAACGGGCTGGGAGCCCAAAACGGGCTGGGACCCCAAAATGAGCTGGGACCCCAAAACGGGCTGGGACCCCAAAACGGGGCTGGGCTGGGACCCCAAAACGGGCTGGGACCCCAAAACGGGGCTGGGACCCCAAAATGGGGCTGGGACCCCAAAATGAGCTGGGACCCCAAAACGGGCTGGGACCCCAAAACGGGGCTGGGCTGGGACCCCAAAACGGGCTGGGACCCCAAAATGGAGCTGGAACCCCAAAATGAGCTGGGACCCCAAAACGGGGCTGGGAGCCCAAAACCGGGCTGGGAGCCCAAAATGGGGCTGGGACCCCAAAATGAGCTGGAACCCCAAAACGGGGCTGGGACCCCAAAATGGGGCTGGGACCCCAAAACGGGCTGGGACCCCAAAATGGGGCTGGGACCCCAAAACGGGGCTGGGACCCCAAAACGGGCTGGGACCCCAAAATGAGCTGGGACCCCAAAACGGGGCTGGGACCCCAAAATGAGCTGGGACCTCAAAATGGGCTGGAACCCCAAAACGGGGCTGGGACCCCAAAATGGGGCTGGGACCCCAAAATGGGCTGGAACCCCAAAACGGGGCTGGGACCCCAAAATGGGGCTGGGACCCCAAAACGGGGCTGGGCTGGGACCCCAAAACGGGCTGGGACCCCAAAACGGGGCTGGGAGCCCAAAACCGGGCTGGGACCCCAAAATGAGCTGGGACCCCAAAATGGGCTGAGACCCCAAAATGAGCTGGGACCCCAAAACGGGCTGGGACCCCAAAACGGGGCTGGGCTGGGACCCCAAAATGGGGCTGGGACCCCAAAATGAGCTGGGACCCCAAAACGGGCTGGGACCCCAAAACGGGCTGGGACCCCAAAATGGGGCTGGAACCCCAAAATGGGGCTGGAACCCCAAAACGGGGCTGGGAGCCCAAAATGGGCTGGAACCCCAAAATGGGGCTGGAACCCCAAAACTGGGCTGGGAGCCAAAACCAGGCTGGGACCCCAAAACGGGGCTGGGACCCCAAAATGAGCTGGGACCCCAAAACGGGCTAGGACCCCAAAACCGGGATGGGGTGGGACCTCAAAAAGGGCTGGAACCCCAAAACTGGCCCGGGCTGGGACCCTAAAATGGGGCTGGAACCCCAAAACCGAGCTGGGGAGGGGGACCCCAAAACCGGGCTGAGGGGTGAGACCCCAAAACCAGGCCTGGACTGGGACCCCCACCCCAGAACTGGGCTGGAGGGCAAGACCCCAAAACTGTGTCAGAGGTGGGACCCCAAAACCGGCCGGGGATGGGACCCCAAACCGGGCCTGGATTGGGACACGCACCCCAAAACCAGGCCGGGGAGGGGGACCTCAAAACCGAGCTGGGGTGGGACCCCAAAACAGGGCTGGAGAGGGGCACCCCAAAACCACGCCTGGACTGGGACCAGCACCCCAAAACTGGGCTGGAGATGGGACCCCAAAAGTGGCCATTGGTGGGACCCTGAAATCGGGCTGGGGGTGGGACCCCAAAACCGGGCTGGAGAGGGGCACCCACCCCAAAACCAGGCCGGGGAGGGGGACCCAAAAACCGGCCAGGGGGGTAGGACCCCCACCCCAAAACGGGGCTGGAGATGGGATCCCAAAACTGGCCATGGCTGGGACCCCAAAACCGGCCGGGGTTGGGTCCCCCCCCCCAAACCAGGCCAGGGCTGGGACCCCAAAACCGGCTGTGGGTGTGACCCCCCCTCCCTGTGTGCCCTGGGATGGGCTGGAACACCTGCAGGAGATTTGGGGGGCTCACCTGGCCCTGCACCCCGCCCATGGGGCTGGAGGGAACACTCTGCAGATGTGGGGTACCGTTTTGGGGTGCTGTGGGTGTGAGGGTGATGCAGGTGGGGGGATACCCGCTGTGTTTTGGGGTGCTGCAGGTTTTGGGGGCTGCAGGTTTTGGGGGCTGCAGGTTTGGGGTGCTGCAGGTTTGGGGGTGCTGCAGGTTTTGGGGGGCTGCAGGTTTGGGGGTGCTGCAGGTTTGGGGTGCTGGAGGTTTTGGGGGCTGCAGGTTTTGGGGTGCTGCAGGTTTGGGGGTGCTGCAGGTTTTGGGGGCTGCAGGTTTGGGGGTGCTGCAGGTTTGGGGGTGCTGCAGGTTTTGGGGGCTGCAGGTTTGGGGGTGCTGCAGGTTTGGGGTGCTGGAGGTTTTGGGGGCTGCAGGTTTGGGGGGGGCTGCATGTTTGGGGTGCTGCAGGTTTTGGGGTACCAGCTCGATGGGTTCATACAGGCTCAGGTGGAACAGCCAGGTTTAATAAATCATTAATTAATCCCCAGTTTAATAAAGGACAATGGGAGACAAGGACCACAGAGCAAAGGTGGTGTGAAAAACAGGTTCGTTGTCCTGTGAAAGTGTAAAAAGTTTAATAAAGAACAATAGGGCACAAAGAGAACAGAGCGAAGGTTATGTGAAAAACACGGTCACTCTCTTGTGAACGTGTAAAAAGTTTAGTAAAGGATGATAGGAGACAAGGACTATAGAGCAGAGGTGGAAAAACGCAGCCACTCTCATGTGAAAATTTTAAAGTTTTATAAAGGACAGTAGTAGACAAGGAGCACAGATCAAAAGTTACGTGAAAAACACCTTCAGCGTCCTGTGAACGTTTAAAAAGTTTAGTAAAGGGCAATAGGAGACAACAGGAGACAAGGACCATAGAGCAAAGGTGTGAGAAATACAGTCACTTTCATGTGAAAATTTAAAAGTTTTATAGAGGACCATAGGAGAAAAAGAACCACAGAGCAAAGGTGGTGTGAAAAACGCATTCACTGTCCTGTGAAAATGTAAAAAAGTTTAATAAAAAACAATAGGAGACAAAGAGAGCAGAGCAAAGGTTATGTAAAATCCACGGTCAGTGTCCTGTGAGCGTGTAAAAAGTTCAGTAAAGGACAATAGGAGACAATAGGAGACAAGGACCATAGAGCAAAGTTCATGTGAAAAGCACATTCACTCTCCTGATAAAATGTAAAAAGTTTAATGAAGGACGATAGGAGATAAGGGCCGCGGAGCGGAGGTTGTTATGGCATCAGCCAAGCCCGCGCTGTTATCTTCAGGGACACCCCTTAAATACCTTTTCCCTTACATCATTCTTTGCATATTCATATCTTTGTATGCATATTCATAAACTACTTTGCATATCCATGACCTATTTTGCATGGCCCCTCCTCGGGGTCGCCTTTTAGATCCGGCTGTTTCTTGGCTTGGTTTTGGCTCCTTCTCTTTGTCACCTCCAATTTTGGGCCCGGCCCTCGCTGCCTTCAGGAGTGAGCTCTGTGAAAAACGCCAATCGCTTGTTTTTAAAATTTTAAAAGTTTAGTGATAATAAAATGGTTATAAAAATAGCGATATAATTAGAGTAATAAAAATTTGGACAATTTGGGTTAGGACACTGACATGTGTGATATGAGACAATAGAAACAAAGAGTTATGGACAGTCCGGGTACCTTTTCTGGGCAAAATAAGCCCAAAAAGGAGCCACGTTAACAAAGGATTAACCCGTAAAGCAACAGCCCGTTGCATATTCATACACCTCATCCGTGGTGCATAAATTCCATCCAAACACAGGATTCTGTCTGGGCAGTGCCAGCTGCTTTCTCTGAATCCTGACGGCTCTTCAGGGCTGAGCGAGGCAGGAAGAAGTTCATTTCTCCTGGTAATGGGGCAATAAATTCTCTTTCTCTGAAGGATTCAGGTGTCCTGTGGCTGCTATCTCAGTGGGAGTACCTCATTCTTTTCTTAAAAAAAATATCCTACATACACAGTTTATGTTTTAGCTACAGAAGTGACATTTCAACTACAAAATTGCATTTGCCGTCCTATTAAAGTGCTAATACAGCGCCACTAATCAATACAACATAATGCATGCAGTATATACAAATATACAAATATACAAATATCTATGTAGAGCCATCCAATATGCACTTTTCACAGTGCTGGTGGTTGGCAGATCTGCACAGGTGTGCTCATTGTGTGTACAGGTGTGCTCATTGTTTGTCCCCATGTGTACAGGTGTGCTCATTGTGTGTCCCTGTGTGTACAGGTGTGCTCATTGTTTGTCCCCATGTGTACAGGTGTGCTCATTGTGTGTCCTCGTGTGCACAGGTGTGCTCATTGTGTGTCCTTGTGTACAAGTGTGCTCATTGTGTGTACAGGTGTGCTCATTGTGTGTCCCTGTGTGTACAGGTGTGCTCATTGTGTGTCCCTGTGTGCACAGGTGTGCTCATTGTGTGTCCTTGTGTACAAGTGTGCTCATTGTGTGTACAGGTGTGCTCATTGTGTGTCCCTGTGTGTACAGGTGTGCTCATTGTGTGCACAGGTGTGCTCATTGTGTGTCCCTGTGTGCACAGGTGTGCTCATTGTGTGTCCTCACATGTACAAGTGTGCTCATTGTGTGTCCCCATGTGCACAGGTGTGCTCATTGTGTGTACAGGTGTGCTCATTGTGTGTCCCTGTGTGTACAGGTGTGCTCATTGTGTGTCCTCACGTGTACAGGTGTGCTCATTGTGTGTCCTCGTGTGCACAGGTGTGCTCATTGTGTGTCCCCGTGTGCACAGGTGTGCTCATTGTGTGTACAGGTGTGCTCATTGTGTGTCCTCACGTGCACAGGTGTGCTCATTGTGTGTCCCCATGTGCACAGGTGTGCTCATTGTGTGTCCTCACGTGTACAGGTGTGCTCATTGTGTGTCCCTGTGTGTACAGGTGTGCTCATTGTGTGTCCTTCTGTACAGGTGTGCTCATCCTGTGTGCATTGGGTGTTATCCCATCCAAACAGGCATTTAACACAAGCACACTGATATCAGCCTTTGCACTACTACGTCTAAGCTTAATAATAACAGAAATAAAAATTATATCTTTATAACAAAGTTATTTTAACTTTCCACATATAAAATCCATTTAATATTTGCAAAAAGCCAATATAATATTGTGTGTCTATATCAGCTATTTCACTGAGCTTAATTAACAAATACAAATTATATCTTTATAACAGAGTTACTATAAGAGAGACTCCAAAAACTGCACAGCCACATATAAAATTCATTTAATATTTGCAAAAGCCAAATTATAATGTGTATCTATATCAGCTATTGCACTCAATTAACAAATACAAACTATATAACAAATTTACTTTAACACCACACATAGAGAATCCGTTTCAATATTTGCAAAATGCCAATATTATATGTATCGATATCAGCTATTTCACTGAGCTTAATTAACACCAGAAATACAAACTATATCTTTACAACAAAGTTACTTTAACACATATACAATGCATTTTAATATTTGCAAAAAGCCAAAATTGTAGTGTGTATCTATATCAGCTATTGCGCTGACCTTAATTAGCAACAGAAACACAAACTATATAACAAAGTTGCTTTAACACCACACATAAACAATCCATTTCAATATTTGCAGAAAGCCAATATTATAGTATGCATCTTTATCAGATATTTCACTGAGCTTAATTAGCAGCAGAAACAGAAACTACATCTTTATAGAAAAGTTATTTCAACATTCCACACATAAAATCCGTTTGAATATTTGCAAAATGCCATTATTACAGTGTGTGTCTATAACGCTGGGTGGGGCTGATTTTCACCAGGGGAGAGGAGGAGGAAGGAGAGGAGGGAGGGAAGAGGATGGGAGATGCCCCAGAGCTGCAGGAACCTCTAAAACCACAAACCAGGGAGCAATGGCAATTCCCACTCACCCTGAGCCCCAAAACAGGAAAACTGAGAGCCTGGGGTCCCTCCTTGGAACATTGGTAATTTAGGGGTTTTCCCCATTGTTTTTTTTTTTTTTTATCTTTCAATACCCAGTTTCATTAATCAGCAAGCCTGAAGTTTATTTGTGAAAGCAAATCTCTTTTTTTCCATTCATCAATCAGTGGAATCCTTTTTAATTTTAAACTTCTTCAGCTTGCTCTGTCACCACACACTTCCAAAACTTTTCACTGTTCCTACATTTTAGCCAACAAAAAAAAAATTCATGCCCATTGGCTAAAAATTACAGAATTGTCATTAATTAGCAGTTCATCCTCTATTGATTATTGATTTCTTTTCTCGTGCTGTTTCATTCCCATTTTCAGTCTCTTTCCTGCCTTTTTCCCAGCCAGGGAGGGTTCCAGCACAGCTGTGGGCTGCCTGTGTCTCTCCTTTATCTCTGGGCTCTGCAGAATGTCCTTGTGCTCCATAAATCCTGCATTCCTCGCCTCCAATCCCAGCAAAAACATCTCCCTGTCCCAGGCTTTGTTTGTTGAAAACCATCGAGGTTTTCCAGCACAGCTCCAAGGCTCGGCCGCTTCCCCCAAACTGGGTTCCCAAAATCCCATTTAGTGATAAACCTTGCTGCACTGCTGGGAAACTTAATTAAAACAATTAATTAGGACAGTTGTTAGGAAAGTTTTATCATTTCCAGTGCAGGTTTGTGAGTGGTTCGGGAAAAATAATCTATAAACGCCAGAGGTTGTGTCCAAAGAGGAGACAGAGGAATCCTTTTGCTTTATTCCAACAAAGGCACAGGCCATGGGGCATTCCCTGGGATTTTTGGAGGTTGCAGCCTCCTTTTTATCCCAATTTCCCTCTTTTTCCCCATTTCTGAGGTACTTGAGAGGTACAGACTCCCCAAAATACCAAAGATTCCCCTCTAATGTATAAGCTTGCCCTTTAATTTTTAATTCTTAGGGAAATGAGGGGATTTTTTCCCCATTTCTGGGATACTTTAGAGGTACAGACTCCCCAAAATACCAAAGATTCCCCTCTAATGTATAACTCTGCCCTTTAATTTTTAATTCTTATGGAATTTAGGGATTTTTCCCCATTTCTGAGGTACTTGAGAGGTTCAGACTCCCCAGAACTCCTGATCCCAAAGATTCCTCTCTAATGTACAACCCTGCCCTTTTAATTTTTAATTCTTATGGAATTTAGGGGGTTTTCTTCCCCATTGTTTCTTTTTCATCTCTCAATATTCCAATTTCATTTATCAGACATTTTATTTCAACGTCTAATTTCCATTTATCAGCAAACCCAAAGTTTATTTGTAAAAGTTTATTTTTTTCCATTCATCCATCAGTGGAATCCTCCCCATGGTTTCTTTCATCCCCAAGTTTTATCCCCCAGCAGACCCAGAGCTGGTTTGGAAACACAAATCCCTCATTCCTCCCAGGTGGGAACAGAGAAGAAATTTCCTTGTGTTTGATCCCTGTTCCCTCTGCAGTCCTGTCTGGGATGGGCCCTGGGGACATTTCCTTGTGTTTTTCCAAGGTCATTTCATTCCCTTGTCCATAACTCTGAAAAACTCAGAAAAATCATCCCAAATCTAAAGCCTTCCAAGGCAAAACTGATATTATAATAATATTCATTAATGTACCAACTCCCAGGCTTAATTTGGTTCAGTTCCCTGATTTTTAATTAGTTGAGATAAATTTATACATAAGATAAATGTACATTTAACCTAAGAGAAAAATAAAAGCTTTTCCCACACCGTTCTTTTTTTTTCCAGTAAAAAAAGATAAAATCAACTTAGCAAAAAAAAAAAAAAAAAAAAAAAAAAAACCAAACTGACAGCACATGAAATAATCTACTTTAGATTATCCCAGCAATATTTAGTTGCCCAACAAGCTGCTCACAATAAAAATTACTAAAATTGTTAAATTGATAATAAAGGCAGTGTTTTTGGGGACAGTTAAAAGTCTCATTGGTCCCACACAGCTCAATCAGGTCCTAGAAAAGGGAAAATTCAGCCCAGGTTATCAAAGAGCAGGAAAAGGAAAAATCAGCTGAGGGTTGATTGAATTCCCAGCTCATTTTCTATTCTGGCAGCTGTGGGGTGAAATTCTGGCATTGGTGGAGGGGCCACCCCAAATCCTGGGGTAACCCGGGAGCCTTCCCTGCAAACCAGTGCCCTCCCCACTCAGAACTGGTCAGACTGGTGGGGCTGGGAGGGGGCGACCCCGCAGTGCCCAAGGAGCTGTGGGAATCTCGTCCTTTCCCTCCAGGAATTCTGAATTTCCCTCATTTTGTGCTGCCCCACCCCAGCACTGCCCCACTGTGCCAGCTCTGTCCTGCAGGAATTGGAGCCCCAAAACCCGGGGGGGGGGGGGGGGTCAGGAATGGTCAGAGCCAGAGGGGAAAGTGACATTTGGTGACAGGGACAGGGACAGTGAGTGACCCTCGGGGAGCACTGGGTGACCCTCGGGTGCCACCCTCAATGAGGGGACAGTGAGCACTGAGTGACCCTCGGGTGCCATCCTCAGTCAGGGGACAGTGAGCACTGAGTGACCCTTGGGGACATTGACCCTCGGGGTGACCCCCAGCTGCCACTCTCAGTGAGGGGACAGTAACCTCTGAGTGACCCTGGGTGACAGTGACCACTGTGTGACCCTGAGGGTGCCACCCTCAGTGAAGGGACAGCACTGAGTGACCCTCGGGGACAGTGGGCCCTGAGTGACCCTCGGGGACAGTGAGCACTGAGTGACCCTTGGGGACAGTGAGCACTGAGTGACCCTTGGGGTGCCACCCTCTGTGAGCACTGGGTGACTTTCGGGGTGCCACCCTCAGTGAGGGGACAGTGAGCACTGAGTGACCCTTGGGGACAGTGAGCCCTGAGTGACCCTCAGGGTGTCCCCGCCAATGAGGGGACAGCACTGAGTGACCCTCGGGGTGCCACCCTCAGGGGACAGTGAGCACTGAGTGACCCTTGGAGACAGTGACCCTCGGGGTGCCACCCTCAGTGAGCCCTGAGTGACCCTCGGGTGCCACCCTCAGTCCCCACCCTGGGTCACTGTCACCTCCCTGAGGGTCAGCTGGGCTTGGTGCCAGAGGAGACCCCACAGAGACCTGGGGGACACCAGAGACCCCAACGCCAGTGCTGACCACTGACCTCTGACCTCTGACCACATCTGAGGGACCCTCCCTGACCTCACTGACCAATGACTACTGACCACTGCACCCCATCTGAGGGACCCTCACTGAACACTGACCACATCCAAGGGACCCTCACTGACCACTGACCCCATCTGGGACCCTCACTGACCACTGACCACATCTGAGAGACCCTCACTGACCACTGACCACATCCAAGGGACCCTCACTGACCACATCTGAGGGACCATCACTGGCCACTTGTGTTAAAATTTTAGAAGTTTAATGAATGAGTTTTAGAAGTTTAATGAGTTTAGTAATGAAAACAGTAATAAAAATTAGGACAATAACAATTTGGACAATCAAAGTTATGACAATAAAAGACAATAAAAAGCAAAGAATTGCGGATGTCCGGGTGCTTTGCACTGTGCCCCAAAGCACCTCTTGCTACCAAAGGATTAACCCTTAAAAGCAATAACCTATTGCATATTCACGGATCTCGTGCATGATTCAAACATTCCTTTCACACCACAGTTTCTGAAGTTTCCCGAAGCTTCTGTTCCATTTTAGCTCCCCCCATCTTGTAAATCAGCCTTGGTTCCTCGCAGTCTGAGCTGTCCTGATAAGGAGCAGTAATTCTTCTTGGGGATCTCAGTGTCTGTGCTGTTATCTCTATCCAGATAGGACAATGTGAAAAATTCCTTGATTATCTTATCCATTCCTTGAGCTTGTTGCAAAAAGTCTCTTACATCACATAGTTTTTATTTTAATATTATGCTATAGGTTAAAAACTGTATTTACTGCACTACTTAAAAGAGATTAATACAGCTTGACTTTCTAACATAACATACAGTATTTATTTTAATATTTGCTAAGGGGCAATCATAAAATATGCATTTTTCACAATAACTGTATCAGCTATTTCACTGCTATGTTTAAGTTTAGTTAACAACAGAAAAAGGTTAATATTATACTAATATATTAATGTAATTATATTATATTAATATAAAACTTTAATATTATACATACAGTGTTCATCTTAAAATGTGTATAAAGCTGATATTATAAAATGTATTTATAATGGAAGGAAGGAAGGAAGGAAGGAAGGAAGGAAGGAAGGAAGGAAGGAAGGAAGGAAGGAAGGAAGGAAGGAAGGAAGGAAGGAAGGAAGGAAGGAAGGAAGGAAGGAAGGAATGTTTTAACACTTGGGGAGGGCTCAGAAATTACTCTGGGGGCACTTTGGGGTCTCTGCTGGTTCTGGCCCTGCTGGGACCCCCCACTCCAAATGAGGGTCTGGGCCAGTGGGGACTGGGGACGTCCCTGAGACTGGGAATGTCCTTTGGGATTGGGAATGTCCTTTGGACTGGCAATGTCCCTGGGACTGAGAATGTCCTTTGGGACTGGGAATGCCCCTGGGACTGGGAATGTCCCAGAGATTGGGAATGTCCTTTTGGTCTGGGCATGTCCCTGGGCCTGGGAATGTCCTTCGGGACCGGCACCGTCCCAGCCCCCGGGGTGTGTGTGTGGCGCTGTTGCCGCCGTGCGGGGCCGGTCCCGCTGATATCGGCTCTGCCGGGCGGGATAAGGAGCTCGGTCCCTCCCGCCCGGGCCGCTGCTCTCGGCTCGGAGCCCGGGCGCTCCCGGCCCGCTCCCGGCCATGGCCGAGGGGCTCGGGTCCCTCATCGTGTACGTTCCTGTCCCCGCCACGCTCCTGCAGGTACGGGGGGAGCCCCGGCACGGGGGGCTGCGGGTGTGCGGCAGGAGCTCGCTGGGTTTGGGGAGGTTTAGGTTTGGGGTGATGGCTCTGTTCAGGAGGTTCTGGTTCTGTTTGGGGGTGCCGGCTCTGTTCAGGGGGTGCCAATTCTGTTTGGGGGTGCTGGTTCTGTTCGAGGGGGTGCTGCAACTGTGGGGGTTTTGCTGTAGGTTTGGGGGTGCCAGCTCTGTTTGGGGGTGCCGGTTCTGTTTGAGGGTGCTGGTTCTGTTCAGGGGGTGCTGCAGCTGTGAAGGTTTTGCTGTAGGTATCGGAGTGCTTTAGATTTGAGGGTCCTGGTTCTGTTTTGGGGGTGCCGGTTCTGTTCAGGGGGTGCTGGTTCTGTTTGGGGGTGCTGGCTCGGTTTGGGGGTGCTTGTTCTGCTCAGGGGGTGCTGGTTCTGTTTGGGGGTGCTGGCTCTGTTCGGAGGTGCTGTGGGTTTGGGAGTGCTGGCTCTGTTCCGGGGTTGTTGGTTCTGTTTGGGGGTCCCAGTTCTGTTTTGGGGGTGCTGCAGCTGTGGAGGTTTTGCTGTAGGTATCGGGGTGCTCGTTCTCTTCAGGGCGTGCTGGTCTGTTTGGGGGTGCTTTAGGTTTGGGGTGCCGGCTCCGTTTGGAGGTGCTCATTCTGTTTGGGGTGCTCATTCTGTTCGGGGGTGCTAGTTCTGTTTGGGGGTGCCGGTTCTGTTTGGGGGTGCTGGTTCTGGTTGGAGATGCCAGTGCTGTTTCGTGGTGTCGGCTCTGTTTTGGGGGCGCTGGTTCTGCTTTGGGGTGCTGCAGCTGTGGAGGTTTTGCTGTAGGTTTGGGATGCTTTACGTTTGGGGGTGCCGGTTCTGTTCAGGGGGTGCTGGTTCTGTTTGGGGGTGCTGATTCTGTTTGGGGGTGCTGCAGCTGTGGAGGTTTTGCTGTAGGTATCGGGAGGCTTTAGGTTTGAGGGTGCCGGTTCTGTTTTGGGGTGCTGGTTCTGGTTTGGGGCTGCTGGTTCTGTTTGGGGGGTACTGCTGCTGTGGGGGCTTTGCTGTAGCTTTGGGGGTGCTGCAGGTAAGGGCGTGCTTTAGCTGTGGGGGTGCTGTGAGTTTGGGGGTGCCGCTGGCAGCGTTTCACCCGCCTGAGGTGCCAGCCGGGGGTGCCCCTGGAGTTGGGGCGCTGACAGCAAAGCTCCGAGCTGTTGGGGGCTGGGGCTCCCCCACCGTTCCTCGATCCCGCGGGGTTCAGGTGGGCTCTGCACCCCAAAACCAGGGAGACGGGGGGGCCCTGGGGGGCGCGGCCAGGGTGACGCACCCGGAGCTAATTTTGGGGTTCATTTCCAGGTTATTGTCATGTCCAGCCACGAGACCATCCGGGTGCTGGAGGTGGGGGTGGATGGGGACCCCAAAACAGCCGGGGAGGGAGCGGGGGGGTCCCCGGCACAGGGGGGCCCCCCAGGTGTGGAGGACGCTCCCGCCAGCACCCCGAGCTCGTCCGGCGGGGAGGCGGCAGGTGAGAAACCCTTCCCTTCCCTTCCCTTCCCTTCCCTTCCCTTCCCTTCCCTTCCCTTCCCTTCCCTTCCCTTCCCTTCCCTTCCCTTCCCTTCCCTTCCCTTCCCTTCCCTTCCCTTCCCTTCCCTTCCCTTCCCTTCCCTTCCCTTCCCTTCCCTTCCCTTCCCTTCCCTTCCCTTCCCTTCCCTTCCCGAGATCGTTCCCAGCAGTTCCCCATGATTTATTTAAAATATGGATATTGATCTAGTACCGAAATCCAACTGTGACGGACAAAAACTCTTAACAGTTCAAAGTTACAAAGTGGATGTTTATAGTAGGATTAACTCCCAAATACACACTGCAATTTACAGGTGATTACAGAGTCCTTTTATCTGTACAAGTATTGAACACCCAAAACACAAATACATATTCATAACTTGGGTACATCCTATTCCCAGTATGGATATTGATCTATGGCTTTTGATATCCAAAATCTATGGATTTTGATATCCATAGATATCAATTCAATACAAGTATTGAATACCCAAAATACAAATGCATATTTCATAACTTTGGAACATCCCATTCCCATTATGGATATTGATCTAGTACCAATATCCAAAAACTCTCTGACAGTTTAGAGTTAGAAAGTGGATGTTTGTTGTGAGATAACTCCCAAATACACACTGCAATTTACAGGTGATCACAGAGTCCTTTTATCTATACAAGCATGAAGTACCCAAAATGCAAATACTTATTCATAACTTTGGTACATCCCATTCCCAATATGGATATTGATCACTGGATTTTGATATCTGTCGCAGACATTTCTTCACAGAAATCCTTTCTTTCGGATTTCTGTGTCTTCTGGAGGCCAGAGGCCTCGGAAGACAAGGTAAACAATTATTATCAGCTGCTGTGGAATGTAATGGGACGCACCTTGATTGGCTCATTTTCTTTGTTTATAATTAAGGGCCAATCACAAAGTGTAAGCCAGGGACTCAGTCCTTGGACACAACTTTGTTATAGATTCTTTCTATCTATTCTTAGCCCAGCCTAGCTGCTCTGCAAACCTCTCTCTATATTCTATTAGCATAGTCCTAATGTATTATATATAATATCTTAATAAATCAGCCTTCTGATTCAAGAAACAAGATTCACCGCCTCTCTCTCACCAGCTGCGACCCACTCAGGTGCTGTAATAGATATCCATAGATATCAATTCAATACAAGTATTGAATACCCAAAATACAAATGCATATTCATAACTTTGGTACATCTCATTTCCAACATGGATATTGATCTAGTGCCGATATCCAACCGTGAGGGACAAAAACTCCAACAGTTTAGAGTTAGAAAGTGAATGTTTATTGTGGGATAGCTCCCAAATACACACTGCAATTTACAGGTGATCACAGAGTCCTTTTATCAATACAAGTATTGAACACCCAAAACACAAATACATATTCATAACTTGGGTACATCCCATTCCCAGTATGGATATTGATCTATGGCTTTTGATATCCAAAACCTATGGATTTTGATATCCATAGATATCAATTCAATACAAGTACTGAATACCCAAAATACAAATGCATATTTCATAACTTTGGAACATCCCATTTCCATTATGGATATTGATCTGGTACCAATATCCAAAAACTCTCTGACAGTTTAGAGTTAGAAAGTGGATGTTTGTTGTGAGATAACTCCCAAATACACACTGCAATTTACAGGTGATCACAGAGTCCTTTTATCTATACAAGTATTGAATACCCAAAATACAAATGCATATTCATAACTTTGGTACATCCCATTCCCTGTTTCCCATGGTAATTAGTCCAAAAGCCATTAGGCATGCGCGGTTTGTTCCTTGAAATGGGGTCCCTTTCATGGGGAAAGGTCCCAAAATAAGGAAGTAAATGAAGTCTTCCTCATTCTGACCTTTCTACCTTTTCAATGCAAATGTGACAAATGAACCTTTGGTAGAACTCCCACTCCCCATCTTCAATTGGTTTCAGAGCAGAGGAGGCCTACAATTGTCTTATGTTCCTAAAATCTATTTATCAGTTTCTATATTCTTCATTATAAACCCAGCTAACCCAACATCGTGCTGACAAGCAATCAATTATTAGTTAACTCTTAACTTCATCAAGGCCTGCCCATTTATTTTAATTAACTCCAATAAAGCTTATCTCTAACTGAAATCCTAGCTCCTCTAAAATCTCTAAATTCCTTAAAGTTTATGCCTCACTCGGGTCTCCCATTCCCGAGATCATTCCCGGCCGTTCCCCGGCTCTCTCCCTCCCAGGATCATTCCCGGTGGCCCCCGTGTCTTTCCCATCCCGGGATCGTTCCCGGCAGTTCCCTGGGTCTCCCCTGGATCGTTCCCCGGGTCTCTCTGTCCCGGGATTATTCCCGGTGCCCCCCAGCTCTCTCCTTCCCGCGATCGTTCCCGGTTCCCTCTGGGTCTCTCGTTCCCAGCATCGTTCCGTGCGGTTCCCCGGGTCTCCCATTCCCGGGATCGTTGCAGTTTCCCCTGGGTCTCTCCCTCCCGGGATCATTCCTTGTGCCTCTCGGGTCTCCCGTTCCCCCCGCGATCGTTCCCGGCGCTTCCCCCGGGTCTCTCCCTCTCAGGATCGTTCCCGGCAGTTCCCCGAGTCTCTCCTTCCCTGGATCGTTCCCCCCGGCTCTCTCTCGCTCCCGGATCGTTCCCCACGGTTCCCCCAGGTCTCTCCGTCCTGGGATCGTTCCCGGTGCTCCCCTGGTCTCCCATTCCCGGGATCGTTCCCGGCAGTTCCCCGGGTCTCCCCTGGATCGTTCCCCCCGGGTCTCTCCTTTCCGGGATCATTCCCGATGTCTCCCGGGTCACCCATTCCCGGGATCGTTCCCAGCAGTTCCCTGGGTCTCTCCTTCCCTGGATCATTCCCTGTGTCCCCCATGTCTCTCCTTCCCGGGATCGTTCCCTCCCGGATCTCTCCCTCCCAGGATCGTTCCCGGTTCCCGCTGGGTCTCTCGTTCCCGGCATCGTTCCGTGCGGTTCCCCCGGGTTTCCCACTCCCGGGATCATTCCTGGTGCCTCCCTGGTCTCTCCCTCCCGGGATCGTTCCCGGTTCCCCCTGGGTGTTTCCCTGCCGGGATCGTTCCCGGTGCTCCCCGGCTCTCCCATTCCCGGGATCGTTCCCGGGTCCCTCCCTGGAGCCAAGGCTGTGTCTGGTTTGTGTCACCTGGGCTGCTCCGCGCTCCTGCTGTGGGTCCTCCCCCCGTCAGCTCTCGTTTTGGGGAGATCCCGCTTTATTCCTCGCTGCTTGCTGGCCAGCGCCCCAAATCCGGCAGGACACACCCCTGTCCCCTGTCCGTGTCCCCTGTCACCTGCCCCCCGTCACCTGTCCCTGTCTCCTGTCCCTGTCTCCTGTCCCCTGTCACCTGTCCCCTGTCCCATCCTCTCTCCTGCCGAGGGAGGATGCCACCCCCGGCTGTTGGTGGCTGTCACCGCCCTGGTCCCCATCACCTGTCCCTGTCTCCTGTCCCCTGTCTCCTGTCCCCTGTCCCATCCTCTCTCCTGCCGAGGGAGGATGCCACCCCCGGCTGTTGGTGGCTGTCACCTCCCTGGTCACACCGGGGCTGGTCCGGATCCCTGCCCCTCCTGCGTCCCCTCCCCGGGCTCTGAGCGCACCTGAGCACACCTGGGGGAGGCCGTGCAGAGTTTGGGTGTCTCCCCCTGACCCCCCCCCCCCCGTTCTCCCCCAGGTAAAGCCAAAGCAGCGTCGCCCGCCCCGGTGGCCTCGAGCCCCGCCCCGAGCCAGCCCGGCGTGACACACCTGGCCGTGCAGGCCACGCCACAGGTAACTGTCCCCCGGGGCTGGGGGGCATGGGGGACCCCGGGGGAGGTGGCCGCAGGCAGGGGGTGGCCAGGTAAGGGGGACCCCTTTTGTCCCCCTGCGCAGAACTGGGGAAGAAGGGAAGCTCCGGGTGCCCCTTGTGTCCCTATGGAGAAGGGGTTCAGGGGTAGGGGGGACCCCGAGGTGAAGGGGATCTCCTCTCTGCCCCTCATCCCCACACAGCGGGGTCAGCAGTAATGGGGGGACCCCTTAATCCCCTCCAGAGAGGCTTCACAGCCCCCCCAGTGCCCCCCAGTTCACAGAGCTCCCCACGGAGAGGGGTTCCCAGTTCAGGGGGGCTCCCCCTTTGCTTCCCCCGCCCCAGACATTCACCAGGGAGCCCCCCAGTTACCCGAGGGATTCCCAGTACAGGGGGGCTCCCCCTTTGCCCCCCCCCCCAGAGGGATTCCCCGGGGATTTCCCCTTTGCCCCCCCCAGAGGGATTCCCTGGGGGTTCCCCCTTTTCCCCCTCCCCCGAGGGGTGTCCCAGGCGGGGCGGGGGGTCCCCGCGGGGGTTTCCCTGATGCTGAGCAGGGCGTTGATTTGTGTTTCTCTTTCAAATCTCATTTATCTCCGCAGGTGTTGGCTCAGGAAAGCTTAGCCACAGGTGTGACAGGAGTAATGGTTCCGGCAGGGACAGTTACTCAACCTCTTCTTATCCCCATCAGTATTGCAGGTCAGGTGACAGGCCAGCAGGCGCTGGCCCTGGTGACAATTCCCACAGCAACGCTCGCCGCGCTCCCGGGACTGACGCCGGCGGCACCTGCGGGGGCGATTTTCAAACCGCCCGTAGCCAATCTCACAGGTAACCCCGCCCGGAGCGGCCGGGCCGCGGCAGCGGCACCGGGATCTGACAGAGAACGGGAAGAGTTGGGGCTCCAGGTGCTACCGGGATCTGAGAGGAGAACGGGAAGAGTTGGGGCTCCAGGTGCTACCGGGGATCTGACAGAGAACGGGAAGAGTTGGGGCTCCAGGTGCTACCGGGATCTGAGAGGAGAACGGGAAGAGTTGGGGCTCCAGGTGCTACCGGGATCTGACAGAGAACGGGAAGAGTTGGGGCTCCAGGTGCTACCGGGGATCTGACAGAGAACAGGAAGAGTTGGGGCTCCAGGTGCTACCGGGATCTGAGAGGAGAACGGGAAGAGTTGGGGCTCCAGGTGCTACCGGGATCTGACAGAGAACGGGAAGAGTTGGGGCTCCAGGTGCTACCGGGGATCTGACAGAGAACGGGAAGAGTTGGGGCTCCAGGTGCTACCGGGATCTGACAGAGAACGGGAAGAGTTGGGGCTCCAGGTGCTACCGGGGATCTGAGAGGAGAACGGGAAGAGTTGGGGCTCCAGGTGCTACCGGGATCTGAGAGGAGAACGGGAAGAGTTGGGGCTCCAGGTGCTACCGGGATCTGAGAGGAGAACGGGAAGAGTTGGGGCTCCAGGTGCTACCGGGATCTGAGAGGAGAATGGGAAGAGTTGGGGCTCCAGGTGTGGCTGCCGGAGCCCAATGGGCTTGGGAGATTTGAGTATTGAGCTGTAGATTTGGGGCTCCAGGTGTAGCTGCAGGAGCCAAATGGGCTTGGACTTGGGGGATTTGAGTATCAAGGTGCAGCTTTGGGGCTCCAGGTGAGGCACCTGGTGTAGATTTCCACATGCGACACCTGGTGTAGATTTGGGGCTCTAGGTGTGGCTCCAGGAGGGCTCTGAAATGGGCTTGAATTTGGGGGATTTGGGTATCAAATAAGGAGTAGTTTTGAGGCTCCAGGTGTGGCATCTGGTGTAGATTTCCAGGTGTGGCACCTGTTGGAGATTTAGGACTCCACATGTGGCACCTGATGGAGATTTGGGGCTCCAGGTGTGGCTGCAGAAGCCAATGGGCTTGGGAAATTTGAGTATGGAAGGCGTAGCTTTGAGGGTCCACCTGTGGCACCTGGTGTAGATTTGGGGTTGCAGGTGTGGCCTCTGGAGTATATTTCCACATGTGGTCCCTGGTGTACATTTGGGGCTCCACCTGTGGCACTTGGTGGAGATTTGGGGCTCCAGGTGTGGCTGCAGGAGGGCTCTGAAATGGGCTTGAATTTGGGGGATTTGAGTATAAAAGGTGAAGATTTGGGGCTCCAGAAGTGACACCTGGTGTAGCTTTGAGGCTCCACCTGTGGCACGTGCTGTAGATTTGGGGCATCAGGTCTGGAAGCAACAGGTGAGGTCCAGGTAGATTTGGGGCTGCAGGTGTGGCTGGAGAAGCCCAATGGGCTTGGACTTGGTGGATTTGAGTATCAAGGTGTAGCTTTGAGGCTCCACTTGTTGTAGATTTGGGCCTCCAGGTGTAGCACCTCGTGTAGATTTGAAGCTCCAGGTATGGCTACAGGAGAGCTCTGAAATGGGCTTGGATTTGAGTATAAAAGGTGCAGCTTTCAGGCTCCAGGTGTGGCCCCTGGTTTAGATTTGGGGCTCCAGATGTGGCACCTCGTTTAGATTTGGGACTCCAGGTGTGGCACCTGGTGTAGATTTCAGGCTCCAGGTGTGGCTGCAGGAGCTGAATGGGTTTGGACTTGGGGGATTTCAGTACCAAAGATGTAGCTTTGAGGCTCCAGGTGTGGCACCTGGTGCAGACTTGGGGCTCCAGAAGTGACACCTGGTGTAGCTTCAAGACTCCAGGTGTGGCACCTGATGGAGATTTGGGGCTGGCTCCAGGGGTGGCACCTGGTGTATATTTTGGGGCTCCACCTGTGGCACCTGGTGTAGCTTTGGGGTTCCAGGTGTGACACCTGGTATAGATTTGGGGCTCCAGGTGTGGCACGTGCTTACAACAGATGAGGTCCAGGTAGTTTTGGGGCTCCAGGTGTGGCTGTGGTAGCTGAATGGGCTTGGACTTGGGGATTTGAGTATCGAAGGTGCAGCTTTGAGGCTCCACCTGTGGCACCTGGTGCAGCTTTGAGGCTCCAGATGTGGCACCTGGTGCAGATTTGGGGCTCCAGGTGTGGTACCTGGTTTAGGGCTCCAGGTATGACACCTAATGTAGATTTGGGGCTCCGGGTGTGGTTGCAGGAGGTGCAAATCTCACCAGGTTTGAGGCTCCTGGTGTAGATTTGGGGTTTCACCTGTGGCACAAGCTTTTGCAACAGTAGAAGTCCAGGTAGATTTGGGGCTCCTGGTGTGGCTGCAGGAGCCCAATGGGCTTGGGGAATTTGAGTATGGAAGCTGTAGCTTTCAGGCTCCAGGTGTAGCACCTGGTCTAGATTTGGGGCTCCAGGTGTGGCACGTGATGCAGATTTAGGGCTCCAGATGTGGCTCCTGGTGTAGTTTTGAGGCTCCAGATGTGGCACCTGGTGCAGATTTGGGGCTCCAGGTGCTGCTGCAGCTTCAGGAACCCAATGGGCTTGGGGGATTTGAGTATCAAGGTGTAGCTTTGAGGCTCCAGATGTGGCGCCTTATAGATTTGGGGTTCCATATGAGGTACCTGGTGCAGATCTGGGGCTCCAGGTGTGGCATCTAGTGTAGATATGGGGCTCTGGAAGTGACACCTGGTGTAGATTTGAGGCTCCATGTGTGGCCCCTGGACTGAATTTCCAGATGTGGCCCCTAATCTAGATTTGAGGCTCCAGGTGTCACACCTGGTGTAGATTTGGGGCTCCAGGTGTGGCCGCAGGAGGGCTTTGAAATTTGGGGGATTTGAGTATCAAGGTGTAGCTTTGAGGCTCCACCTGTGGCACCAGGTGTAGATTTAGGGCTCTAGAAGTGACACCTGGTGTAGATCTGGGGCTCCAGATGTGGCACCTGGTGCAGATTTGGGGCTCCAGATGCAGCTGCGGTTTCAGGAGCCCAATGGGCTTGGACTTGAGGGATTTGAGTATCGAAGGTGTAGCTCTGAGGCTCCAGATGTGACACCTGTTGGGGATTTAGGACTCCACCTGTGGCACCTGCTGTAGATTTGGTGCTCCAGGTGTGGCACCTGGTGTAGATTTCCAGATGTGATGCCTGGTGTAGATTTGGGGCTCCAGATGCAGCTTCAGGAGCCCAATGGGCTTGGACTTGGGGGATTTGAGTACCGAAGGTGTAGCTCTGAGGCTGCAGGTGTGGCACCTGGTGTAGATTTGGGGTTCCACATGTGGCACCTGGTGCAGATTTGGGGCTCCAGGTGTGGTACCTGGTTTAGGGCTCCAGGTATGACACGTGCTTGCAACAGGTGAGATCCAAGTAGATTGGACACTCCAGGTGTGACACCTGCTGTAGATTTGGGGCTCCAGGTGTGGAACCTGGTGTAGATTTGGGGCTCCAGGTGTGACACCTGCTGTAGATTTGGGGCTCCAGGTGTGACACCTGCTGTAGATTTGGGGCTCCAGGTGCGCCTGCAGCTTCAGGAGCCCAGTGGGCTTGGATTTGGGAGATTTCAGTATCAAGGTGTAGCTTTCAGACTCCAGCTGTAGCACCTGCTGTAATTTTGGAGCTCCAGGTGTGGCTGCAGGAGTCCAATGGGCTTGGGGGATTTGAGTATGGAAGTGTAGGTTTGAGGCTCCACCTGTGGCACCTGCTGTAGATTTGGGGTTTCAGGTGTGGCTGCAGGAGCTGAATGGGCTTGGACTTGGGGATTTGAAACCCGAAGGTGTAGCTCTTTGAGACTCCAGCTGTGGCTCCAGGTGCAGATTTGGGGCTCCAGGTGCAGCTCCAGATGCAGATTTAGGGTTCCGGGTGCAGATTTGGGGCTCCAGTTGTGGCTCCAGGTGCAGATTTTTGGCTCCAGGTGCAGATTTTTGGCTCCAGGTGCAGACTTGGAGCTGCAGGTGAAGATTTGGGGTTCCAGGTGTAGTTCCAGGTGCAGATTTGTGGCTCCGGGTGCAGATATGGGGCTCCAGGTGTAGCTCCAGGTGCATATTTGAGGCTCCAGGTGCAGATTTTTGGCTCCAGGTACCGATTTGGGGCTCCAGCTGCAGCTTTGGGGCTCCAGATGTGGCTCCAGATGCAGATTAGGGGCTCCAGGTGCAGATTTCGGACTCCAGGTGTAGTTCCAGGTACCGATTTGGGGCTCCATGTGCAGATTTGGGGCTCCAGGTGCAGATTTGGGGCTTCAGGTGCAGATTTGGGTCTCCAAGTGGGGCTCCAGGTGTAGTTCCAGATGCAGATTTGGGCTCCAGGTGCAGATTTGGGCTCGAGAATGTGAATCCCACAGGGAGTGGCAATGAGCATCTGGATGATTTGGGGCTCCAGGTGTGGCACTAGGTGCAGATTTGAAGCTCGAGGTGCAGAATTGGGGTTCCAGGTGCAGATTTGAGGCTCCAGGTGCAGATTTTGGGCTCTAGGTGCAGTTTTGAGGCTCCAGGTGCAGATTTGGTGCTCCAGGTGTGGCACCAGGCGCAGATTTTTGGCTCCAGGTGCAGATTTGGGATTCCAGGGGCAGATTTGAGGCTTCAGGTGAGGCTCCAGGTGCAGATTTGGGGTTTCAGGTGCAGATTTGGGGCTCCAGGTGCAGATTTGGTGCTCCAGGTGTGGCACCAGGTGCAGATTTTTGGCTCCAGGTGCAGATTTGGGATTCCAGGGGCAGATTTGAGGCTTCAGGTGAGGCTCCAGGTGCAGATTTGGGGTTTCAGGTGCAGATTTGGGGCTCCAGGTGCAGATTTGGTGCTCCAGGTGTGGCACCAGGTGCAGATTTTTGGCTCCAGGTGCAGATTTGGTGCTCCAGGTGCAGATTTTTGGCTCCAGGTGCAGATTTGGGATTCCAGGGGCAGATTTGAGGCTTCAGGTGAGGCTCCAGGTGCACATTTGGGGTTTCAGGTGCAGATTTGGGGCTCCAGGTCCAGGTCTGAGGTTCCAGGTGTGCCCCCTTCCCCCGCCACACCAGTGTGAACACCTCCAGGTGTGGGCGGGGAGGGATCGACCCCATCTCTGGGTGGCTTTAGTGACCCTGCACCTGTGCCAGGTGTGTCGGGGCCGTTTCGGGCAGCAGCCCCGGGTGCAGGTGACACCCGCGGGAGGGAGGGGACACCCGGGGGGCTGGGCGGGGGCACGGGCGCGTTGTGTGGCGGTGCCGGTGCCATCACTGACGGTGTCTCCGTCTCTCCGCAGCCGCCGCCGTGCTCAGCCCCGCCGTCCCGGCCGTGCCCGCGGTGCCGGCGCCGCGCCCGCCCCCGGGGCAGCCCCCGCTGCTGCCCCAGCCCCCCCCGGCGCCCACCCCCCCAAAGGAGCCCCCGGTGGCCGTGCAGCCCCAGATCGCCGGACTGGCCTTTAACCCCGGCATTGTAAGGAGCGAGCCCGGCCCGGGCCGGGAGTGGCGGGGCCGTGCCTCAGTTTCCCCGGGCAGGATCCCAGCCCCGGGGCCCAGAACGGGATCCCTGCCTCAGTTTCCCCAGAACAGGATCCCTGCCTCAGTTTCCCCAGAACGAGATCCCTGCCTCAGTTTCCCTAGCGAGGAATCCAGCCCCCGTGTCCCAGTGTAGGATCCCAGCCTCAGTTTCCCCAGGCAGGATCCCACTCTGTTTCCACACGGCAGATTGTGACCTCAGTGTCCCTGGAGAGGATCCCAGCCTCAGTTTCCCTGTGCAGGATCTCTGCCTCAGTTTCCCCAGGCAATGTTCAGTTTCCCTGAACACAATCCCACCCTGATTTTATGTGCAAGATCCCTGCCTCAGTTTCCCCAGGCAGGATCCCAGCCCCCATTTCCAAGAATGAGATCCCAGCCTCAGTTTCCCTGTGCAGGAACCCTGCCTCAGTTTCCCCAAGCAGGATTCTGGTCTCAGTTTCCCCAGAACAGGATCCCTGCCTCAGTTTCCCCAGGCAGGATTCCACCCCCTGTGTCCCAGAACAGGATCCCTGCCTCAGTTTCCCAGGCAATGTTCAGTTTCCCTGTGCACAATCCCAGCCTGGTTTTACAGGCAAGATCCCTGCCTCAGTTTCCCCAGAACAGGATCCCTGCCTCAGTTTCCCAGGTGGGATCCCTGCCTCAGTTTCCCTGTGCAGGATCCCTGCCTCAGTTTCCCAGGTGGGATCCCTGCCTCAGTTTCCCCAAGCAGGATTCCATCCCCGGGCCCAGAACGAGATCCCTGCCTCAGTTTCCCTGTGCAGGATCCCTGCCTCTGTTTCCCCAGAACGAGATCCCTGCCTCAGTTTCCCCAAGCAGGGTTCTGGTCTCAGTTTCCCCAGAACACGATCCCTGCCTCAGTTTCCCCAGGCAGGATCCCAGCCCCGGGCCCAGAACGAGATCCCTGCCTCAGTTTCCCTGTGCAGGATCCCTGTCTCAGTGTCCCTGGAGAGAATCCTTGCCTCAGTTTCCCCATTATAAGATCCCAGGTGGGATCCCAGCCTCAGTTTCCCCAAGCAGGATCCCTGCCTCAGATTCCTCAAAACACGATCCCTGCCTCAGTTTCCCCAGGCAGGATCCCAGCCCTGAGGCCCAGAATGGGATCCCTGCCTCAGTTTCCCCAGAACGAGATCCCTGCCTCAGTTTCCCCAGAACAGGATCCCAGCCTCAGTTTCCCCAGTGCAGGATTCCAGTCCCCCTGTCCTAGAACGAGATCTCAGCCTCAGTTTCCCCAAGCCGGATTCCAGCCTGATTTTACGTGCAAGATCCCTGCCTCAGTTTCCCTGAACTCAATCCCTGCCTCAGTTTCCCCAAGGCAGGATTCTGGACTCAGTTTCCCTGGGCAGGATCCCTGCCTCAGTTTCCCCAAACTCAATCCCAGCCTCAGTTTCCCCAGACACAATCCCTGCCTCAGTTTCCCCAGTGCAGGATTCCAGCTTCAGTTTCCCCAGACCCCTGCCTCAGTTTCCCCAAACTCAATCCCAGCCTCAGTTTCCCTGAACTCAATCCCGGCCTCAGTTTCCCCAGAACACAACCCCTGCCTCAGTTTCCCTGAACTCAACCCCAGCCTCAGTTTCCCCAGTGCAGGATTCCAGCCTCAGTTTCCCCAGAACACAACCCCTGCCTCAGTTTCCCTGAACTCAACCCCAGCCTCAGTTTCCCCAGTGCAGGATTCCAGCCTCAGTTTCCCCAGAACACAACCCCTGCCTCAGTTTCCCTGAACTCAATCCCAGCCTCAGTTTCCCCAGAACACAACCCCTGCCTCAGTTTCCCTGAACTCAATCCCAGCCTCAGTTTCCCCAGAACACAACCCCTGCCTCAGTTTCCCTGAACTCAATCCCAGCCTCAGTTTCCCCACCCCAAGAAGCTGCAGCTCTGCTTTGGGCAGCTCCCAGCAGATGGATTTATGGATTTATGGATTTAGGGACCCCCAGGGACCCCAGCGGCCACTGGGAGGGCGGTACCTCCCCCGGGGGTCCCGGTGCCCCCCGGCCCCGCTCTGACCCCGTTTCCATCCCGCAGCTCACGGCGGCTCTGGGGGCGCAGCCGCAGATCCTGGGGTCCCTCAGCGCCCCCCCCCGTGATCGCCACCCCCCTGCCCAGCGTGCAGGGGATCCCGGGGCAGCTGCTGAGCACCGCCCAGGGCCAGGTACGCGGGCTCACCTGTCCGTGCCCCCCCCGGGGCGGTGACACCTGGGGCGGGGGTCCCGGCTGCTCCCGGGGCCGTGTCCCCCCTCAGGGCCGGTTTGTGGGGTCCCCCATCACTGTGTCCCCCCCCCATGTGATCGGGACCTTGCCGTGGGACCCTCGGGGTGGGTGTTTGGGGTCCCCCATCGCTGTGTCCCCCCCAGGTGATCGGGACCTTGCCGTGGGACCCCCGGGGTGGGTGTTTGGGGTCCCCCATCGCTGTGTCCCCATCAGGTGATCGGGACCCTACCGTGGGGCCCTCGGGGTGGGTGTTTGGGGTCCCCCATCGCTGTGTCCCCCCCCCCCAGGTGATCGGGACCTTGCCGTGGGACCCCCGGGGTGGGTGTTAGGGGTCCCCCATCGCTATGTCCCCCCCCAGGTGATCGGGACCCTGCCGTGGGACCCTCGGGGTGGGTGTTTGGGGTCCCCCATTGCTGTGTCCCCCTCAGGTGATCGGGATCCTGCCGTGGGGCCCTCGGGGTGGGTGTTTGGGGTCCCCCATTGCTGTGTCCCCCCCCAGGTGATCGGGACCCTGCCGTGGGTCCCGTACCCCCCTCGGGGTGGGTGTTTGGGGTCCCCCATCGCTGTGTCCCCCCCCAGGTGATCGGGACCCTGCCGTGGGGCCCTCGGGGTGGGTGTTTGGGGTCCCCCATTGCTGTGTCCCCCCCCAGGTGATCGGGATCCTGCCGTGGGTCGTGGCCCCCCCCCGGGGTGGCCGCGGCCGCCCCCGCGCCGGCCCCGCCCAGCCTGCAGGTGACAGCGGTGACCCCGCAGCTGCTGCTGAACGCGCAGGGCCAGGTGATCGCCACGCTGGGCGCCACGCTGGCCACGGGGACAGCCCTGGCCGCCGCCCCCCCGGCGCCCGCCCCCGGCAAGAAAAACGGCCCCGCTGAGCAGCCCCCCATCAAGAGCGAGGTGAGGCCGCACCCCCAGAGCCCCTGAGCCCCCCGAGACACCTTGAGACCCCCTGAGCCCCCCCCAGTCATCCCCGAGACCCCCGAGTCACCCCGAGTCACCCTGAGTCACCCTGAGTCACCCTGAGTTACCCCGAGACGCCACGAGTCATCCTGAGCCCCCCAAGACACCCTGAGCCCCCCGAGCCCCTCGAGTCACCTCAAGACCTCCCCAAGTCACCCTGAGACCGTCTGAGCCCCCCAAGTCACCTTGACCCTCCCCCGAGACCCCCCGAGTCGCCCCGAGACCCCTTGAGCCCCCCCAAGTCACCCCGAGCCCCCCGAGTCAGGGTCACCCCCCAGGTTACCCCACAAGTCACTCCTGGATTTCCCCCCCCCCCAGGCCCCCAGGTCATCCCTGGGTCCCTCCAAGTCCCCCCATGTCACCCCCGTGTCCCCCCACGTCCAGCTTCCCCCCTGGTCTCCCCCAGGTCCCCCCATGTCACCCTCGGTCCCCCCAGGTAACCTCCGGTCCCCCCTATGTCACCCCTGGTCCCCTCAGGTGATCCTCAGTCCCCTCCATGTCACCCCTGGGTCCCCCCAGGTCCAGCCCATCCAGCCGGCCCCCGCGGGGGTGGGGCCGAGCCCCCCGGCCGTGCCCAAGGTGTCGGTGCCGCCATCGCCGGGGCCCGGCCCGGGCTCCGAGACCCCGACCGTGAGCCAGCTGGTGGCCAGTGAGTGCTGGGGCGCTGGGGGCACTGGGGGAACTGGGGGGACTGGGGGCACTGGGGGGAACTGGAGGCACTGGGGGCGCTGGGGGCACTGGGGGGACTGGAGGGACTGGGGGGACTGGGAGCACTGGGGAGCACTGGGAGCACTGGGAGCACTGGGAGCACTGGGGGCACTGGGGGCACTGGGGCGACGGGGGGCACTGGAGGGACTGGGAGAACTGGAGGCACTGGGGGGACTGGGGGCACTGGGGGCACTGGGAGCAATGCGAGCGCTGGGGGCACTGGGGGAACTGGGAGAACTGGAGGCACTGGGGGCACTGGGGGCACTGGGAGCACTGGGGGGACTGGGGGGACTGGGAGCACTGGGAGCACTGGGAGCACTGGGAGCACTGGGAGCACTGGTGGCCTGTGAGTGCTGGGGGCACTGGGAGCACTGGGAGCACTGGGAGCACTGGGAGCACTGCGGGGACTGGGGACACTGGCGGGACTGAGGGCACTGGGAGCATTGGGAGTACTGGGAGCACTGGGGGCACTGGGAGCACTGGAGGGACTGGGAGGGGGGTGGCAGGGGCTGGCACAGCTGGCACGGGGGGGTGGGCTCAGGGGGGACGGTGGGAAGGGGCATGGCAAGAACTGGGATTGCGTGGGGAGAGGGATTAATGAGATCTGAGGTGCCCTGGTAACAGTGGGGTCTGGAAAGTGTTGGGAAGGTCAGGGTGTGGGATCCCTGGGAAGAGATAAGATGGACTGTGGGAAAAAGGGATAATGGGGTGTGGGGTCCCTGGGAGGAGGATAATGGGGTCTGGGGTCCCCTGGCGACAGTGGGGTCTGGACAGTTTTGGGAAGAGAGAGATCAGAGTGTGGGATCCCTGGGAAGAGAATAACGAAGTGTGGGAGGAGATAAGAAGAGCTGGGGGAGGAGATAAGTGGGAAAAAGGGATAATGGGGTCTGGGATTCCTGGGCAGAGAAATAAGGGGAACTGGGAAGAGGGATAACAGGGACTGGGATCCCCTGGCAATTACAGGGACTTTCCCCTGGAAAGGGTTGGGAAGAGAGATGTCAGTCTGGGATCCCTGGGAGGAGAATAACAAAGTGTGGGATCCCTGGGCACAGATAAGAGGGACTGTGGGAAAAAGCGATAATGGGGTCTGGGGTCCCTGGGAAGAGGGGTTATGGGGTCTGAAGTCCCTGGGGAAAGGGGTAATGAGGGTCTGGGCTCACTGGGCAGAGGAATAAGGGGAACTGGGAGGAGAGATAACAGGGCCTGGGGTCTTTGGGATTACCAGAGTCAGGGAACCACCGGGAGGAGGAAGCGCTGGGTCTGGGGTCCAGGGGAAAAGGGATAACAGGGACTGAGGTCCCTGGGCACTGCAGGCTCTGGGGTCTGGGGCACAGCAGGTCTGGGGTTCCTGGGCACAGGGGTTCTGGGGTCTGGGGCACAGCAGGTTCTGGGGTCCCTGGGCAGGTTCCCCTGGGCACAGCAGGCTCTGGGTCCCTGGGCCCAGCAGATTCTGAGGTCCCTGGGCACAGCAGGTCTGGGCTCTGGGCAAAGCCGGTTCTGGAGTCTGGGGGCACTGCAGGCTCTGGGTTCCTGGGCACTGAAGGCTCTGGGTTCCAGGACACTGCAGGCTCTGGGGTCCCCTGGGCATGTTCCCCTGGGCACAGTGGGCTCTGGGATATGGGGGCACTGCAGGCTCTGGGTTCCAGGGCACTGCAGGCTCTGGGGTCCCCTGGGCATGTTCCCCTGGGCACAGTGGGCTCTGGGATATGGGGGCACTGCAGGCTCTGGGTTCCAGGGCACTGCAGGCTCTGGGATCTGGGGTCACAGTGGGCTCTGGGTCCCTGGGCACTGCAGGCTCTGGGCACAGCAGGTTCTGGGGTCCCTGGGCACAGTGGGCTCTGGGTCCCTGGGCAGGTTCTCCTGGGCACAGCCGGGTCTGGTTCCCCCGGGCTTAGTGGGCTCTGGGTCCCTGGGCACTGCAGGCTCTGGGCTCAGCAGGTTCTGGGGTCCCTGGGCACAGTGGGCTCTGGGTCCCTGGGCACTGCAGGCTCTGGGCACAGCAGGTCTGGGGTCTGGGGCACAGCAGGTTCTGGGGTCCCTGGGCCAGTTCCCCTGAGCGCAGCAGGCTCTGCGCACAGTGGGCTCTGGGATATGGGGGCACTGCAGGCTCTGGGGTCCCTGGGCACAGCGGGCTCTGGGGTCCCCGGCCCGAGGCTCACCCCCCCGTGCCCCCCAGAGCCCCCCGCCCCGCCCAGCGCGGAGGAGGACGGGATCAACCTGGAGGAAATCCGGGAATTCGCCAAGAACTTCAAACTGCGGCGCCTCTCGCTGGGGCTGACCCAGACCCAGGTGGGGCAGGCGCTGACGGCCACCGAGGGCCCCGCCTACAGCCAGTCTGCCATCTGCAGGTATTGTCACCTGAGGGGACAGGTAATGGCACCTGGGGACAGGGACAGGGACAGGGACAGGGCCATCTGCAGGTATTGTCACCTGAGGGGACAGGTAATGGCACCTGGGGACAGGGACAGGGACAGGGACAGGGACAGGGCCATCTGCAGGTATTGTCACCTGAGGGGACAGGTAATGGCACCTGGGGACAGGGACAGGGACAGGGACAGGGCCATCTGCAGATATTGTCACCTGAGGGGACAGGGACAGGGACAGGGACAGGGCCATCTGCAGGTATTGGCACCTGGGGGACAGGGACAGGGGCAGGGACAGGGACAGGTAATGGCACCTGAGGGGATGGGGACAGGGACAGGGCCATCTGCAGGTAATGGCACCTGGGGGGACAGGGACAGGGCCATCTGCAGGTATTGTCACCTGAGGGACAGGTAATGGCACCTGGGGGACAGGGACAGGTATTGTTACCTGAGGAGACAGGTATTGTCACCTGAGGGGACAGGTAATGGCACCTGGGGACAGGGACAGGGACAGGTAATGGCACCTGGGGGACAGGGACAGGTAATGTCACCTGAGGGGCCATCTGCAGGTATTGGCACCTGGGGGGACAGGGACAGGGCCATCTGCAGGTATTGTCACTTGGGGGACAGGGACAGGTAATGGCACCTGGGGGACAGGGTCAGGTATTGTCACCTGAGGGGACAGGTAATGGCACCTGAGGGGACAGGGACAGGGACAGGTAATGTCACCTGAGTGGATGGGGACAGAGACAGGGACAGGGCCATCTGCAGGTAATGGCACCTGGGGGGACAGGGACAGGTAATGGGGGGTCATCTGCAGGTAATGGTACCTGAGGGGATGGGAACAGGGACAGGGACAGGGCCATTTGCAGATAATGTCACCTGGGGGGACAGGGACAGGGCCATCTGCAGATAATGTCACCTGGGAGACAGGTGATGGCACCTGGGGGGACAGGGCTAGGACAGGGCCAGCTGCAGGTGAGGGGACAGGACAGTGACAGGGGGCAGGCCCAGGGACAGGAGGAGGAAAGGGGAAAAGATGGAAAATTGGGGGAAGGGAGAGGTGGAGAAAGGGAGGAAAACAGGAGGAAATTGGAGAGAAGAAGGAAAAGTCTGGGAAAGGAGGAAAAGCTGAGAATGGGGAAAGAAGGGAAAAGGAAAATTGGGAAAGGGAGGGGAACTGGAGCAAAAGGAAAATGGGCAAAGGAGGAAAACGGGAAAAGGAGGAAAGTGAGAAAAGGAAGGAAATGAGGCAAAGGAGGAAAATGGGCAAAGGGAAAATGGGACAGAGGAGGAAAATTGGACAGAGAAGGAAACTGAGAAAATAAAGGAAACTGAGAGTAAAAAAAATAAGGAAATGGGCAAAGGAGGAAAGTGAAAAAAGGGAAAATGGGTCAGAGGAGGAAAGTGAGAGAAAAGGAAGGGAATGGAACAAGGAGGAAGGTTAGAAAAGGAAGGGAATGGAACAAGGAGGAAGGTTAGAAAAGGAAGGAATGGGCCAAGGAGGGTGCTGGGTGTTGCTCCCCCCTCACTGTCACCCCCAGTCCCAGCCTGCTGTCCCCTTGTCCCCATCCCTGAGGGTCTCCTGTGGCCTCCACATCCCCTCAGGTTTGACAAGGTGGACATCAGCCCCAAGATATCCCTGCCCAGTGTCCCCCCTGAATGTCCCCTGTGTCCCCCCTGTCTCCTGTGTCCCCTCTGAGTGTCCCCTGTGTCCCTAGATTTGAGAAGCTGGACATCATGTTGAGTGTCCCCTGAATGTTCCCCCTGAGTGTCCCCCATGTCCCCCTGTCCCCAGGTTTGAGAAGCTGGACATCCCCTCTGAATGTCCCTGAGTGTCCCCTAAGTGTCCCCTGAATGTCCCCTGTGTCCCCAGGTTCAAGAAGCTGGACATCCCCCTTGAGTGTCCCCTTGAGTGTCCCTTGCATGTCCCCTTGAGTGTCCCTTGCATGTCCCCTGTCCCCACAGATTCAAGAAGCTGGGCACCCCCCCAAGTGTCCCCTGCGTGTCCCCTGTGTCCTCAGGTTCGAGAAGCTGGACATCACGCTGAGTGTCCCCTGAGTCTCCCCATGTCCCCTGTGTCCCCCCTGTGACCCCAGGTTCGAGAAGCTGGACATCACTCTGTGTCCCCCCTGTGTGTCCCCCTGTCCCCCCCAGGTTTGAGAAGCTGGACATCATGCTGAGTGTCCCCTGAATGTCCCCATGTCCCCTTAGGTTCGAGAAGCTGGACATCACGCTCAAGTGTCTCCTGTGTCCCCCCTGAAGGTCCCCATGTCCCTGCAGGTTCAAGAAGCTGGACATCACAGTGTCCCCTGAATGTCCCCTGAGTGTCCCCTGTGTGTCCCCTGAGTGTCAACCCCCTGTCCCCTTAGGTTCGAGAAGCTGGACATCACTCTGTGTCCCCTGAGTGTCCCCTCTGTGTCCCCAGGTTCGAGAAGCTGGACATCACTCTGTGTCCCCTGAGTGTCCCCTCTCTGTCCCCAGGTTCGAGAAGCTGGACATCACTCTGTGTCCCCTGAGTGTCCCTTCTGTGTCCCCAGGTTCGAGAAGCTGGACATCACGCCCAAGAGCGCGCAGAAGCTGAAGCCGGTGCTGGAGAAGTGGCTGCGGGAGGCGGAGCAGCGGCAGCGCGAGGGGCAGCAGCACCTGCTGGAGTTCGTGGGCGGCGAGCCGGGCAAGAAGCGCAAGCGCCGCACCTCGTTCACGCCGCAGGCGCTGGAGGCGCTCAACGCGCACTTCGAGCGCAACGCGCTGCCCACGGGCGCGGAGATCACGCGCATCGCGCAGGAGCTGCGCTACGAGCGGGAGGTGGTGCGGGTGTGGTTCTGCAACCGCCGCCAGACGCTCAAGAACACCAGCAAGCTGAACGTGTTCCATGTGCCCTGAGGGCCGCGCCCGGCCCGGCTCTGCCCCGCCGACACCGACACCGGGACCGGACCGGACCGGACCGGGTGCAGCAGCGCCCGGGGCGCCGGGCTGGGAGCGCTGGGAGAGCCCGCGGGTCCGCCCCGGCTCCTGCCACAGCACTTTGGGCACTGCTCTGTCCCTCTGCCACCTGGTTCTGTCACTGCACCTGTCCCTCTGCCGCCTGGTTCTGTCACCACATCTGTACCTCTGTCCACCATGACGGTATCTGTGCCCATCCCCACTCTGCCCCTCAGTAAATACCAGTGCCCCGAGCTGGGAGCGCCCACGGGTCCGCCCCGGCTCCTGCCAGCAGCACTTTGGGCACTGCTCTGTCCCTCTGCCACCTGGTTCCATCACCGCACCTGTCCCTGTGTCACCTATTCCATCAACACACCTGTACCTGTGTCACCTGTTCCATCAACACACCTGTCCCTGTGTCACCTGGTTCCGTCACCGCACCTGTCCCTGTGTCACCTATTCCATCACCACACCTGTACCTGTGTCACCTGTTCCATCAACACACCTGTCCCTGTGTCACCTGGTTCCGTCACCGCACCTGTACCTGTGTCACCTGTTCCATCACCACACCTCTACCTGTGTCACCTGGTTCCATCACCACACCTGTGCCTGTGTCAACCATGCCTGTACCCCTGTCCAGCACACCTGCAGCTGTGCCCAGGTCCTTACCTGTGTCCACCATGCCCATACCTGTGTCCACCACACCTGTACCCATGTCTACCATGCCTGTAGCTGTGTCTACCACACCTGTACCTGTGTCCAGCACACCTGTGCTTGTGTTCAACCCCACTCTGCCCCTCAGAGACTCCCACATGCCCTAAACTGGGAGCGCTGGGAGCGCCCCTGTGTCCTCCCAGGCTCCTGCCAGCAGCACTTTGGGCACTGTTCCGTCCCTCTGCCACCTGGTTCTGTCACCACACCTGTCCCTCTGCCACCATGCCCATACCTGTGTCCACCATGCCTGTATCTGTGTCCACCACACCCAGACCTGTGTCCACCACACCTATACCTGTATCCAGGCCCTCACTTGTGTCCACCAGCCCAGACCTGTGTCCAACATTCAATGTCTTCCACAAGCTCTGAACTGGGAGCACTGGGAGCATCCCAGTTCCCAGTCACAGTCCCCCCTGACCACCTGCCATCAGCCCTTCGGCCGCTGGTTTTGTCCCTTTGGTCACTGGTTTTGTCCCTTTGGCCACCCCTGTGTCCCTCTAGCCCTGTGCCTGTACCTGTGCCTGTACCTGTGCCCACCCCCCTGTGCCCTCAGCACCCTGAACTGGGAGCACTGGGAATCCCTCTGGGTGTCCCACCAGTCACAGCCCCCTGATCTCCAGCCATCAGCACTTTGGCCACTGGATTTTTCCTTTTGGCCACAGATTTTGTCCCTTTGGCCATGGATTTGTCCCTTTGGCCACTGGATCTGTCCCTTTGGCCACAGATTTTGTCCCTTTGGCCATGGACTTGTCCCTCTGTCCCGTGCCTGTACCTGTGCCCACCTGTGCCTGTGTGTGCCCCCTGGTCCCTCCTCTCACACACGACCCCCCCTGTGACACATATGGTGACAGACCCCACCCCGAGTGTCACCCACCCACCCACAATCAGCGATTTCCATTTTCCTGGGTTTTGCCCTTTTCCCTGTGTTTCTGAGGCGATGTCACGGCTCACCGGGGGTGACCCCAAATTTATGTCACCCCCACATTGCGGGTCCCCCGCCTCGTGAGGGGCTTCTGGGGGTGATCCCCCACCTTGGGGACGTCCCGTGGGTGGATTTTGGGGACATCTCCGCCGGGTTTGGGGGGCGTGAACCCCAAAGCAGAGGCAGCGCCCCCTCCTCAGCTCCCCCTGCCCTGAGCGATTGGGGGGGACACGGGGGCGCCCGCTGGGGCCGCGGCAGACTGATGCACTTGATGTAGTGGTGTGAAATAAACAGTATTTTTCTTTTTTCTTTTCCTTTCCCCTTTTTTCAGGATTTGGGGGGCCGGGGGGGGGTGGGTCCCTTCCTCCTCCTCGCCCCCCGTCCGCGGCCGGGCAGCGGCGGCAGCGGGAATCGAACCCGCGGTCCCGCGGGAGGCGCCGCGCACAGCCCAGCGCCTCACAGAGCCCAGCGCCGCACGCCGCCGCGGCCACGCCCCCCAGCCAATCCCCGAGCGGTCTGCCCGGCGCGCAGCTCTCTATTGGTTATTGTCGCCGCCCGTCACGCGGCAAGACCTATTCCCATTGGCTGAGCGGGCCGAAGAGGCGGGGCCGCCCTCCCAGCGGCGGGGGGTGGGGCCGCCGCCTCCATCTTGGCGGAGCGGCGCGTTCGGGGGTCCCGGCCCGGAGCGGGGGGGGGCGGGCCCGGACTGGACTAGGGGGTCCCGGTCGGATTGGGGAGGGGTCCCGGTGTCGTCTGGGGGGTCCCGACCCGGAGCGGGGGGGCGGGCCCGGCTTGGGGGGTCCCGGCGAAAATTGGGGGGTCCCGGCCCGGACTGGGGGTCCCGTCCCGGTTTGGGGGGTCCGGGCCCGGTTTGGGGGGTCCCGACGCAGATTGGGGGGTCCTGGCCTCGACTGGGGGGGTCCCCGTGGGTGCAGCCCCTCAGGGCAGTGCAGGACTTTGGGGTCCCCGTGAGGGGAGTGCAGAGTGGGGTCCCATTGGGGAGTGGGGAGCCCTTAGAGGGGAGTGCAGGATTTTGGGGTCCCATTGGGTGCAGCCCCTGTAGGGCAGTGCAGGATTTTGGGGTCCCCTTGGGTGCAGTTCTTGGAGGGGAGTGCAGGATTTTGGGGATCACCTTGGGTGCAAGGCAGTGCAGAATTTTGGGGTCCCCTTGGGTGCAGCCGCTGCAGGGCAGGGCAGGATTTTGGGGTCCCCTTGGGTGCAGCGGAGTGCAGGATTTTGGGGTCCCCACGGGTGCAGCCCCTTGAGGGCGGTGCAGGATTTTGGGGTCCCCTTGAGTGAAGGGCAGTGCAGAATTTTGGGATCCCTGCCCTTAGAGGGGAGTGCAGGATTTTGGGGGGTCCCTTTGAGTGCAGCCCCTGCAGGGCAGTGCAGGATTTTGGGGGGTCCCTGGGGGTGCAGCCCCTAGAAGGGAGTGCAGAATTTTGGGGGGTTCCCTTGGGTGCAGAGCAGTGCAGGATTTTGGGGTCCCCTTGATCGCAGCCCTTAGAAGGGAGTGCAAGATTTTGGGGTCCCCGTGGGTGCAGCCTTTGGGGTTGCTCTGTAGAACTCGGGGCCCCCCGGGGGTGTCACCTCTCAGGGGTTTTTGGGGTGCCCCCGAGGTGTTCCCTTTGAGGGGGGGGTGTTGCTGGGTTCTGGGGTTCATTCGCCTGAGCTAGCAGGGTTTGGGGGTCCCCAAATTAATCACTGCAGGAGAGGGTCCTCAAGAGGTTTGGGGGGGCTTTGGTACCCCCAGAAATCAGGGGGAGGTGTTGGGGTGCCCTGAGGAGCCCCTGGCTTGGGTGTGACTCTGAGGAACCCCATTTTTGGGGTGACACTGAAGACTCCGTTTTGGGGTGACCCTGAGCCCCATCAGTTTGGAGGTGACCCCAAGACCCGCTGGTTTTGGGGGTGACCCCTGATTTTGGGGGTGACCCCTGCAACCCCCACATTTGGGAGTGCCCCAAACCCCGCTTTTGCCGTATCCCCGAGACACCCCCATTTCTGAGTACCCCCTGCCTCACCCCCGTTTTTGGGGTGACCCTGAGGACCCCCCGTTTTTGGGGGTGACCCGGTGACCGTTTCGGGGTGCCGGGGCCATGGCGTGGGCGCTGAAGCTGCCGCTGGCGGACGAGGTGATCGAGTCGGGGCTGGTGCAGGATTTCGACGCCAGCCTCTCGGGCATCGGGCAGGAGCTGGGTGCTGGCGCCTACAGCATGAGGTACAGGGACCCCAAAACCCACAGGGCACCCCAAAACAGGGCACCCCAAAAGATCCCGGGAAAGGCAGGAGCCGTGCGGGGAGTGGGGGGCCCCAAAAGGAGCTGGAGGTGGGAGGTGTCACCTCAGCAGCGGTGCCCGAAGAGGGAGGGGACCCTGGAATGTCCAGAGGCACCCCAAAATCATGGATCCCCAAAATCCCCAAGGGAAACCCCAAAATCTCCATGGGTCCCCAAGGGAAACCCCAAAATCTCCATGGATCCCCAAGGGTAACCCCAGAATATCCATGGGTCCCCAGAACCCCCAAGGAAAATCCCAAAATCTCTGGGGGTCCCCAGAATCTCCATGGATCCTCAGAAGCCCCAAGGGAAACTCCAAAATCTTCACGAATCCCCAAGGGAAACCCCAAAATCTCCATGGGTCCCCAGAATCCCCAAGGAAAATCCCAAAATCTCCATGGGTCCCCAGAATCCCGAAGGGAAGCCTCAAAATCTCCATGGGTCCCCAAGGGAAACCCTAAAATCTCGGGGGGAGTCCCCAAGATCTCTGTGAATCCCCAAAATCCTTCAGGGAAACCTCAAAATCTCCATGGATCCCCAAGGGAAACCCCAAAATATCCATGGATCCCCAAAATCCCCAAGGGAAACCCTGAAATGTCCAAGGGTCCCCAAAATCCCCAAGGGAAGCCCCAAAATCCCCAGGGGTCCCCAGAACCTCAGGGGGTCCCCAGCATGGCAGTGGGTGCCAGGGACACGGGAACCCTGAACTGTGCAAAGTTGGGGCACCAAGGGGGAAATGGAGGTGTGGGGTGGAGTAGGGATGGAGTAGAGATGGAATTGGGGTTGGAGCTGGGATGGAGTAGGGAAGGAGTTGGGAAGGAGTAGGGAAGGAGTAGAGATGGAGTTGGGATGGAGTAGGATGTAGCTGGGATGGAGCTGGGATGGAGTTGGGATGAGTTTGAGATGGAGTTGGGTTGGAGTAGGGGTGGAGTTGGGGTTGGGGCTGGGATGGAATTGGGGTGGAGCTGGGATGGAGTTGGGATGGAGTTGGGTTGGAGTTGGGTTGGAGTTGTAATTGCAATTATGGCTGAAGTAATGCACGGAGCTGTGTTTGGGACTGGGATGGGTTTGGGATGGATTTCGGTTGGATTTGGGATGGATTCGGGATGGATTTGGGATGGATTCAGGATAGATTCGGGATGGGTTTGGGATGGATTTGGGATGGATTCAGGATAGATTCGGGATGGGTTTGGGATGGATTCGGGATGGATTTAGGTTGGATTTGGGATGCAGTTGGGATGGGTTTGGGATGGATTTGGGATGGATTCAGGATGGATTTAGGATGGGTTTGGGATGGATTTGGGATGCAGTTGGGATGGGTTTGGGATGGATTCGGGATGGATTCAGGATGGATTCAGGATGGGTTTGGGATGGATTTTGGTTGGATTTGGGATGGATTTGGGATGGATTTGGGATGGATTCAGGATAGATTCGGGATGGATTTGGGATGGATTTCGGATGCAGTTGGGATGGGTTTGGGATGGATTTGGGATGGATTCAGGATGGATTTGGGATGGGTTTGGGATGGATTTGGGATGCAGTTGGGATGGATTTGGGATGGATTCAGGACGGATTTGGGATGGGTTTGGGATGGATTTGGGATGCAGTTGGGATGGGTTTGGGATGGATTCAGGATGGATTCGGGATGGATTTGGGATGGGTTTGGGATGCAGTAGGGATGGACTTGGGATGCCATTGGGAGGGATTTGGGATGCAGTAAGAATTGATTCAGGATGAATTTGGGATGCAATAGGGATGGAGCTGGGATGCCATTGAGATGGATTTGGGATGGAGCTGGGATGGATTCGGGATGAATTTGGGATGAATTACGGATGCAGTAGAGATGAATTCAGGATAGATTTGGGATGCCATTGGGATGGATTCAGGATGGATTTGGGGTGCAGTTGGGATGGGTTTGGGATGGAGCTGGGATGGATTTGGGTTGCAGTTGGGATGGATTCGGGATGAATTTGGGATGAATTACGGATGCAGTAGAGATGAATTCGGGATGCAGTTAGGATAGATTCAGGATGGATTTGGGATGCCATTGGGATGGATTTGGGGTGCAGTAGGGATGGATTCAGGATGGATTTGGGATGAATTCGGGATGCAGTAGAGATGAATTCAGGATGGACAGATTCAGGATGGATTAAGGATGGATTTGGGATGGGTTTTGGATGGATTTGGGGTGCAGTAGGGATGGATTCAGGATGGATTCGGGATGAATTTGGGATGAATTCCGGATGCAGTAGAGATGAATTCAGGATGCAGTTAGGATAGATTCAGGATGGATTTGGGATGCCATTGGGATGGATTCAGGTTGGATTCAGGATGCCATTGGGCTGGAGCTGTGGTTGGAGCAGGGAAGGAGCAGGGCTGGAGTTAGAGCAGGAATTGTGGTTGTAGTGATGGGAATCAGGATCAGCAGTGCTCACAGGTGTACCTGGGTGCTCACAGGTGTAATCAGATGGCCACAGGTGACAGGTGTGCCACAGGTGAGCCCCTGAGGCCAGATGTTCAGGACACACCTGGAGCCCTAGGCTCAGGCAGCATCCAGAGGGAGAGCCAGGTTCCTGGTGGGGCTCTTCCTCCAAGTATCAAGGCCCAGGTTGGATTGAAGGAATCACCCCCCTCCCAGCTCACCTGTCTCAGGTGACTCTCCCCTATGCTGACAGGTGTATTCAGATGGCCACAGGTGTCAGGTGTGGCTCAGGTGAGCCTCTGAGGCCAGGCAGGGTTCAGAGGCACAGCCAAGGGGGGCTCTTCCTCCAGTTACCAAGGCCAAGGTTGGATTGAAGGCATCCATGACCCCCCCAGCTCACCTGTCTCAGGTGACTCTCTCCCATGCTGACAGGTGTATTCAGATGGCCACAGGTGTATTTCCCTGAGGCCAAATGTTCAGGACACACCTGGAGCCCTGAGCTCAGGCAGGGTCTGGGGACAGAGCCAGGTTCCTGGTGGGGCTCATCCTCCAGGTACCAAGGTTGGACTGAAGGAATCCCTGCCCCCCCAGCTCACCTGTCTCAGGTGACTCTCCCCTGTCCACAGCGACGTCCTGGCCCTGCCCATCTTCAAGCAGGAGGAGTCCAGCCTGCCCCCCGAGAGCCAGGACAAGCTGCTGCCCTTCCAGTACGTGCTGTGCGCCGCCACCTCGCCCGCCGTCAAGCTGCACGACGAGACCCTCACCTACCTCAACCAAGGTGAGCCTCACCTGTCCTGCACAGGTGCCTGGATGGGTGGGGGTTCTGCTGTGGAAGGTGGTGTTGTGGTGTTGTTTCCCCCCGGGAGTTGCTGAGTTTTGGGGTGTTGCTGTTGGGAGATGGGAGGGGGCAGTGCCTGCACCTGGCTGTGCTCGGCACAGGTGGAGCAGGAGTCACCTGGGGGGTTCAGCAGGTTGGAGGCGGGCGACTGGAGAGTGGAAACAGGGGTGTGCACAGGTGTGCAGGGTGGAGGCAGGGTGTGTGTAAGGTGTATCTGTACAGGTGTGTGTAGGGTGGTTACAAGTGTATGCAGGATGGTTACAGGTGTGTGTAAGGTGTATCTGTGTGTGTAAGGTGTATCTATACAGGTGTGTGTAAGGTGGTTACAGGTGTGTGTAAGATGTATCTGTTTGTAAGGTGTGTCTGTACAGGTGTGTGCAGGGTGCTTACAGGTGTATGTAAGGTGTACAGGTGTGTGTAAAGTGTATCTGTACAAGTGTGTTCAGAGTGGATACAGGTGTGTGTAAGGTGTATCTGTGCAGGTGTGTGCAGAGGTGTGTGCAGGATGGATACAGGTGTGTGTAAGGTAACTGTACAGGCGTGTACAGAGGATTACAGGTGTGTGCAATGTGGTTACAGGTGTACAAGGTGGTTACAGATATGTGTAAAGTGTATCTGTGTAGGTGTGTGCAGGGTGGTTACAGGTGTGTGTAAGGTATATCTGTGTGTGTTAAGGTGTATCTGTACAGGTGTGTGTAAGGTGTATCTCTGTGTGGAAGATGTATTTGTACAAGTGTGTGCAGGGTGGTTACAAGTGTGAGTAAGGTGTATCTGTACAGGTGTGTACAGGGTGGTTACAGGTGTGTGTAAGGTGTATCTATTCAGGTGTGTTCAGAGTGGATACAGGTGTGTGTAAAGTATATCTGTACAGCTGTGTGTAGGGAGGATGCAGGTGTATGTAAGGTATGTCTGTACAAGTGTGTGCAGAGGATTACAGGTGTGTGTAAGGTGTATCTGTGTGTGTTAAGGTGTATCTGTACAGGTGTGTGTAAGGTGTATTTCTGTGTGGAAGATGTATTTGTACAAGTGTGTGCAGGGTGGTTACAAGTGTGAGTAAGGTGTATCTGTACAGGTATGTGCAGAGGATTACAGGTGTGTGTAAGGTGTATCTGTACAGGTGTGTGCAGAGGATATGCAGATGTGTGTAAGGCGTATCTGTACAGGTATGTGCAGAGGATTACAGGTGTGTGTAAGGTGTATCTGTACAGGTGTATCTGTACAGGTGTGTGCAGAGGATATGCAGATGTGTGTAAGGTGTATCTGTACAGGTATGTGCAGAGGATTACAGGTGTGTGTAAGGTGTATCTGTACAGGTGTGTGCAGAGGATATGCAGATGTGTGTAAGGCGTATCTGTACAGGTATGTGCAGAGGATTACAGGTGTGTGTAAGGCGTATCTGTACAGGTATGTGCAGAGGATTACAGGTGTGTGTAAGGCGTATCTGTACAGGTATGTGTAGAGGATTACAGGTGTGTGTAAGGCGTATCTGTACAGGTGTGTGCAGGGTGCATACAGGTGTAAGGTGTATCTGTGTACACCTGTACAGGTGCAGAGGACTGCAGGTGTGATTGAGTGAGGTGTATTTGTATAGGTGTGTGCAGGGTGGATACAGGTGTGTGTAAGGTGTATCTGGGTGTGTAAGGTGTATTTGTACACGTGTGTGTAGGGCGGATGCAGGTGTACAACGTGGCTACAGGTGTATGTAAAGTATGTCTGTACAGGTATGTCTACAGGTGTGTGTGCAGGCTGGATACAGGTGTGTGTAAGGTGTATCTGTATAGGTGTGTGCAGAGGATTACAGATGTGTGTAAGGTGTGTGTAAGGTGTGTCTGTGTGTGTAAGGTGTGTCTGTACAGGTGTGTGCAGGGTGGTTACAGGTGTGTGCAAGGTGTATGTGTGTAAGGTGTATCTGTACAGGTGTGTGTAAGGTGGTTACAGGTGTGTGCAAGGTGTATCTGTGTGTGTAAGGTGTATCTGTACAGGTGTGTGTAAGGTGGTTACAGGTGTGTGCAAAGTGTATGTGTGTAAGGTGTGTCTGTACAGGTGTGTGCAGGGTGGTTACAGGTGTGTGCAAGGTGTATGTGTGTAAGGTGTATCTGTACAGGTGTGTGTAAGGTGGTTACAGGTGTGTGCAAGGTGTATCTGTGTGTGTAAGGTGTATCTGTACAGGTGTGTGTAAGGTGGTTACAGGTGTGTGCAAGGTGTATCTGTGTGTGTAAGGTGTATCTGTACAGGTCAGTGATGGGTAGCTCTGCAGGATGGCAGTTACAGGTTCAGGTGTACCTGCTGCTTTCAGGTACATCTGGAAGGTCTGGGTTGGTGGGACCCCAAATGAGGGAGGAGCTCAGGTGACAGGTACAGGTGACAGAAACCCTCAGGTGCCCTCCTGCCCCCAGGTCAATCCTATGAGATCCGGATGTTGGACAACAGGAAACTCGGGGAGCTGCCCGAGATCAACGGGAAGCTGGTCAAGGTGAGCAGAGAGCTCAGGTACCCCTGGGCCAGGTGTGCTCATGCCAGGGGTACCTGGGCCAGGTGTGCCCGTGCCAGCCAGGTGCCCTCCAGAGCCCTGCAGCTGAGTGGGGCTGGGAGCTGGGGGAGGAGGGTGGTTCCCTTTGCCCCTTTCTGGTACAGGGAGGGGCTGCACACCTGGCCAGGTGTGTCAGGGCAGCCCCAGGTGATGTTTCCCCGTCCCCAGAGCATCTTCCGGGTGGTTTTCCACGACCGGCGGCTGCAGTACACGGAGCACCAGCAGCTGGAGGGCTGGAGGTGGAACAGACCTGGCGACAGGATCCTGGACATAGGTGAGTCTCACCTGGCTGGGGCAGCTGGGAGGTCCCAGGTGGGCCTCACCTGTGCCCCCCTCCCCTGCAGATATCCCGATGTCCGTGGGCATCATCGACCCCCGCGCGAACCCGACCCAGCTCAACACCGTGGAGTTCCTGTGGGACCCCTCCAAGAGGACCTCGGTCTTCATCCAGGTGAGCACAGGTGGGCTCTGTTCCGGATCCAGGTGAGGACAGGTAGGGTCTGTCCTGCATCCAGGTGAGCACAGGTGGGCTCTGTTCCGGATCCAGGTGAGGACAGGTAGGGTCTGTCCTGCATCCAGGTGAGGACAGGTGGGCTCTGTCCTGCATCCAGGTGAGGACAGGTAGGGTCTGTCCTGCATCCAGGTGGGGGGCAGGTGGGCTCTGTCCCACACCCAGGTGGGGCACAGGTGGGCTCTGTCCCTTATCCAGGTGAGGCACAGTGTGGTCTGTCCTGCATCCAGGTGAGGACAGGTGGGCACTGCCTCACATCCAGGTGGGCTCTGTCCTACATTAGGGTAAGGGACAGGTGGGCTCTGTCCTGCATCCAGGTGAGGCACAGCTGGGCACTGCCTCACATCCAGGTGAGGGACAAGTGGTCAGTGCCTCACATCCAGGTGAGACACAGGTGGGCTCTGTCCCACATCCAGTTAAGGGACAGGTGGGGCACTGGCTCACATCCAGGTGGGGCACAGATGGGCAGTGCCTCATACCCAGGTGAGGGACAGGTGGGTTCTGTCCACACCCAGGTGAGGCACAGTGGGCTCTATCTCACAGCCAGGTGAGGGATCTGTCCCACACCCAGGTGAGGCCCAGCCGGGCCCTGTCCCTGGCTGGCTGCCCCACAGGAGGCTCACCTGTCTGCAGGTGCACTGCATCAGCACGGAGTTCACGCTGCGCAAGCACGGCGGTGAGAAGGGCGTTCCCTTCCGCGTGCAGATCGACACCTTCCGCGAGAATGAGAGCGGCGAGTACACCGAGCACCTGCACTCCGCCAGCTGCCAGATCAAGGTGTTCAAGGTACCTGAGCGCCCACCTGGGCCCACCTGGGCTCTGTCCTGCTTTGTACTGGTGCCTCTGAAAAATCCCGCCTGTAGGAGTAACAGCCCCAGCAGGTGGTGCAGGGTACCGGTGGTGCAGGGTACAGGTGGTGCAGGTGATGTAGGTGGTGCAGGTGGTGCAGGTGCAGGTGGTGCTGGTGATGCAGGTGGTGTAGGTGGTGTAGGTGGTGCAGGTGATGCAGGTCATGGAGGTGGTGTAGGAGGTGCGGGTGGTGCAGATAGCAGAGGTGGTGCAGGTGGCACAGGTGGTGCAGGTGGTGTAGGTGGTGCAGGTATTCAGGTGGTGCAGGTGATGCAGGTATTCAGGTGGTGTAGCTAGTGCAGGTGGTGCAGGTGTTTAGGTGATGTAGGTGGTGCAGGTGGTGCAGGTGGTGCAGGGTGCAGGTGGTGTCAGTCGTGCAGGTGGTATAGGTGGTGCAGATGCTGCAGGTGGTGCAGGTGGTACAGGTGGTGTAGGTGGTGCAGGTGTTTAGGTGGTGCAGGTGGTGTAGGTGGTGCAGGTGTTTAGGTGGTGCGGGTGGTGTCAGTGGTGCAGGTGATGCAGGTGGTGCAGTAGGTGTAGGTGGAGCAGGTGGTGCAGGTGATGTACGTGCTGCAGAGGGTGCAAGTGGTGCAGGTGATGCAGGTGGCTCACGTGGTATAGGTAGTGTAGATGATGCAGGTGATGTAGGTGATGCAGGTGGTGTAGATGGAGCAGGTGATGCAGCTGATGCAGGTGGTGTAGGTGGTGTAGGTGATGCAGGGTGCAGGTGGAGCAGGTGGTACAGGTGGTGCAGGTGCAGGGAGGGGTCGTTCCCACTCAGGTCACACCTTAGGGTGCCTGTGACTCCACCCCACCTGCAGCACCCCCAGAATCTCACCTTGGCTCCTCTTTTCACACCTGTTCACCTGAGGGGTCAGTGGGGTTTGGGGTCCTGCTCTGCCCTCCCCTGCTCCACCTGGGACAGATTCCATCACCTGTGAGTGCAGGTAGAGGTGAGTTTAAGGGGATTTCTGCAGGAGTCTGCCAAGGGGAACACCTGGATACCTGTGGAGGTTCCACATCCGTGCTTCCCACGGGATTTGAGTTACAGGTGTGTTCAGGTGGTTACAGGTGTCTGCAGAGAGGTTACAGATGTACTCGGAGTTATAGGTGTGTACAATGTGGCTACAGGTGTGTTCGGGTAGTTACAGGTGGATTCAGGTGGTTACAGGTGTGTGCAGAGTGGTTACCGGTGCATTCAGGTGGTTACAGCTGTATTCAGGTGGTCACAGGTGTCTGTGGACGGTTACAGGTGTATTCAGGTGGTTACAGGTATCTCCAGGTGGTTACAGGTATCTCCAGGTGATTACAGGTGTATTCAGGTGGTTACAGGTGTATTCAGGGAGTTACAGGTGTGTTCATGTGATTACAGGTGTGTTCAGATGGTTACAGGCGTCTCCAGGTGGTTACAGGTGTCTCTAGGTGGTTACAGGGGATTTCAAGTGGTTATAGGTGTCTTCAGGCATCTTCAGGTGGTTACAGCTGTCTCCAGGTGGTTACAAGTGTATTTCAGGTGTTGCAGGTATATTCAAGTGGTTACAGGTGTCTCCAGATGGTTACAGGTGTATTCAGGTGGTTACAGGTGGTTCCAGGTGTCTCCAGGTGGTCACACCCCTATCCCTGCAGAGGCCCTCAGGACAGGTTTCTCCCCAAACTCCTTTTCCCTGTGCCGAGCACCAGGAGAGCTGAGTCACCTGTGCCACCTGAGTCACCTGTGCCACCTGTGTGTGTCGCACACACCTATGCTACCTGTGGGTGTCCCCCACACCTGTGGGTGTCCCCACACCTGTGCCACCTGTGGGTGTCACACACACCCACCTGTGCTACCTATGAGTGTCCGCACACCTGTGCCACCTGTGGGTGTCCCCACTCCTGTGCCACCTGTACCACCTGTATGGATGTCCCCACACCTGTGCCACCTGTGGGTGTCCGCACACCTGTGGATGTGCCCACATCTGAGTCACCTGTGTGTGTCCCCCACACCTGTGCCACCTGTGGATATCCCCACACCTGCGGGCGTCCCCACACCTATGCCAACTGTGGGTGTCCCACACACCTGTGTGTGTCCCCACACCTATGCCACTGTGGGTGTCCCCACACCTGTGGGTGTCCCCACACCTATGCCACTGTGGGTGTCCCCACGCCTGTGGGTGTCCCCACACCTATGCCACTGTGGGTGTCCCCACACCTGTGGGTGTCCCCACACCTGTCACACCTGTCCCTGGGCAGCCCAAAGGAGCGGACCGGAAGCAGAAGACGGACCGGGAGAAGATGGAGAAGCGAACGCCACACGAGAAGGAGAAGTACCAGCCCTCATACGAGACCACCATCCTGACCGAGGTGAGCTCACCTGCCCACCTGCCTCACCTGGCTGCAGGCAGCAGGGCTGGGCTGCTGCCAGACCGCAGCTCAAGGTGTTTGTACCTGCCAGGCAGAACTGGGGCAGAGGAGGTGCTCTGTACCTGCAGAAGGGCTCTGGGGACATTACTGACCTGAGCTGGGCAGGTGTGTGCAGGGCCAGGTGTGTGCAGGCCCAGGTGTGTGAGGTTGGATGTATTTGTGGGCCCAGGTGTGTGCAGGGCAAAGCCAAATGTGTGGGGCCGCAGGTGTGTGCAGGCCCAGGTGCGTGCAGATGTGTGTGTGCATTGAAGCTGTGTGCAGGTGGAGTTCCAGGTGTTTATAGGGCCAGGTGTGTGCAGGCCCAGGTGTGTGAGGTTGGATGTATGTGTGGGTCCAGGTGTGTGTAGGGCAAGGCCAGGTGTGTGGGGTTGAAGGTGTGTGCAAGGCCAGGTGCGTGCAGATGTGTGTGTGCATTGCAGCTGTGTGCAGGTGCAGCCCAGGTGAGTGCAGGTGTAGACCAGGAGTGTTCAGGTGTATGCAGGTGCAGACCAGGTGTGTGCAGGTGTGTGTGTAGTGCAGATGCAGTCCCAGGTGTGTGCAGGTACAGCCCAGTTGTGTGTGGGTGTGTGTGTGCAGTGCAGCTGTGAGCAGGTGCAGTCCCAGGTGTGTGTAGGGCCAGATATGTGCATGGTTCCAGGTGTATGCAGGTGTGTGTGTGCAGGGCAGGTGTGTCCAGCTGTGTGCAGGTACAGTCTCTACAGTCCCAGGTGTGTGCAGATTAGTGTGTGCAGTGCAGGTGTGTGCAGGTGCAGTCCCAGGTGTGTGCAGGTATGGTACCAGGTGTGTGTGGGTCTCTGTGTGCAGTGCAGGTGTGTGCATTTACAGTCCCAGGTGTGTGCAGGTGCAGCCCAGGTATGTGTGGGTGTAGACCAGGTGCGTGCAGGTACAGTCCCAGGTGTGTGCAGTTGCAGCCCAGGTATGTGTGGGTGTAGACCAGGTGCGTGCAGGTACAGTCAAAGGTGTGTGCATGGTTCTAGGTGTGTGCAGGTGCAGCCCAGGTGTGTGCGTGGTTCCAGGTGTGTTCAGGTATGTGCGTGCATTGCAGGTGTGTGCAAATGCAGCCCAGGTGTGTCCAGGTGCATGCAGGTACAGCCCAGGTGTGTTCAGGTGTGTGTGGGCAGTGCAGATGTGTGTGTGTGCAGCCCAGGTGTGTTCAGGTGTGCAGGTGCAGCCCAGGTGTGTGTATGGCTTCAGGTGTGTGTGTACAATGCAGGAACAGTCCCAGGTGTGTTCAGGTGTGAAATCCAGGTGTGTTCAGGTGTGTGTGTGCAGTGCAGGGGCAGCCCAGGTGTGCTCAGGTGTGCAGGTGCAGCCCAGGTGTGTGCAGTCCCAGGTGTGTGCAGATGTGTGTGTGCGTTGCAGCTGTGTGCAGATACAGTCCCAGCTGCGTGCAGGTGCAGCCCAGGTGTGTCCAGGTGTGCTGGTGCAGCCCAGGTGTGTTCAGGTGTGTGTGTGCAGTGCAGGTGCAGTCCCAGGTGTGCTCAGATGTGTGTGTGCAGTGTAGATGTGTGCAGGTGCAGTTCCAGGTGTGCTCAGGTGTGCAGGTGCAGCCCGGGTGTGTTCAGGTGTGCGTGTGCAGTGCAGGTGCAGTCCCAGGTGTGTTCAGGTGTGTGTGTGCAGTGCAGGTGCAGTTCCAGGTGTGTTCAGGTGTGTGTGTGCAGTGTAGATGTGTGCAGGTGCAGTCCCAGGTGTGCTCAGGTGTGCAGGTGCAGCCCGGGTGTGTTCAGGTGCAGCCCAGGTGTGTGCATGGCTCCAGGTGTGTGTGTGTGCAACGCAGGTGCAGCCCGGGTGTGTTCAGGTGTGAAATCCAGGTGTGTTCAGGTGTGTGTGTGCAGGGGCAGGCCAGGTGTGCTCAGATGTGTGCAGGTGCAGCCCAGGTGTGTGTGTGTGTGCAGTGTAGATGTGTGCAGGTGCAGCCCGGGTGTGTTCAGGTGTGCACAGGTGTGTGCAGTGCAGGTGTGCTCAGGTGTGCTCAGGTGTGCAGGTGCAGCTCAGGTGTGTGTGTGCAGTGTAGATGTGTGCAGGTGCAGCCCGGGTGTGCTCAGGTGTGCAGGTGCAGCCCGGGTGTGCTCAGGTGTGTGCAGTGCAGGTGTGCTCAGGTGTGCTCAGGTGTGTGCAGTGCAGGTGTGCTCAGGTGTGCTCAGGTGTGCTCAGGTGTGCAGGTGCAGCTCAGGTGTGTGTGTGCAGTGTAGGTGTGTGCAGGTGCAGCCTGGGTGTGCTCAGGTGTGCTCAGGTGTGCTCAGGTGTGTGCAGTGCAGGTGTGCTCAGGTGTGCTCAGGTGTGTGCAGTGCAGGTGTGCTCAGGTGTGCTCAGGTGTGCAGGTGCAGCTCAGGTGTGTGTGTGCAGTGTAGATGTGTGCAGGTGCAGCCCAGGTGTGTGTGTGTGTGCAGTGTAGGTGTGTGCAGGTGCAGCCTGGGTGTGCTCAGGTGTGCTCAGGTGTGCTCAGGTGTGCAGGTGCAGCTCAGGTGCCCCTGAGCTCACCTGCCATGCCCGCAGTGCTCGCCCTGGCCCGAGGTCACCTACGTGCCCAACGCGCCCTCGCCCGGCTTCAACAGCTCCCACAGCAGCTTCTCCATCGGGGACGGGTGAGTGGCACTGGGCATACTGGGAGTGCTGGAACTGGGAATACTGGGAGTGCTGGGGGTGCCAGACTGGGAGCACTGGGAGTGCTGGGAGTACTGGACTGGGAGCACTGGGAATTGGGAGTACTGGACTGGGAGTACTGGGAATTGGGAGTACTGGACTGGGAGCACTGGGAATTGGGAGTACTGGGAATTGGGAGTACTGGACTGGGAGTACTGGGAATTGGGAGCACTGGGAATTGGGAGTACTGAACTGGGAGTACTGGGAATTGGGAGTACTGGGAATTGGGGTTACTGGACTGGGAGTACTGGGAATTGGGAGCACTGGGAATTGGGAGTACTGGGAATTGGGAGCACTGGGAATTGGGACTGGGAGTGCTGGGAATTGGGAGTGCTGGGAATTGGGAGTACTGGACTGGGAGTACTGGACTGGGAGCACTGGGAATTGGGAGTACTGGACTGGGAGTACTGGGAATTGGGAGTACTGGACTGGGAGCACTGGGAATTGGGAGTACTGGGAATTGGGAGTACTGGGAATTGGGACTGGGAGTGCTGGAACTGGGAGCGCTGGGAGTCGGGGGGTGGGTCAGACCGGGGGGATGGCACCAGTGCCACCCTAGTGTCATCCCAGTGACCCCATTGTCATCTCACCGTCATCCCAGTAAGCCCAGTGCCATCCCACTACACCCCTGTGCCACCCCAGTGACACCAGTGCCATCACAGTGTCCCCAGTGCCCCGTGTCCCTCTGTCCCAGTGTCCCAGTGACTGTGTCCCTCTGTCCCTCTGTCCCCAGCAGCGGGTCCCCGAGCCACCAGCCCGACCCCCCCGCGCCCCTGGCTGACGTAAGTACCTGCCCAGGTACCTGCCCAGGTACACCTGGGGGTCCCACAGGGGACACTTGGGGTCACCTGCACACACCTGGGAGACCTGGGGGGGAATTCCCACCTGTGCTGGCCCACCCTGAGCTCACCTGTGCCTCAGCACAAACACTTCCACATCACCTGGAGACATTTCCAAGTCACCTCTGAGGTCATCACCTCCTCCCACCTTCCCAGGGGTTCATTTCCCACCTGTGCTGGCCCACCAGGGCTCACCTGTGTCCTACATCCAGGTGAGGGACAGGTGGGCTCTGTGGGAACACTTCCACATCACCTGGAGACATTTCCAGTCCCACCTGCCCAGGGTTTCAATTCCCACCTGTGCTGGCCCACCCTGAGCCCACCTGAGCTCACCTATGTCCTATATCCAAGTGAGGCACAGGTGGGCTCTGTTCCACACGCAGGTGAGGGACAGGTGGGTTTTGTGGTAACACTTCCACATCACCTGGAGACATTTCCAGGTCCCAGGTCCCACCTGTCCAGGGGTTCATTCCCACCTGTGCTGGCCCACGCTGGGCTCACCTGGCAGCACCTGTGCCCCTGGCTGGCCAGGCAGGTCACCTGGCAGCACCTGTGTCCCCCCAGACGCTGCTGCCCACCTGGAGCCCGCAGGAGGCTCAGCAGTGGCTGCACCGCAACCGCTTCTCCACCTTCTCACGGCTCTTCAGGAACTTCTCAGGTGAGTTCTGCCCTCACCTGGGCCGGGTCACCTTCCCTCACCTGGGCCGGGTCACCTTCCCTCGCCTGGGCAGGGTCACCTTCCCTCACCTGGGCTGGGTTACCTCAGCTGGACAGGGTCACCTCACCTGGGCTGGGTCCCCCCCTCTCACCTGGGCGGGGTCACCCCCTGTCACCATTTGGGGTGAATTTAGGGCACATATGAGGTGAATCTGTCTGAATTTGGGGTGAGTTTGGAGTGAATTTGGGATGAATTTTGGGGTGAATTTGGGGTGAATTTTGGGGTGAATTTGGGGTGAATTTTGGTGTGAATCTGGGTGAATTTGGGGGTGAATCTAGGGCAACTCTGGGGTGAATTTGGGGTGAATCTGGAGTGAATTTGGGATGAATTTTGGGGTGAATTTGGGGGGTGAATCTAGGGTGAATTTTGGGATGAATTTGGGGTGAATTTTAGGGTGAATCTGGAGTGAATTTTGAGGTGAATTTGGGGTTGAATTTTTGGTGAATCTGGGGTGAATTTTGGGGTGAAGTTTGGGTAAATTTAGGGTCAATTTGGGGTGAATCTGGAGTGACTGGGGTGAATCAGGTGAATTTGGGGGTGAATCTGGGATGAATTTGGGGGTGAATCTGGGATGAATTTGGGGGTGAATTTTGGCGTGAATCTAGAGCAACTCAGGTGAATTTGAGATGAATTTGGGGTGAATTTGGGATGAACCTGGGTGAATTTTGGGGTGACTCTGGGTGGATTTGGGGCTTTCCCAGGGGCAGACCTGCTGAAGCTGACACGGGAAGATGTGATCCAGATCTGTGGCCCCGCTGACGGCATCCGGCTCTTCAACGCCCTCAAGGGCAGGTGGGGCTCACCTGAGGGGCCTGGGACACACCTGGGGGGCCAGGATTGACCTGGGGGGGTGGTTGGGGTCACCTGGGGGGGTGGGACACACCTGGGGGAGGCTGGGACACACCTTGAGGGGGGTCAGGAGTCACTTGAGGGAGCTGGGATTCACTTGGCCCAGGCTTTTCCCATCCGAGTCAGGAATTTAGAGGAACTTTGGGGATGGAAGTCCAGGTTGGAAAGAGGAATTGGGGATTGGGAATTAGGGATTAGGAATTGGGAATTGGGGATTGGAAATTATGGATTAGGAATTGGGGATTAGGGATTGGAAATTGAGAACTGGAGATTAGGAATTGAGAGTTAGGAATTAGGGATTGGGAATTGGGAATTAGGGATTAAGGATTGGGAATTGGGAATTAGGAATTGGGAATTGGGGATTGGAAATTATGGATTAGGAATTGGGGATTAGGGATTGGAAATTGAGAACTGGAGATTAGGAATTGGGAGTTAGGAATTAGGGATTGGGAATTGGGAATTAGGGATTAAGGATTGGGAATTGGGAATTAGGAATTAGGAATTGGGAATTAGGGATTGGGAATTACAAATTGGGAATTACAAATTGGGAATTAGGGGTTCTTTGAGTTTGAGACTCCAGGACTGGAGCCCCAGGCCAGGAGCTCCTGCTGCTCCAGGTGCTGTCTCCACCTGGCACCTGCCCAGAAGGTTCCCAAAGGGGCTGGGTGTTCCTCACACCTTGCCCTAAAAATCAGGGGTTGGACACACCTGGAGCATTTGGGAGGATGTGAGGGACAGAGGGCTCAGGTGGGAATGGCCAAGGAGCATCTCAGGTACCTGCCAGGGACAGGGGGACACCTGCAGGTGGGAATTCCAGAGGAGCATCCTCAGACACCTGATGGGGACAGGGGAGCTCCTCCAGGTGGAAATGGCTGAGGAGCATCATCAGATACTTGACAGGGACTGAGTGTCCAGGTGGGAGTGGCTGAGGAGCATCTCAGGTACCTGACAGGACCAGAGTGTCCAGGTGGAAATTCCAGGGAAGCATCATCAGGTACCTGCCAGGGACAGGCGTTAGGGTGGGAATTCCAGAGGAGCATCCTCAGGTACCTGACAGAGACAGAGTGTCCAGGTGTGAATGTCTGAGGAGCATCTCAGGTACCTGACAGAGACAGAGTGTCCAGGTGGAAATTCCAGGGAAGCATCCTCTGGTACCTGCCAGGGACAGGCGTTAGGGTGGGAATTCTCAGGTGGGAATTCCAGAGGAGCATCCTCAGGTACCTGACAGAGACACAGTGTCCAGGTGTGAATCTCTGAGGAGCATCTCAGGTACCTGACAAGGACAGGGGACCCCCTCCAGGTGGGAATTCCAGGGAAGCACCATCAGACACGTGGCAGGGACAGGGAGCTTCTCCAGGTGGGAATGTCTGAGGAGCATCATTAGATACTTGACAGAGTGTCCAGGTGGGAATTCCAGGGAAGCGTCCTCAGGTACCTGCCAGGGACAGGGGAGCCCCTCCAGGTGGGAATTCCAGGGAAGCATCAACAAGTACCTGACAGGGACAGAGTGTCCAGGTGGGAATTCCAGGGAAGCATCCTCAGGTACCTGCCAGGGACAGGGTTAGGGTGGGAATTGCCAGGTGGGAATTCCAGAGGAGCATCCTCAGGTACCTGCCAGGGACAGGGAGCTTCTCCAGGTGGCAATGGCTGAGGAGCATCTCAGGTGCCTCAGGTGGCAATTCCAGGGAAGGCTGACCAGGGTGAGTGAGGGGACGCCTGGAGCTCAGGTGGGAGCTCACAGGGGTTGAGATGGGCTCACCCAGCTGCTCCAGGGCACACCTGGGGCTCAGGTGGGCACAGCCCAGGGGTTGGGATGGGCTCCCCCAGCTCCCCCTGGGGACACCTGTCAGGGGAGGGCAGGGCAGGCAGGGGCAGCCCCAGGTGACCCTCACCTGTCCCAGGATGGTGCGGCCCCGCCTGACCATCTACGTGTGCCAGGAGTCGCAGCAGGTGAGGGAGCCCCAGCACGAGCACGAGGACGGCGACGGAGGCAGCGGCACCTTCTTTGGTGAGGGGGGCAGGGGGCTCACCTGGGGGGGCTGGGGGCTCACCTGGGGGGCAGGGGGCTCACCTGGGGGGCAGGGGGCTCACCTGCGGGGGTGGAACTCACCTGGGGGCTGGGGGCTCACCTGGGGGCTGGGGGCTCACCTGGGGGGCAGGGGGCTCACCTGCGGGGGTGGAACTCACCTGGGGGGTGGGGGCTCACCTGGGGGCGTGGAACTCACCTGGGGGGCTGGGGGCTCACCTGCGGGGGTGGAACTCACCTGGGGGGGTGGGGGCTCACCTGCGGGGGTGGAACTCACCTGGGGGGTGGAACTCACCTGGGGGGTGGGAGCTCACCTGGGGGGGTGGGAGCTCACCTGGGGGGGTGGGGGCTCACCTGGGGGGTGGGAGCTCACCTGGGGGGGTGGAACTCACCTGGGGAGGGTAGAGAGCACACCTGGGGACGTGGGGGAATTCCTGTCCTGCTGGGCACAAACCCACCTGAACAGTGCAGGTGCTGCTGCTCAGGGACACTGGGAGGTTTGTGGGGACAGGGGTGGAAATGCCACACAGGGCACGGTGACAGGGCACGGTGACAGGACAGGGGTGACAGACAGGAGATTGGTGACAAACAGGACACAGTGCCACACAGGACACGGTGACAGGGCACGGTGACAGGACAGGGGTGACAGACAGGACACAGTGCCACACAGGACATGCTGACAGACAGGACACGGGTGACAGACAGGGCATGGTGCCAGGCAGGACACAGGTGACAGACAGGGCATGGGTGAGAGGACACAGTGCCAGGTCACAGGTGACAGACGGGACGACAGGGGTGACAGGACACGGTGCCAGGTGTGTCACAGGTGACAGACAGGGCATGGGTGACAGGACACGGGTAATGGGCAGGACACGGTGCCAGGCAGGTCCCTGTTAGGAGCACAGCAGTGCCCAGCCCAGGTGGCCATGGTGGCACACCTGGGCAGGTGTGGCTGTGCTGTCAGGTGTTCCGTGCCCGCAGTGTGCCACACCATGTACCTGGAGGAGCTGGCACAGCTGTTCTGGGTGACAGAGAGGACAGGGGTGCCAGGCAGGACACAGGTGACAGGACACAGGTGACAAACAGGTCACAGTGCCAGGGAGGTCACTGTGCCAGGCAGGACACGGTGACAGACAGGTGCCTGTTCTGAGTGCAGCTGTGCCCAGCCCAGGTGTGGCTGTGCTGGCACACCTGGCAGGTGTAGCTGTGCCATGCTGGCACACCTGGGCTCACCTGCTGGGTGCCCTGTGCCCGCAGTGTACCACGCTGTGTACCTGGAGGAGCTGGCACAGCTATCAGATGTGGCTGTGCTGTGCTGGCACACCTGGGCACACCTGTCAGATGTAGCTGTGCCATGCTGGCACACCTGGGCTCACCTGGCGGGTGCCCTGTGCCCGCAGTGTACCACGCCGTGTACCTGGAGGCCATGGTGGCACACCTGGCAGGTGTAGCTGTGCTGGCACACCTGGGCTCACCTGGCGCGTGCCCTGTGCCCGCAGTGTACCACGCCGTGTACCTGGAGGAGCTGACGGCGGCCGAGCTGGCAGAGAAGCTGGCACAGCTGTTCCGGGTGCCCGCCCAGCACATCCAGCACATCTACAAACAGGGCCCCACGGGCATCCACGTGCTGGTCAGCGACCAGGTAACCTCACCTGCCCAGGTAACGCCCCCCTGCCCCAGGTAATCCCCACCTGCCCCAGGGCACACCTGGGGGCAGCATCACCTGTGCAGGTGCTGGGAAGGGCCCCAGTCAATGAAATGTTCCTGGCTGGTGCTTCCCGAGCTCCCACCTGAGCTCCCACCTGGGCACCTCCCGCCCTTTGGAACCCGATTTTTCCCCAAAAAGCCCTAAATCGGAGCTGTCTGGGGTTTGTTCCAGATGATCCAGAACTTCCAGGATGAATCCTGCTTCGTCCTGGACACCCTGAAAGGTGTGTGAGTACCTGGGCTCTGCTGGGCCACACCCGAGGCACAGGTGTGACTCCTCACACACCTGTGTGCCACCCCTGGCCCCTCCCAGCTCCCCTCACCTGTCCTGGGCTTCCCTTGCAGCCGAGACCAACGACAGCTACCACATCATCCTGAAATAGGGGCAGGTGAGGGACAGGTGAGGAGCACCTGCGGCCTCTCAGCACACCTGGACACCCTCCACCCACCTGGACACCCTTCACGAGGACACAGCAGAGATTTGGGAACCCCAGGTGTGCTCACCTGGCCATCCCCCCTCGCAATGAACTCCTGGACACCTTCTGGAGAGCCCCCAGGTGTGGTCATCTGGCCCACCACCCTCCAAAGGAACACCTGGAGAGCCCCCAGGTGTGCTCACCTGGCCACCACCCTCCAAAGGAACACCTAGAGAGCCCCCAGGTGTGCTCACCTGGCCACCACCCTCCAAAGGAACACCTGGAGAGCCCCCAGGTGTGCTCACCTGGCCACCCCTCCCTCAAAAAGAACACCTGGAAAGCCTCTGGGCACCCCCCCAGGTGTGCTTACCTGGCCACCATCCCCAAAAGGAACACCTGGAGAGCCCCCAGGTGTGCTCACCTGGCCACCCCTCCCTCAAAAAGAACACCTGGAAAGCCTCTGGACACCCCCCCAGGTGTGGTCACCTGTCCAACCCCCCTCTCAATGAACGCCTGGAGAGCCCCCAGGTGTGGTCACCTGGCCACTCCCCTCACAGGGAACACCTGGAAACCCTTTGGGGACCCCCCTCAGATGTTGTTACCTTGCCACTCTCCTCGAAAAGAACACCTGAAAACCTTCTGGAGAAACCCCAGGTGTGGTCACCTGGCCACGCCCCTCGCAGGGAACACCTGGAAAGCCCCCAGGTGTGGTGACCTGGCCACTCCCCTCACAGGGAACACCTGGAGACCCCCCAGGTGTGCTCACCTGGCCACTCCCCTCACAGGGACCACCTGGAGACCCCCCAGGTGTGGTCACCTGGCCACTACCCTCAAAAGGAACACCTGGAGATCCCCCCAGGTGTGCTTACCTGGCCACCCCCCTCACAGAGAACACCTGGAGATCCCCCAGGTGTGGTCACCTGGCCACTACCCTCAAAAGGAACACCTGGAGATCCCCCCAGGTGTGGTCACCTGGCCACTACCCTCACAGGGAACACCTGGAGATCCCCCCAGGTGTGGTCACCTGGCCACCCCCCTCACAGAGAACACCTGGAGATCCCCCAGGTGTGGTGACCTAGCAGCCCTGCCCACAGGTGCCTCCTGGCACGGACAAGCTGCTGCTCCCCTGCTGCAGCTCTGGGGCACCAGGTGTGTTCCCACCTGGCACAGGTGTTGCCTCCAGGTGGGTGCAGGTGCGATCTCGTGAGGTCATCAAGAATTCCGGATTTAATTATGGAAAATTGGAGGATAAAGGGATAGCTGGGGGGGGGCGGGAGGGCAGGGGGCATTGCTGGGTGTTTTTGGGGAGAAAAGCAAAGATTTGGCTCTTTCTGCGGAACGTGTGCAGTGATTGAAGCGGCTCTGGGCAGGTGTCCAGGTGAGGGATGTGCCCAGGGGTGGGAGGTGATTCCCCAGGTCCCTCAGACCTGGATGCTCCAGGTGATACCAGCTCAGCTCAGCCCATCAGGTGTTTCAGGTAAACAAAAACAGGAAAAAAAGACAATAAAAGCCAAGGATTTGATTAAATAAAGCCGGGGCGGGATCCAGGTGTGGCAGGTGCTGGCTCAGGTGACATCTGGGACAGTCTGACAGTGCAGGGGGGCAGCACCACCCCAGGACTGAGCAGCACCCCCAGAATCACCCCAAACATCTCCCCAAAACCATCCCCAGGACTACACAAAAATCACTCAAAACCACCCCCAGGAAATACCCAAAATCAGCCCCAAACCATCCCAGAATCACCCCCAAACCACCCCAAAATCACCTCCAAAAATCTGCCAGATCACACAAAAATCGCTCAAAACCGCACCTAAGAAATCCCCCAAAATCACCCCAAAACCACCCCCAAATAATCCCCAAAATCAGCCCCAAACTACCCCAAAATCACCTCCAAAAATCCCCCAAGACCACACAAAAATCACTCAAAGCCACCCCCAAGTAATCCCTAAAATCACTCCCAAACCACCCCAAAACCTCCCAGATCACCTCAGGATGGTCCCGCAATCACCTTGAAATATCCCTGAATCTTTCCTCTAAATTACCCCCTCACCACCCAAAATTACCCAAAAATCATCCCAAACGGATCACCCCAAATAATCTCAAATTCATTCCCAAACTGCCCCAAATCATCTCAAATTCATCCCTAAATCACCTCAAATTCATCCCGAAATTACCCCAAATCACCTCAGATTCATTCCCAGATCCCCCCAGATTACCCCAAATTCATCTCCAAGTCCCCCAAAATTACCCCCAGTTCATCCCCAAATTACCCCAAATCACCTCAAATTACCCCAAATTCATCCCCAAGCCCCCCATGCCCAGGGGGTGTCAGGGCTGGAGCACCCCAAGGTTGGTCCTGGCTCAGGTGGGACACACCTGGAGTGGGGGGAGCGCCCTCATTTGCAGGTTGTACCTGGGATTGCACCTGGAAAAGGTGAGGGGGGGGACACAGGGGGTGTTTGATCCTTTAATTCCCTTTCCTTGGACCCTTCAATTCCCTTTTTGAGCCTTTAATTCCCTTTCCTTGGATCCCTTAATTCCCCTTTCGTTGGACCCTTCAATTCCCCTTTTGATCCTTCAATTCCCCTTCCTTTGATCCTTCAATTCCCTTTCCTTGGATCCTTCAATTCCCTTTTTGAGCCTTTAATTCCCTTTCCTTGGATCCTTTAATTCCCCTTTCCTTGGATCCTTCAATTCCCTTTCCTTGGATCCTTCAATTCCCTTTCCTTGGATCCTTTAATTCCCCTTTTGATCCTTTAATTCCCTTTCCTTGGATCCTTCAATTCCCCTTCCTTGGATCCTTCAATTCCCCTTTTGATCCTTTAATTTCCCTTTCCTTGGATCCTTCAATTCCCCTTTTGATCCTTCAATTCCTTTTCCTTGGATCCTTCAATTCCTTTTCCTTGGATCCTTCAATTCCCCTTTTGATCCTTTAATTCCCTTTCCTTGGATTCTTCGATTCCCTTTCCTTGGATCCTTCGATTCCCCTTTCCTTGGATCCTTTAATTCCCTTTTCCTTGGATCTTTTGATTCCCCTTCCTTGGATCCTTTAATTCCCCTTTCCTTCGATCCTTCAATTCCCTTTCCTTGGATCCTTCAATTCCCCTTTTGATCCTTCAATTCCCTTTCCTTGGATCCTTCAATTCCCTTTCCTTGGATCCTTCGATTCCCCTTTTGACCCTTCAATTCCCTTTCCTCGGATCCTTCGATTCCCCTTCCGTGGATCCTTCAATTCCCCTTTTGATCCTTCAATTCCCTTTCCTTGGATCCTTCAATTCCCTTTCCTTGGATCCTTCGATTCCCCTTTTGACCCTTCAATTCCCTTTTCCTTGGATCCTTCGATTCCCCTTCCGTGGATCCTTCAATTCCCCTTTTGACCCTTCAATTCCCTTTCCTCGGATCCTTCGATTCCCTTTCCTCGGTCAGTGACTCCCAGGTGTGTTCTCAGTTCTGCCCCCAGACTCCAACCCCAGCTGAGGGCACAAAGGCAGCAGTGATCAGTGGAGGGAAGAAGAATTTAAACAAACAGAACAGCAAAATTGGTAAAAAAGGTACAGAAGAGCCTGAGGGTCCCAGCAGAAATTAACCCTGTCCTGGCCACAACCAGGGCGTTCCCCACCCCTTACTGCAGTCAATCCACATCATTCCTTATCCCACAGCTTGCACTCACCCTCTATTCTGCACCATCCCTTATCTCACACCTTGCATTTGCCCTTTACACAATCCATGTCATTTCTTATCCCAAACCTTGCACTTACCCTTTATTCTACACTGTCCACATTAATTCCTTATCCCACAGCTTGCACTCGCCCTTTATTCCACACCATCTATGTTATTCCTTATCTCACACCTTGCATTTATCCTTTATTTTACTCCATCCACCCACATTCCTTATCCTAAACCTTGCACTCACCCTTTATTCTACGCTGTCCAAATTCTTTATCCTACACCTTGCATTTACTCTTTATTCTACACTGTCCACACCATTCCTTATCCCAAACCTTGCACTGGTTCTTTATTCTGCACCATCCACGTCATTCCTTAACACAAACCTTGCACTCACCCTTTACTCCATCCACATAATTCCTTATCCCACACCTTGCACTCACTCCTTATTGTACACCATCCATTTCATTCCTTAGCCTAAACCTTGCACTCACCCTTTTTTCTGGACCATTCATTATCCCACACCTTGAACTCACCTTTTATTCCACACTGTCCACATCATTCCACATCCTAAACCTTCCACTCATCCTTTTCTCTGCACCATCCACATCATTCCTTATCCCACAGCTTGCACTCACCCTTTATTCTGCACCATCCCTTATCTCACACCTTGCATTTGCCCTTTACACCATCCATGTCATTTCTTATCCCAAACCTTGCACTTACCCTTTATTCTACACTGTCCACATTAATTCCTTATCCCACAGCTTGCACTCGCCCTTTATTCCACACCATCTATGTTATTCCTTATCTCACACCTTGCATTTATCCTTTATTTTACTCCATCCACCCACATTCCTTATCCTAAACCTTGCACTCACCCTTTACCCAATCCATGTCCCCACCTTGCACTCGTTTACACCACCCACACCATTCCTTATCCCAGACTTTGACTCATCTTTACACCACCCACACAACTCCTTATCCCTCACCTTGCACTCACCCTTTATTCTAAACCATCCACAATATTCTTTATCCCACACCTTGCATTCATCTTTACACCATCCACAACTTTCCTTACCCTAAACCTTGTACTCACCCTTTACTCTGCACCATCCCTTATCTCTCACCTTGTATTCACCCTTTATTCTGCACCATCTGTGTCATTCCTTATCCTAAACCTTGCACTCACCCTTTACACCACCCATGTAATTTCTGATCCCACATCTTGCACTCATCCTTTATTCTACACCATTCCTTATCCCTTCCACTCATGCTTACTCCAACCACACCATTCCTTATCCCAAACCTTGCACTGGTTCTGTGTTCTGCACCACCCATGTCATTCCTTAACCCAAACCTTGCACTCATCCTTTACTCCATCCACATAATTCCTTGCACTCACCCTTTTTTCTGCACCACTCATTATCCCACACCTTGCACTGGTCATTTTTTCTGCACCTTGCATTTATTTTATTTTTCTGCACACCTTGCATTTAGTCTTTATTCTACACTGTCCGCACCACTTCTTATCCCATACCTTGCACTCATCCTTTTTTCTGCACCATCCACACCATTCCTTATCCCAAACTTTGTTCTCATCTTTACACCATCCACTTAATTCCTTATCCTACACCTTGCACTGGTCCCTTTTTCTGCACCATTCCTAGTTCCACACCTTGCATTTACCTTTTATTCTGCACCATCCATATAATTCCTTATCCCAAACCTTGCACTCACCCTTTACACTATCCATGTAATTCCTCATCCCACACCTTGCACTGGTCCTTTATTCTGCACCATTGCCCTGGTTTAGGGCAGATTTGGGATAAAACCTCCAAAAGGGGCCCCTCCAGCAAGCAAACCCACACAGCCCCTCTCCCCAACGAGTTTGGGAAGGATTCCCTGGAGAGAAGTTGAAAGAACCTGTTTATTTAACAGGTAAAACACCCCCCAGCACACAGAACCTTTTTATTTAACAGGCACAGCACCCCCAGCACACAAAATGAGCAATACCAGGTATTACAGCGACCTGATGAGGTCTCAGGGTGAGGGAAGTGGACAAGAATCTTAGTTCATGATCAGAAGGCTGGATTTATTGATATATGATATATAACACATTATAACTACACTAAAAAGAATAAGGAGAGAAGTTGCAGAGGCTGCTAAGCTAAGAATAGCATAGTAAAGAAAGAATAACAAAGTTCTGTGTCCAGCAGAAAGCAAGGACAAAACTCTTCTGTGAGTGGTCAGCAAATCCAAACACTCACAGAAGACCAATCACCACTGCACCTGTTGCATTCCACACCAGCCAATAACAATTGTTTACATTCTTCTTCTGGGGCCTCAGCTTCCCAGAAGATGAACAAATCCCAAAGAAAGGATTTCTATGGAAAAATGTCTGCGACAACCAGGTGACACCGCTCTGTCACCACTCTGAAAAAGATGACAAATTCAGAAAGTCTCTCCTGGGGTGGTCGCTCTGTAATCAGTGCCTCCTGTGCTGGGGTAGCTGCTGCAGCCGCAAGGTGCAAACTCTCGGTGTTTCCCAGGTCCCAGTCCAGAGCAGGTTTGAGTAGGTCCAAAAAAGGGAAAGGAGAAACAGTCCAGGAAGAATTTGGACTGCTTAGCTAAACTAACTAATGAGCAGAAGCAAAAAGCAAGAGCAAAGCAGGAGCAAAGCAGAAGCAAGAGCAAAGCAGGAGCAAAGCAAAAAGCAAAAGCAGCACTCATGTACTGTCCTGTCTCTGTGCCCTGCCAGCCGTGGGGCAGTGGCTGAGAGCAAAACCAAAACAAACCATTCGCTCTTCAGAGCCAGTCTGTGAAGGCACAGAACATGATATCCAGCATGAACAGAACACAGGAATGGGGATATAAGCATCATAAGGTCACCCTAGGACAACCAGCCACATCATTCCTTATCTTACACCTTGGACTCATCCTTTACACCATCCACACCATTCCTTATCCCAAACTTTGCACTCATCTTTACACCATCCATGTCATTCCTTATCCCACACCTTGCACTCACCCTTTAGTCTACACTGTTCCCACCATCCCTTATCCCACATCTTGCATTTACCCTTTATTTTACTCCATCTACACCGTTCCTTATCCCATACCTTGCACTCGCCCTTTATTCTGTACCATCCACACCATTCCTTATCCCAAACCTTGGCATTTACCCTTTATTCTACACCATCCACACCATCCCTTATATCACACCTAGCACTCATTTTTACACCATCTACACCATTCCTTATCCCAAACTTTGCACTCATCCTTTATTCTGCACCATTCACATAATTCCTTATCTCACACCTTGCACTCACCCTTTATTCTGCACCACCCACACTATTCCTTATCCCTTGCACTCATCCTTTACTCCATCCACACCATTCCTTATCCCACAGCTTGCATTTACTCTTTATTTTACACCATCCTCACCATCCCTTATATCACACCTTGCACTCATCTTTACACCATTCACACCATTCCTTATCCCACACCTTGCACTCATCCTTTATTCTACACCATCCATGTAATTCCTTATCCCAAACCTTGCACTCACCCTTTACTCTGCACCATCCCTTGTCTCACACCTTGCATTTACCCTTCATTCTGCACCGTGTCATTCCTTATCCCATACCTTGTGCTCACCCTTTACACGATCCACGCCGTCTCTTATCCTAAACCTTGCATTTACCCTTTTTTTTACTCCTCCCACACCTTGCACTCATCTTTTCTCCATCCACACCATTCCTTATCCTAAACTTTGCATTTACTCTTTATTTTACACCATCTATACCATTCCTTATCCTACACCTTGCACTCATCTTTACACCACCCACACCATTCCTCCTCCCAAACCTTGGCATTTACCATTTATTTTACACCATCCATTCCATTCCTTATCCCAAACTTTGCATTTACCCTTTATTTTGCTCCATCCACACCATTCCTCATCCCAAACCTTGGCATTTACCCTTTATTTTGCTCCATCCACACCATTCCTCATCCCAAACCTCGTCCTCACCCATTTCCTGCACCACCCACCCCTGCCCAGGTTCCACCACATTCCAGCTGTACCCACATTTCACACACAGCAGGAGCTCCATCTCTTCAGTCCCCGGTGTGCGTTGAGGTCAGTCAGTCCTGGCTGTCCGCGTGTCCATCCACAAAAGGGCTGCTGTGCCCAGAGCTCCCAGCTGGAGCTGCCCATCCTCATCCTCATCCTCATCCTCATCCTCACAGCAGGGTCACCCCCAGCCAGCAGTGTCAGAAATCCAAGCAACCCTGACAAAGGGGACAAAGAGGATGAGGAGAACTCCATCTTATCAGAAGGCCAATTAATTTCTCTCGGTTTGGAAAGACAGGTGCCTGCTAAGCAAGGCAGGAGCCTCCCCTGAAATGGAGAATGTAAACCCTCCCCATCCCTCTGAATTGCTATAAATTTTAAATTAAGGGGCTCTCAGGCAAAAAAAATACGGGACCAGGGAATAATAGTTCTTTAACAGGGAAAAGAAAAAAAAAAACGATAAAATAAACAATGCACAGTGAACTAAAACAACACTGACAGAGTCAGAACTCAACCTGACACCCTGTGGGTCAGGCTGTTGGCGGCAGTCCCATTGGAATTGTGGCTCAGCCCTCCTGCAGTGTCAGTGGTGGTTCTGCTGGAGCAGGGATCCTGTAGAAAGGTGCAATCCCTCCCTCTGAAGATCCAGTGGAAGAAGAGGCAGCTGCTGCTCCTCTGGGAAATCCAGTGGAGAAGCCGTGCTGGTGTTCCAGAACCTCCAGATTATATCTGGGTAGCAATGTTTGAAACCTCAGATCGTATCCGGGTAGGAATGTTTGAAATCTCAGATTGTATCCAGGTAGGAATGTTTGAAATCTCAGATTGTATCTGGGTAGGAATGTTTGAAATCTCAGATTGTATCTGGGTAGGAATGTTTGAAATCTCAGATTGTATCCAGGTAGGAATGTTTGGCTCCTCCTTCTGTGCTCACATCTCCCAGTGGGATGATGGAATTTTATCAGCCATGCAGGGACACTCAGTGGCCCATGAACAGAAGATAATTAATAATTAATGGCCCATGAACAGGAGATATCTCCTCGAGGGACGATTCGTTGTGGCAGACATAAAGAAAACTGCCCCATGAACAGAAGATAACTGCCCCACCTCTGACAGATGGGAATTGAGCACCTGAGACACTTCTGTGAGCACCAGCCAAGGTCTCAGTCCCTCCAGCCCTCTCTGTGCCATCCAGGTGACACCACAGGCGACACCACAGGTAACACCACAGGTGACACCACAGGTGACACCACAGGTGACCTCTGGGGGGACTCTGGGGTGTCCCCTCTCTCTGGAGCTGCTCCCAACAGCAGAGACTGGCCCATGCTGGAGGGACAGGGGACATTTCCTAATCTGGGTGAGACTTTTGACTCTGCCCAAGGTCTTGGAGTGTCCTTCACAGCCGAGGTCAGTGGGGAGGAACAAGGATGGTCCCCGTGGTGCCAGGGCTGGGGACTCACCTGAGGCAGTGTCTGCTCTGCTGCCTCCATTGGCACCACTGACAGGGAGCTGGGGCAGGGTGACAGAGCTCTGGAAACTTCCAGAACCTGGGCTCCACCCACGGAACTGCTCCAGAGAAGCTTCCAGAGCCTGGATCCTGGGCTCCATCCTGGGAACTGCTCCAGAGAACCTTCCAGAGCCTGGATCCTGGGCTCCAACCAAAGAGATGCTCCAGAGAAGCTTCCAGAGCCTGGATCCTGGGCTCCATCCTGGGAACTGCTCCAGAGAACCTTCCAGAGCCTGGATCCTGGGCTCCAACCAAAGAGATGCTTCAGAGAAGCTTCCAGAGCCTGGATCCTGGGCTCCATCCTGGGAACTGCTCCAGAGAACCTTCCAGAGGCTGGATCCTAAGATCCACCCTGGGAACTGCTTGAGAGAGAAACTTCCAGATCCTGGGTTCCACCCAGACCCACAGGAATTGATGCAGAGAACCTTCCAGAGCCTGGATCTTGGGCTTGGGAGGGCCCTACTTCCTCCTCATCCCTCACTGAGTGACCCACTCTGCTCTTGGATTTCTTCTTGTGAAAAATGTGTCTTTTATGATTGGCTTTTTGCAAATATTAAAATGAATATTATATGTGTTGTGTTAGAAAGTGATGCTGTAATCATTTTCTTAAGTAGTATGTTAAATAGAGTTTAGGTTATAACATAATGTTAAGATAGAAACTGTGCTGATTAAGATATGTTTTTAGAGAGGAATGAGGTACTTGCACTGAGATAGCACAGGACACTGAAATCTTTCGGAGAAAGAGAATTTATTGCTCTCTTCTCAAGTTCTTCCCACCTTGACCATCAGGATTCAGAGGAAGAAGCTGACACTGCCCAGACACAATCCTGTGTTTGAATGGAATTTATGCATCATGGATGAGGTGTATGAGTATGCAACAGGCTGTTGCTGCTAAGGGTTAATTCTCTGCTAATGTGGGTCCTTTCTGGGCGTATTTTGCCCAGAAAAGGTACCCGGACTGTCTGTAACTCTTTGTTTTTATTGTCTCATATTGTCCTACTCCCAATTGTCCACATTTTTATTACCCTGATTTTATGACTATTTTTATAACCATTTTATTACTATTAAACTTTTAAAATTGTAAAAAGAAGTGATTGTCGTTTTTGACATTGGGCAGGGATTCCTGGCTGTGAGGGCGGGCAGGCCCTGGGCTGGATTTCCCTGGGAGCTGTGGGTGCCCCGTCCCTGGCAGTGCCCGAGGGAGGCTGGGCAGGGTTTGCAGCACACTGGGGCACAGGGAGGTGTCCCTGCCATGGCAGGGGTGGCACAGGACGATCTTTGAGGTCCTTTCCACCCCAAACCCTTCCTGAGCCCACGATCTCCCTCAGCCCTCCATCTTCCGCACTTCCGGACTCCATTTCCCATCACACCCCGCGCCAGCGCTGCCCTGCGGGGAGTCCCCAGGGAACTCGCTTTCCCACAGTGCCTCGCGGCGGCGCAGCGGCGGCGCGGGGATCACGTGACGCGGGGCGGTATAAAAGCGGCGGCGCAGCGGCCGCGGCCCCATTGTTGTCGGCGCGCGCGGCGGGGCGGGAGCGGCCCCGGACCCCTCCGGGAGCGGCCCCGGGGCCCCCCCCCCAGCGCCCCCCGCCCCCAGCCGGCCCCCAAAACCCCCCTCGGGCACCGGTGAGTGCGGGGAACGGCGGCAGCGGCAGGGCTGGAGGGAGCGTGGGGGGGCGGCCCCGCCTGCGGGGGGCGGGGAGGGCTCTGAGGGATGGGGGGGGGGGGGGGGGGGCTGGGAGGGATTGGGAGTTCCGAGGGATGGGGGGGCTGTGAGGGATGGGGGGTCCAGGGGATATGGGGACTGTGAGGGATTTGAGATTCCAAGGGATGGAGGGCTGTAGGGGATGGAGGGCTGTGAGAAATTTGGGGTTCCAGTGGTTATGGAGGCTGTGAGAGATGGGGGGGGCTGTGAGGGATTTGGAGTTCAAATGGATTGGGGGTTCCAGAGGATATGGGAGACCGTGAGGGACTGGGGAGCTGTAGGGGATGGGGGGTGGGCTGTGAGGGATTGGGGGTTCCAAGGGATGCAGACCTGTAAGGGATAGGGGGGTTCCAAGAGATGGGGGGCTGTGGGGGTTGGAGGGGTTCCGACCATTGGGGGTGTTCCGAGGGATGGGGGGCTGTGGGGGATTGCGGTGGGGGGAGGGGGCTGGGAGGGATTTTGGGTTCCAAGGGGTGGGGGGGGGCTGTAGAGGATGGGGGACTATGAGGAATTTGGGGTTCCAAGGGATACGGGAGCTGTGAGGGACTGGGTGGGCTGTGAGGGAGGGCGGGTTCCAAGGAATTCGGGTGTACTGAGGAATGGGGGGGCTGTAGGGGCTGGGGGCCATTCCAGCGCTATCAGGGATGGGGGTGAAGGGGTCTGGGGGCTTCACAGCGGGGGCAGGCAAAGGGGATGTGGGGGGGCTGTAGGGCAGGGGGAGCCATGGGGGATGTGTTGGGACAAGGGGGTGCCCTACAGCTGGGGGGCTTGTAGGGGATGTGGGAGGGCTGTAGGGGATATGGGGGGGCCTTTTACAAGAGTCTGTAGGAGATGGGAGCCTCTAGAAGGTATGGGGGGTGAGGGGCGGTCCTTATAACCATGGATCCATGGGAAATGGGGGGGCTGTATGAAATGTGGGGCTGCCCCTGCTGGAAACATCTGGGGGTGCCTATAGGGGCTGGGCTCCTGTAGAGGGTGTGGGGGATCCTTACAGCCCCCCCCATTGCATTTGGGGAGGGGCTTTTGGGGGTCCTGCCAGGTGGGGCCTCCCCTCTGTGTACCATGGGGGGGCACTGGAGGTGCTCAGGGTGCCCTTGGGGACCTCACGGGGGCACTGGGGTTGTGTTGGGGCTCCTCAGGATGGTGATGATGATGGTGATGGGGAGGTGACACCTGGCAGGTCAGGTGTCCCCAGAGGTGGGGGAGGGCTGTTCTGGTGTTCCTCTCCAGGCCTCACCTTCCCCCCCCAAGACGATTTTGGGGTGCCAGGTGACCCTGGGGACAGGTGAGACACCCTGGGAGGGGCTCCTGCTGCCCAACCCTCACCTGTCCAGGGCTGCTCTCTGTGTGCAGCTGTTCTGGGCTCTCCTCCACCTCCATCCCTTGGCTGCCGCCCCAGGGAGTTTTGTGGGATCACCTTTTCCATCCACCCCAGGTACTCATGGAGCACCTTTGGGGGTCTCCTTGCCCTCCTGGGCCTCTGGATCCAGGTGTCGATGGACCCCCCCTGGATCTCCCCGTTCCAGTGATGGACAGGGACCCAAGGAGGGGTTTTTGGGGGTCACCTTTCTGTCCCCCAACACCTGGGGACACCTGGCCCTCCTTCCCAGGCTCTTTCAGCCAGGAGGTTTCCCAGATCAGCTCCAGGAATCCCAAACTCTCCTGATCCCTTCCCTGCTCCTAAAGTGATTCCAGAACATGGGGAAAAAATAATATTTTTAATTTATTTAACTCCTTTTGGTGAAGTTTAATCCCTGAAATTCCCCATTCCCGTGGCTCCTCCCCCAGGATTTGAGCCCATTTTTCCTTCCTCACCCCAAATGGATCCTCCTTGGGATGGTGCTTGCAGAAATGCTGGAAGCTCTGTGGGGAGCTGATTTCCCTGAGGAACCCAAATTTCCCATATTTCATCCCCAAAACCCAGAGCTGGGAATGTCAGCAGTGAACCTGGGATGGGCTCAGATCCCTGGGAAACCCATTTCTTGGCCAAGAATTGGGAAACTTCACCCATTTCTTGGGGAAAACATTGGGAAACTTCACCCATTCCTTACAGATCCAGACTGCCCAAATCTTCCTGATGATCATCCCAAAAATCCCAATTTTTGGCTGGAACAACACCTGGATTGGGTTAATTGGTGTTCCCAGAGCCTTTCTGGGTGGGTTCCACCAGAGCTGCTCATGGATCACTCCCAATTTCACCCTGGAATATCCTGGATCCCTCAAATCCATCCAGAGAATCCATTTTTGGCACTGGATTTTTATGGGAATTTTATATGGATTTTTATGGGAATTTTATGTGGATTTTTATGGATTTTATATGGGAATCCTGTTATCCTGAGCAGAAGAATGGGTACTGGAAGTTTTATATAATTTTGGGAGTGCAAGCAGGAATTCTTGAGGATCCCCCTGATCCAGGGGGGATTTGGGAGCCATCCCAGCACGCACAGGATGCTCAGAGGATTGGAAAATCAGAAAATCATTCCCAATTTCTTGGGATGGCTGCAGGTAAAAGGGTTTGGTGCTCACCTGGCCAGGTGGGATGGACAATTCCTGCTGGTCCCAGCTTCTCCACCCTGCTGGGATCAGCTCCTGTGTTCCAGGAATCCCAAACTCTCCTGATCCCTCCCCTGCTCCTAAAGTGATTCCAGAACATGAGAAAAATTTGTATTTTTAATTTAACTCCTTCTGATGAGGTTTAATCATTAAAATTTCCCAATTCCTCAGCTTTTGAACCCATTTTTTCTTCCTCATTTCAAATTCCTCCCAATTTAAAAATGTGTAAAAATGGAACCTTAATATTTTCATTTGTTTGGGTTTTTTTCCTCATTCATTCTGACCCTTCCAGGAGTTTTTCTACATCATAGAAAGGATAATTTGGAATAATTTGGGTTTTTATGTGAGGAATGAGAATCCCATCCTGCCAGATCCATCAGGTGGGATCCCACCCAGACTCCAGCTCTGATTTTCTATGGAAATGCAGTTTTAGGGAATAATTTGAGGATTTTCAGCAATTTTAGGCAGCTGGAAATGGTGGGGGGGTGATGTTTTCCACCTCTGCTCCTCCTGGGATTTGGATTGATCATTTCCTTCCTCTTTCCCCCCTCTGCCACCAGGATTCCCCACTTTTCCTCCCCCAAAAAAACCCCAAAAAACCAGAATTTCACCCTGAACTGGTGCATGGGTTGGGAATTTTTGTTTTTCCTTTGGGACCCCAACATTCCCTTCTGGAGGGGACAGGGCTGGATCCAGATCTGACAAATCCCACCCAAAACCCAACCCCAAAGGGCTCCCAAATTCATCCTGGAACCTTCCCAATGGGAATCGGGTCCAAAAATTCCCTTTTCCAACCCAGAGCTGGAAATTTCCCCAAATCCCAAATATGGCCATGTGTTATTTGGGATTTTTTTTTTTTTTTGAGGCTTTTGGGATTAAGGGGTGTGGGGCAGGAAAATCCCAGAGAGGCTCATTCCCAATCTGTGATGGGCTGGGAATTGTTGGAGCATCCGGGGGTTTTTCTGAACTTTAGGAGATTTTAGGAGTGATCAGGATGTTCCAGGGGCGGATCTGGAAAAAAAACCCCAACAAAAAAATCGCTTTTCCTTTGGTTTGGGGTGAATTCCACCCCAAATCAATCCTGAAATCCCATTTTTTGGGTGAAAACCAAAGCTTTTCCTTTGGTTTTGAGTGAATCTGGCAGTGCCTTTCCAAACAGAAACCCAACAAAAATCGCTTTTCCTTTGGTTTGGGGCGAATTCCACCCCAAATCAATCCTGAAATCCCATTTTTTGGGTGAAAACCAAAGCTTTTCCTTTGGTTTTGAGTGAATTCCACCCCAAATCAATCCCAAGTGGAGAAGCTGGGATAGAGGAACTTGGGTGGAATGTTTGTGTGGAGATCTTTAGGGTGTTTTAGGAGGTGATCAGGATGTTCCAGGGGTGAATCTGGCAGTGCCTTTACAAAAAAAAAAAACCCAACAAAAATCAGTTTGTCTTTGATTTTGGGGGAATTCCATCCCAAATCAATCCTGAGTGGGAATGCACACAGGAATTCTTGAAGCTGAGGTGAATGTTTGTATGGAGATCTTGAGGGGATTTTAGGAGGTGATCAGGATGTTCCAGGAGTGGATCTGGCAGTGCCTCTTCAAAAAAAAAACCCAACAAAAATCACTTTTCCTTTGGTTTGGAGTGAATTCCATCCCAAATCGATCCTGAATGGAGAAGCTGGGATGGAGGAACCTGGGTGGAATATTTGTGTGGAGATCTTTAGCGGATTTTAGGGGGTGATCAGGATGTTCCAGGGGTGAATCTGGCAGTGCCTTTACAAAAAAAAAAACCAACAAAAATCAGTTTGTCTTTGATTTTGGGGGAATTCCATCCCAAATCAATCCTGAATGGGAATGCACACAGGAATTCTTGAAGCTGAGGTGAATGTTTGTGTGGAGATCTTGAGGGGATTTTAGGGGTGATCAGGATGTTCCAGGGGTGAATCTGGCAGTGCCTCTTCAAAAAAAAACCAACAAAAATCAATTTTCCTTTAGTTTTGAGTGAATTCCATCCCAAATCAATCCCAAGTGGAAAAGCTGGGATGGATGAACCTGGGGTGAAATGTTTGTGTGGACATCCTGGGTGGAAAAGCTGGGATGGAGCAAACTGGGGTGCATGTTTGTGTGGAGAAGCTGGGGTGTTTGTGTGGAGAAGCTGGGGTGTTTGTGTGGAGAAGCTGGGGTGAGTGTGTGGAGAAGCTGGGGTGAATGTTTGTGTGGAGAAGCTGGGGTGCATGTTTGTGTGGAGAAGCTGGGGTGAATGTTTGTGTGGAGAAGCTGGGGTGAATGTTTGTGTGGAGAAGCTGGCGTGAATGTTTGTGTGGAGAAGCTGGCGTGAATTTGTGTGGAGAAGCTGGGGTGAATGTTTGTGTGGAGAAGCTGGGGTGAATGTTTGTGTGGAGAAGCTGGGGTGAATGTTTGTGTGGAGAAGCTGGGGTGAGTGTTTGTGTGGAGAAGCTGGGGTGAGTGTTTGTGTGGAGAAGCTGGGGTGAGTGTTTGTGTGGAGAAGCTGGGGTGAATGTTTGTGTGGAGAAGCTGGGGTGAATTTGTGTGGAGAAGCTGGGGTGAATGTTTGTGTGGAGAAGCTGGGCTGAATGTTTGTGTGGAGAAGCTGGGCTGAATGTTTGTGTGGAGAAGCTGGGGTGAATGTGTGGAAAAGCTGGGGTGAATGTGTGGAGAAGCTGGGGTGAGTGTTTGTGTGGAGAAGCTGGGGTGAATGTTTGTGTGGAGAAGCTGGGGTGAATTTGTGTGGACATCCCACTCATGGGCTGGCACGGGGAGGGAGCTCCAGTGGGCCCGGCAATTCTCCGGGATGGGCAGAGCAGAACCCTCGGAGAACCCCGAGCATCTCCTGCCCATCCCGAGCCAGAAGGACTCACGAAACACAAACACCAGGGCTGGACCCGCAGCTCCGGCTGGGACCGGGGGATTTACCCGGGGATCAGCCCGGGCTCTGACCCACCGTGTCCCGCCGCTCTCCGCAGGCCGCTCCGGGCCCGTCCGCTCCCGCCGGGCTCTCCATGCGAGCCGAGCCCCGATGGCCGCGGTCCCGAGCGCCGCGATCAAGCGCAAACAGGAGGATGCGGGACCGGGATCAGGATCGGGATCGGTCGCCTCGGACGACGAGATCGCCACGAGCGACAGCGGCGACAGCTGCGACAGCGGCGGCAGCACCGGCAGCGCTGCCCGTGAGCCGGGGCCGGCTGTGGGCGGGGTTCTGGGAGAATTTTTCATTTATTTTTGGGAATTCTGTTTTTTTTTTTTTTGTTTTTTTTTTTTTTTAATGGGTTTCGGGAATTTGAGTGGTGTGGGGGATTTTTTGGGGAGTGTTAGGGAATGGTGTGGAATGTATTGGAATTGTGGGGGAATCTCGTAGCAATTTTTGGGTGGAGAACTTTTGGGTTTTCAGTTTTACAAAATAGTAGTTTTGGCTTTGGGGATTTTTTAATTGGATTTGGGTATTTTTAATTTTGAGGAGTTTGGGGATTTTTAATTTCAGGGAATTTGGGGTTTTTATTTTTTTTAATTTGGTGATTTTTTTTTTTTTTTAATTTCTGATGAATCTTTAGAATTTGAGGGACAACCCTGAGATTTTTTTTATATTTCAGGGAAATTCAGAGGAATTTTTTTACTTTTTGGGGGCTTGGGGGAATTTCTTGGATTTTTTGAAACTTTGGGGGATTGGGGCATTCATGGAGAATTATTTGGGTAGTTCATCGCACTTGAATTTCCTTTGAAAATTGGGAAACTTCGGAGAAGTTGAGAAAGGATTTTGGGGGAACCTGGAGGAGAATTCTGACCATTTGCAGGAGGGAATTACGGGATAATTTTAAATTACGGAGGGAACATGGGTGAATTTTGTATAATTTTGGCTGTGGTTTCATTGTGACTTCTCTGTGCCCGCTGCCCCATCCATCCTGCTGTGCTTTGCCCAGAATTTCCTTTGAGTTCTGGGAAATTTTAGAGGAGCTGGGGAGGGATTTTGAGGGAGTTTTGATGGGGTGAGTTTGTAGGGAACCTGGAGGCGAATTTTGAGCATTTGCAGGGAGGAGTGAAGGAGAAACTGTTGAAGTGAGGGGAGAACGACCAATCCTTTGATGCATCGAACTCGATTTATTGATCGATCAGTCAGCTTAAATAATAGTGTTAACAAACTTCATGCATATTCCGAAATATAGGTTTATGATAGGCTAACAGAGAAAACTCTAACCACACCTTTTGTTTTACTACACCGTTGATTGTTTACACAAAACAAAACCAGTGTTCTCACTGTGATACGAACGGTTCCCAAAACTTCCACATCTGTTCTCAGGGTGCCATCTTTTCCCAGAGAGAGTGTTACACTTGTTATGAGAAGACTGCCTGAGAACTTTATTGTTTATACAATGATGCCTGAAAGAGTCTAATTGTTTATAGAAGTCAGGCTGGGAACTGCTTCACAGCTACCTGTTACTTTTCTCTCAATTGCATGGCTTCATGGCCTTTTTCTTCAAGCCATGCCTGAACTAAACTCTCCACATTTCCCCCGCTTTTTTCTTTAAGAGAAAGGAGGTTAGTTTGCCAGGTATTCTCTATCATCCTACTAACCATCTTTTGGGTACAGCTACAGAAACAAGGTAATATAAGTAAAAGCAATAAGAGTACCCCTAATATCCCTATAGCATATGTTATAAGGTTTCTTAGCCAGGGTCCCAATCCGAAACTTTTCAGCCACTCATCAATACCCAATCCTTCTTCTTCCTTAAGTTTGTTAAAACCTAGCCGTAGCTCTTTTAACTTAGCATGAACAGATACAGAATGATCAGATAAGTTCATGCAACACATCCCTTCAAACTCTTCACACCCATGGCCTTGTGCTAATAATAAGAAATCTATAGCAGCTCTATTTTGTAGAACAGCGTGATTAACACTTTGTACATCTGAAGTTAACATATCTAATATCTGTGAAGTTTTATTCAGTTCACCCTTAGCCCAACACCCTATTTGTTTTGCTAGAGTCAATGCTTTGCTTGCAGCACCCCATGGTAGGAAAGCTGAAACCATCACTTGCTTAAATTTACTCCAGAACCATGGATCTCCTATTTGACTACAGTCTAAATTATGTAAGCTACACTTTTGCCTGCTTATCTTATGGCTTAATTGCATTAGCACAGATATATTAGGGTGGAATAGTGATAACTTGCCTAAATAACAAGGTCCACCCTGAGGCTGGGCAGGTATACCATTCCAGGCTCTATCTCCGCAAATTAGAAATATACCCGTAGGTAATTTCTTAGGTGTTATGATGCTAGAGCCTTTACAATGATTGTAGAGTTGTTTAGACACTATGTTTGGCTTTAGAGCAGAATCCAGGGTAGCCCATGTTTGTTTATGTTGATTTATCCTTTGAGGATTAGAATAATCAAAGCTAAACCACCCACCGTCGGAAGTGCTGGTCATGCTAGCATTTGCACTCCCGAAAAGCTCCAATTCCTCAGGTGGAGAATGCAAAGGAATATTAAGTGATTGAATTAACAGGCATTGACGGTAGCCGTCACTTTGACTGGCAGTATACCCTTTAGGCAATTTGATATTTACCATACTGCGCATACATAAGGCACGGTTATTAATAAAACTGCAGAATTCTTGAGGAGACCATACTGGAAGTCCTACCAAACATGTTCGAAAGGGGTTAGTAACTCCTCCAATGCTGAGACAAAGCGATGACTGATTAATCTGCCTAGCAAGTGTTAGCCATACATTATCTCTAGATTGACTAAAATGTGTTACCTTTAATTCTTCAGCTACCACTACACCAAGTAATATAATAAAAAGAAACCTCATTTTTCGGGTTTTACTTTGACCTTCTTCTTCTTACCAGTTTTCAACCTTACTGTCCCCGAGACCTGAAGACCACACCTTTGTAACCTTCTAATACAGTTGTCTAATGCCTGATTGGGATCTCCTTTTATAGGCCCTACAACAGAATGTTGTGTTAAAGGCACCAGTTTTCTACACCTTACAGAGGTAATATATGATGCACTTTGAGCTTTAACCCTTTTCAAAATACACTGTACCTCCCACCGATAATAAGCCAAGATTTTCTGCTCATGTGACTCATAAAGACCTAAAGCTGAGGCAGTGTTTAGTCCTGTTTCATTCCGTAGTGCCCACTCCCAATTATGTTCCCGGTTATGTCTATAATTACAGGTATTACACCATAAATAAAAAAGTGACAACTGATCCACCCAAAAGGTCCTGTCACAACCCCCACAACACAGTGCAACCCAAGCGGCACAATTTGGGCTGTGACATTCAAGGCAGTTCTCTTTTGCCGGTCCTTTTATATGGAAAGATGATAATGATTCAATAATGTCAATCAGTTCCCTGGTCGTCCGGCAACGGCGTGTTATGGCCCTGTCGATCGCCTTCGAGTGTCCCTTCAGTTGAAGCAGTAGTGGTCTCAGGATCAGGAACAGCTTCTTCTCCAGACGGTCCTTGTCCTCTTCCGTGAGTTGATCCACCAGGCGCTGCATCAAGAACAGGTTTAGTCCACTTGGCAGGTACCCACAATGCTCCTGTAGGGGTGGAAATACAAACATATCCCCTTCCCCAGAACAGGACCTTAGCAGGATCCTTCCATAGCCCTGTCTTGGGATCTCGGTATTTTACCCATACCTCTTTTTCCTGCTCACCAGTTTCTGGTGGCTTATAGTGTAGTTCTGCTGGAGGCTGCCCTACATCACCAAACACACACAAATGATTGATCACAAATAAGCTTTTTAGTAATCTGGAGTGGGGGTCAGTTACCTCTTCCTGTTTGGCTAAATACTTCTTTAAGGTACCATGTGCCCTTTCAATGATGGCCTGCCCTGTTGGGGAATTAGGTATACCTGTAACATGTTCAATCCCCCAATTTCTAAAGAATTTCCCTATTCTATGACTAGTATAGGCAGAACCATTATCTGTTTTAATTCTTTTTGGTGTACCCATCACTGCAAAGCAACTGTACAGATGTCTTTCTACATGTATAGCTTTTTCTCCTGACTGAGCTGTTGCCCATATATATTTGCTATAAGTATCAACGGACACATGTACATACTTTAGGTTGCCAAAACTAGGGACATGTGTAACGTCCATTTGCCATAATTCATTTGTTTGCAGGCCTCGTGGATTTACTCCTAGGCCTAAACCACTTCCCCCATTATGATGACTACAAATAGGGCAAGCCCTCACAATGGCTTTAGCTTCTGAGAGAGTTATCTTAAATTCTCTGCTTAAGCCTTTTGCATTCTGGTGAAACATTGAGTGAGCTTCTCGAGCCAATTGGTGACTTGACAGAGGTGTACTTTGGGTAATAGTAACCAATCTATCTGCCCTATCATTTCCTTCACCTAAACCAACCTTCCATTTATGACTTCTAATATGTATTACAGCATAAGCATGTTCCCTGGATCTTGTAGCTCTCTTTAGCTGCAATAGTAGTTCATATAGTCTTTGATTTTGCACCTCTTTTATGGAAGCATCTTCAATTCTTGCTACAACTCCTGCTACATACAGAGAGTCCGTAACAACATTCAAAGGTTCCTTAAATTGTACCATTGCCCATACCACTGCTAACAGTTCCATGGTTTGTAGGCTGTCCACTGCTTCTGCTTGCAGAATATGATGCTTCCATACTCCCTTTTCTTGCCAGGTTATTGCAACAGTTCTTGATTTCCTGCCAGCGTCTGTAAATGCAGTAATAGCACCTGAGATAGGAGAATTCTCTCACTTTGGACGAGTTATCCAGTCCCAGTCCCCTATCCATTGAATGGACGCTGGTCGAAGCTGGTGTGTTTCAATAGGGCAGCATGCACCCAAAAGGGCTTCCTGCATTTCCTCTGAATTAGTCAAATACCAGTCCAAGGTATCCTTCTTCATTGGTATCTTGATGGCAGCTGGTTCTGACCCAGCTACCTGCAACATCCTTTCTCTGCCCTTCTTTATTAAATTCGCTAACATTTCAATTTTTTGAAGAAGAGTCTTGCTTTGCTGTAGGGGGGGGGAGATCCATTCTAATATCTGTGTTTCCCCTGTTTCTTTTTTACATTGTGTAAGTGCTCCCAAAAGATATTGTGGGCCTTTCCAGATGGTAAGATCTATGGGTACTTCTGGATCCCTTCGATGAACATGTCCATGCATAACACAGTCCATAATTTGCTGAATGGCCTGCTGTTGCTTATCAGTGATGCACACCGGATGAGCTGGATCAGTTCCTTTTAACAGTGGACGCAGCTCATCAAGCAGTTCATTAGGTATTCCCACCATCGGTTTTAACCACTGTAAATCACCTAAGAATCTCTGAGCTTCATTTAAGGTAGTTATTTTTGTTTTTAATTGCAGCTTTTGAGGTTTAACAATTTGTTCTGTCATAGACCATCCCAGATATTTCCAAGGAGCAGTTGTTGGAATTTTCTCAGGAGCTACTACTAAAGAATATTGTGCCAGTGTTGTTCTTATTTCCTGGACTTGTTGTTGTGTGAAAGGCATCGGCTGAGCAAACAATACATCATCCATGTAATGATATATCACTGTATTAGGCCATTGCTTTCTGAGAGGTTGCAAAGCTGCACTGACATAAAGCTGACACAAGGTGGGGCTGTTGCGCATGCCCTGCGGAAAACTGTCCATTGAAACCTCTGATCGGGTGCTTCTTTATTAATCGCAGGTAATGGAAAGGCAAATCGTCGCATATCCTGCGGGTGAAGGGCGATAGTAAAAAAGCAGTCCTTGAGATCAATAATCAGCAAAGGCCAATCCATCGGGATCATGGCTGGGTTAGGTAATCCAGGTTGTAATGAGCCCATAGGTTCCATCTGATCATTCACAGCACGCAAGTCATGGAGCAGTCTGTATTTCCCTGATTTCTTTTTAATTACAAAAATTGGAGTATTCCAGGGGCTGGTAGACAAACGCAAATGTCCCTGTTGAAACTGTTCTGAAACGAGCTGATGTGCGTGTTGCAAACTTTCCCCTTTCAAAAGCCATTGCTTAACCCATACCGGGGTGTCATCGACCCAGGTGATGGGAATTGGGAAAGTCCAAGCAATGGCTTTTACTCCAAAGGATGTTCATTTGTTAGAACAACCCCTAGCTGAGCCATAATGTCCCGGCCTATAAGGCATTGAACAGTAGGTGGTAACTGCACTACTGAGAAAGTCGCCGTCAGCTGCTTGCCGTCGATGTGAACTTGAAGGAGGGGTGAACGGCTTGCCAAGGTAAATCCTCCTACCCCGGATACTGCAGTGGCTGCCGGCTGTAAGGGCCAGTGATGAGGCCAGCAGCTAGGACTAATAATGCTGGAATCTGCTCCAGTATCCAGCAGACCTGAAAATGACCTTTTCTGTCCGTTATATTCTATCTCAACTTTTTTCTTCGGTCTCTCGGTAAGATTTAAAGTTAACAAAGTAAGTCCTCCTGTAGAACCAAAAGCGCTGTCTCTCCTCTCTTGGGTTTTAATGGGTTGTATTCCTTTCGTCATTTGCTCAAGCGGTACCAGCTGAGCAATCCTTTGTCCTTTGTTAATTTGGAGAGGAGGAAAAGGAGTATAAACCATGACCATAATTTCTCCCATGTAATCCGCGTCAATAACGCCAGGTAAAACAAACAGTCCTAACATAGATGCGGAAGATCTCCCAAATAGTAGCGCACCCATCGCTTTGTTTTGTATAATAATAGGTCCTTGAACCCCCGTAGGGACTTTTTGCGAGTGCGGAGTCATCAGCGTTACGTCTACTGCGGCTGCCAGGTCCATGCCGAGGCTCCCTGCTGTGGTGGGTTGGAGACTCCCGGCTGCGGCGGGTTGGAGACTGCCTGCTGTGGAGGGTTGGAGGCTCCCTGCTGTGGAGGGTTGAAGGCGCGGGGGGGTGTTATCTCTGCAGCGGCAACTTGTGTCTGGGCGCGGCTGCTGCGGGAATACGCGCTCCTGGAGAAGTTTCCCGACCTCCGCTTACAAGCGCTTGTATGATGATTATCCATACGGCATTTCTGGCACCAGACTCCAGTAGCCTGGCACTCCTGGCGCGTATGGCCAAAGCCTCCGCCGCGAAAACATTTTATGCGGCTGTTTTTACTTGATGCTGCAAATGCGGCTGACGCTTGAAGAGGTGCAAGCGCGGCTAAAACCTGACTCTGAGAAGATTTTGCCTGTTCTTGCAATCCTACTCCTAGCTGTTTAATTGCGTCTACCACTAAAGCCTGCTGCCCGGTTGGCACAAGAGCCATCCTCTCTAATGCCTCCTCTATAGTCCAATTTGCTCCTAAGGTATTAAGTATGTTTCTAGTGGCAGAATTACAATTTTGGATCGCACACTGCTTGAGAAGGGCCCCGCACATAAATTCGGCTACTCCAGCCCTCTCAATTGCAGCCGCAGCTCTATCAATAAAAGTGCCAAATGATTCCTCTCTGCCTTGCTTAATTCCCATATATACTGGTATCCCTCCTGGTTCCTTTACCCTTTCTATTCCAAGTCTGACTAACCTCATTGCCTCCCGGCACTTCTCCTGACCTATTAAAGCTTGTGCCTCTGTGCGAAGGAAAGGTCCCAGACCCATAAGCTCATTAACAGTGACGCCATGGAGGGGGTCACCCTGCTGTCTTTGTACTGCCACGCACTCATTTACTAAAGCTTGCCAATGGGTGTTAAAAAGCAATTGCTGATGTTGGGTAAAGATTAATTTGACTATGCCACGACAATCATTAATAAGAAGAATACTGGTGTCAAAAATATAGTCGAGCATTTGCTTGGCTGGTTCGCTTTTAAAGCCAAACTGACTAACAGTGGCTCGAAACTGAGATAACATCTTCCAGTCTAAAGCGCTAATTGTCGCTTGCATGCCTCCACCAGCCTGAGGGGTGAAAATAACCGGACAAGCCAGTTCGCTTGCTAAGCTTATCAACTCCTGGTGTCCCTTTTCCACTGCATCTTTGGCCAGAGCTGCCCACGCATCCCGTCCTTCCCATGCAATAATCGCCGCTCGATCGTTTTCCAACCCAGGGCTCTGATTACTTTTCGGGAACGGAACACACGTTTTTGGCTCTGGCTGCTGCGATGCGAGCGATACGGGAGACTCAGAAGTGCTACGGATAGCCTGTGGCAAAGCGGGCAATAAAGCACCCTGCGAAGCACCCTGCGGAGCTTGGCTCGTTAGGGGGGGCTGGTTTGTTAAAGGAGATGGTGGAAGCGGCGCTGGAAGCGGCGCGGCGGGTAGTAAAGCGCCCTGTGGAGCTTGGCTCGGAGCCTGGCTTGTAGCCGGGCTCACAGCCTGGCTCGGAACCTGGCCCGGAGCCTGGCTCCGCGCATGGCTCACGGCCTGGCTCGGCGCCTGGCTTGGCGCCTGGCTCGCAGCCTGGCTCAGAACCTGGCTCGCAGCCGGGCTTGCCGAGGGAGGTGGCGAGGCTGGTAATAAAACCGTCCTCATTGCGGGGCCGAGAGGGGTCCCCGACTCTTTATCAAACTCCCTGTCTCGATCGTATTCTTTATTACGATCGTGAGCGGCAGTAGCCTGATGGGCAGCCCTCTTTTCCGCCTGAAACTGCAACAGTTCGGTGTTAATGACCTGCCATAATTTACCCATTTTCCTAGCAGTTTTATCATCGTCTAACGTAGCCTGCCATAATATATCACCAAATTTACGCCACTCCGACAACTCGTGAATCGTGTGGGGGTTCACAAAGACTCCCCGTTCCAGACCATAAGCCAAAAGACCGTGCAATTCCTTCTGTAAATCTATTCCCTTAATTTGCCTTTTTTGCAAAAAAGTAATAGAAAGTTCATATGTGGCTTGCCTTTCTATACCTCTTTTTAAGTGCACACTTTTACCTAGCAGCGTTTTCCAAGGCTTCGGCCACACGTATCGACTGGTCCCATCTATATGGTCGCCAGGGCACGGCGCGTATCGGCGGCTTTTTTTCCTCCGCTTTGGTTTCGCGCTTATTTGCCGCTCCCGCTGCTTCGGAGCTCGAACCAGTCCTCACTTCTCGTGGTGTTCGCAATTCCCGTGGTGGTCGCGATTGTCGTGTCCGCTATCACGTCCGGGTGGTCACCATTTGTTGAAGTTAGGGGAGAACGACCAATCCTTTGATGCATCGAACTCGGTTTATTGATCGATCAGTCAGCTTAAATAATAGTGTTAACGAACTTCATGCATATTCCGAAATACAGGTTTATGATAGGCTAACAGAGAAAACTAACCACTCCTTTTGTTTTACTACACCGTTGATTGTTTACACAAAACAAAACCAGTGTTCTCACTGTGATACGAACGGTTCCCAAAACTTCCACATCTGTTCTCAGGGTGCCATCTTTTCCCAGAGAGAGTGTTACACTTGTTATGAGAAGACTGCCTGAGAACTTTATTGCTTATACAATGATGCCTGAAAGAGTCTAATTGTTTATAGAAGTCAGGCTGGGAACTGCTTCACAGCTACCTGTTACTTTTCTCTCAATTGCATGGCTTCATGGCCTTTTTCTTCAAGCCATGCCTGAACTAAACTCTCCACAAGAAACAAAGGGGATTTTTGAATTTTGGAGGGAAATAGAGGAAAAATGGGTGAATTTTGTGTAATTTTGGGGGTGGTTTTTTGCTGCCCCTCTCTGTGCCCACAGCCCTGTCCGGCCTGTGGCACTTTGCCTAGCATGAATTTCCTTTGAATTTTGGGACATTTTAGAGGTGCTGGGGAGGGATTTTGAGGGAGTTTTGATGGGGTGAGTTTGTAGGGAACCTGGAGTGGATTTCTGACCATTTGCATTGGGGTATTATGGGATAATTTTAAATGTTGGAGGGAAATGGGTGAATTTTGTGTAATTTTGGGGGTGGTTTTTTGCTGCCCCTCTCTGTGCCCACAGCCCTGTCCATCCTGTGGCACTTTGCCCAGCACGAATTTCCTTTGAATTTTGGGACATTTTAGAGGTGCTGGGGGGGGATTTTGAGGGAGTTTTGATAGGGTGAGTTTGTAGGGAACCTGGAGGCGAATTTTGAGCATTTGCATTGGGGTATTATGGGGTAATTTTAAATGTTGGAGGGGAAATGGGTGAATTTTGTGTAATTTTGGGTGTGTTTTCATTGTGGCCCCTCTGTGCCCGCAGCCCCGTCCATCCTGCGGCGCTCCCGGGCGCGCCGGGGTGGGAAGCGCGTGCGCTTTGCCCAGGTCACCGTTTATTACTTTGCCCGCCGCCAGGGCTTCACCTGCGTGCCCAGCGCCGGGGGCAGCTCCCTGGGCATGGCCCCGCGGCACCACCGTGCCCGCAGGTACAGCCTCAGCCAGTTTGCTCACCTGCGCCAGGTGAGCCACCGGCAGCACCTGCGGCAGCACCTGCGGCGGGAGAAACTGCGCGCCAGGAGGAGAGAGGTGA